>NC_056741.1:1258277188-1258605470 GCF_019279795.1 Protopterus annectens | reverse complement strand
AGGCCTAAGCAGACCAGGCTTGTCTCCGTAGAGAGCCACGCCTGTGCCTGCCGCTCTGCCGCCCCTTCGGCGCATATGAAATAAGCCTCATGGACGAGTTAGAAATCGAGGTAAGGATAGCCAACTGAGAGCTAACCGACTGGGCTAGCTGCTCAGGTAGGTTACCTGAGAGGGAGTCTGAGAGCTCCTTGACCAGATCCCTCTGTAGTCTGGTGAAATGTGCCAAATAATTCAGGGACCTCAGAGTAAAGGCCGCTGAAATCAGGGTGCTTCCCGTGCCGGTCCATGCTCCTAGACTCCTTATTAGGAGGATGGACGGACGTTGAAGCCTCTGCCACGTCCTGCTGGGTAGCAGATGCCACTACCATGGCATCTACAGCCACGCCTTTCGTTAAGAATTCCTTCTCGGGTGGGGCAGACAAAAATTTGTTGGGACGAGAAGGCACTGGTTCCACAGTATCTAGATGTTCCCACGCCCTCCGACAAACCAAATCCAGAAGCTCGTCGAAGGGCGGAGACACCCAGGAGGCAGAGGGCTGAGCCCCAAAGGCCTTGAGGAACACCGACTCATCAGCGGAGGGGGGTTTGGAATTCCAGCCGCCTCGTTGCTTGAGGATCTCTAGAATGTCTGCAAATGAGACATCATCCGAGGACAACTTTGGGGACCCCTCCGCATCATCAAGATCAGTGTCCGATGTAAGAGACTCATCGGGGGAGTCCACATGCTTCCTCTTGCACGATCTCTTCCTTGGGGGCTCCTCCGAAGACAACTCCGAAAGACCCTCAGGAGGAGGGGAACCCCCAGTGGGGTAACCTCAGGCCCGGGCTCCGCTGCCTAGAGACAGGGAACTGCCAAAGACCCAGTCTCCATGCCCAGGAAGGTGCAGTAAAGCCGTAGAGATGGCGAAGAAGACTTGGCCAAGGCACTCCTCATAGCTCTGAAGGCGGACCCCAGAATCCTGGGAGGTCCAGTCTCCGGAGCCATGATAGCAGACGGAAGTCCCACGGAAGCACCGAGAGGGAGGCTTGGAACCGACAGCATTGGTCCCAAAGCGTCACCCTGGGTCCGACCGAAGAAGTCCGTGTGCTAAGCTCGGACCCGAAGGCCGGGTTAGAGTAAGGGTCGGAGCCGACCCTAGGATCTCCACCGGCTCCATCAGCACCTGCTCCGGAGCCGAAGTGGTCGGAGGAGGAATGGCAGTGGAATGGGCTATCGGCTCCGAAGCCAACTGGAGTCGGAGCGAAACAAATTTCTGAAAGACTGGGGACTGGAAAAGTCTTTGGAGCACCCTGTCTATGTCCGAATCTGACATCCTTGATGACCTGGAAGAGACCGAATGGGTCCGGTAGGCCTCTCCAACGGCTCCAAGGGACTAGGGGACCGGCTCGAATCGATTCGACAATTATCGGCGCCAAGGAGTGTCCAAACCAATTTCCATCGGTGCGAAGAGGGCTTGGCCGAGGAGGAAGTGTCTGGCGGACAACCTTCATCGGCTTCGAGATCAGTGGAGCCGATGAAGGTGACCCGCCTCGATGCCCCAGCCGTCAGCTCCGAACCCAGAGGAGTCGAGGCTGGAGGCATCGAGGCAGACCGTTCGCCCTCGGCTCCAAAGTCCGTGGGCAAGGAGAAGCCTGCCTATGTCTTTTGGCGGTCGGTTCCGACGGACTGGTCGGAGCCGATGCCCTTTTCTTTTTAGCAGGAGAAGGAGAGGAAGCTAATGCCTCTTCAAAAGAGGGTTTAATAAGGCCTTTTAATATAAGTTTATTTTTCCTCTCTTGGAGGACCCTCGAGGAAAACGCGTGGCACACGCTACAGGACTCCTGCAAATGTTTGGTGCCCAAACAGTACACACAGAGAGAGTGGTCATCTGTGATAGACATCTTGAAACTGCACTTTGTGCACTTTTTAAATCCTGCAGGCCTAGGAGCCTGTGACATAATGGCAACCAAATTAGTGTAACTAGCCAAAACCAAACACACTAACAATGACAGAAAATGTTCTTCTCTTTTCTTCTTATTTTTTATTTATTTATTTATTTATTTTTTTTGAAAAAACAAAGGCTGTCACAAATAGACAAGAATAACCAAAGGGGTCTAAAAAAAAAACCCTAATAAAAAGGGACTAAAACAACAACGGACTGACAGGGGAAGGCCCTTAAACTGAAAGGGGACCTCTGGTCAGAAAAAAAAAAAGGCATTCACTACACACAAACTTTACAGAAAATGCTCACTCAAACACAAAAAAGTACAGTTTTGTACCTACCATAAATGTAGATGTTCGAGGATTCCCTTGCTGCAGTCCTGACAATTGGGTATAGTCCGCGTCCCAGTCGGCCCGAATACCAGAGTATAAGTTGACGTCGGTCATGGCGCTTAGACTGACGTCAGTGCGCCAGGGTACTAATGCGCATGACCGACGCCATTTCCTCAGTCTTTTCTTGCCCCAGATGTCAGAAGACCCAAAAGACAAGTCCCAAAACAACCTGCAGCAAAAACATGTACAATATATACAGTAATATATACAAAAATATAAGCATGTAAACTCACCTACACAACCACCCTGAAACACAGAGGGAAGGAGGGAGGGTATTGGACTGCAGCAAGGGAATCCTCGAACATAACATCTACATTTATGGTAGGTACAAAACTGTACTATGTTCTTCGCCTTCCCTTGCTGCAGTCCTGACAATTGGGTAGAATCCCAAAGCAGAGGTAAGGAGGCTGGCAAATTATAAAGTAGCAGGAGCTGACAACATGCCTTGTAAAACAGCTGTGGCAAAACCAGCTCTAGTCTTAGAGTATATAGGCAGGTGATAATGCCTAGAGAAAGTATGCACTGAACTCCAAGTAGCCGCTTCCAGAATATCCTTAGTTGCCACCCCTTAGAAATGCTGTTGAAGTGGCAGTAGCCCTAGTGGAATGAGGCCTAATCCCAGCTGGAACCTCTTTGCCATGATGGGAATAACAAAATGCAATGCAAAAGCCAATCCACCTAGAAATAGTTTGTTTTGACACAGGCTTGCCCTGTGAACTTAAAGCAAAAGAAACAAGTAACTGCTGAGACTGCCTAAAATCTTTAGTCCTGCTCAAATAATAACGCAATTGCCTGTGTACATCTAAAGTGTGCAAAATCTTTTCCCCTTTATTTTGAGGATCTGCAAAAAACGTAGGCAAATGAATAGTTTGGTTTAAAGCCACACTAGAAGCCACCTTAGGCATAAAGGAAGGATTAGTACGTAATGATACCCTGTCCTTATGGAAAATCAAAAAGGGCTCTACTGCCATCAGGGCCTGCAACTCAGACACCCTTCTTGCAGAAGTAATAGCCAACAGAAAAGCAGTCTTCCATGACAAATATTTCAATTCAGCAGTAGCTGCAGGCTCAAAAGGTTGTAGAGTAAGTTTTTCCAACACAAAATTGAGATCCCAAGCAGGAGTAGGAGCTCTACGGGGGTCTTATATTCTTTGCCCCTCTAAGAAACTGCTTGAACAAAGGATGCTAAAACAAAGGTGGGTCACAATCATAGTGAGCTGAAATTGCTGCAGCATGAATCTTTATGGAAGAGAAAGACAAACCTTTGTCCAATAATTCAGTAAGATATTGAAGAGCCACACTCAAATTAGGCTCTGAAATCTCCAAATTCTTTGCTGTACTCCAAAATAAAAATCTCTTCCATTTTTTGCGTACACTCTCCTAGTACTAGGCCTTCTAGCTTCCATAATCACATTTAAAACTTGTTGAGGAAGCTGAGACCTACCATGCTTCAACACAGAATATGCCAAGCTGTGAGATGAAGAGATTGAAGCTTGACATTGAGCAGATGACCGTCCTTCTGAGATAACAGATGAGGAATCAGAGGTAAAGGCCATGGAGGCTTCTTTACAAGACTCCTTAGAAGTGGGTACCAGTGTTGCCGAGGCCAATCTGGAGCTATCAAAATCATCCTTGGCCTGTCCTGTCTGACCTTTAGTAATACCTTTGGAAGAAGAGGTAGAGGTGGAAAGGCATAGACATGAAGGTTTTTCCAACTGAAAGACAGAGCATCCACTTTCCAAGCTGTGTGATGAAACCCCTTTGTGCAATACTTTGGCAGCTGGTGGTTTAGTGGAGAAGCGAACAGATCTATGTCTGGAGTTCCCCATGACACTGTCAATTTCTGAAATACATGAAGATCCAGTTTCCACTCGTGGGGATCCATGATTTGTCTGCTTAATACATCTGCTAGGGAGTTCTGTGCTCCTGGCAGAAACCTTGCCTGAAGAGTCAGTTGCAGGCTTAACGCAGTCTCCCATAAAATCATTGCTTGCCTGCATAGAGGATAAGAATGTGTTCCCCCTTGCTTGTTGATGTACCACATGACAGTTGTGTTGTCTGTCAGAATCAACACCTGCCCTGGAAGAAGTAACTCCTTGAACGCCATCAATGCAAACTGGACTGCTAACATCTCCTTCATGTTGATATGTAGATGCTGTAGTCTGGCAGGCCACTTGTCCTGTATCCACTTTCCATTTAGATGAGCTCCCCAAGCAGTGTCCGAGGCATCTGTCGTTAAAATCTGACTCGCCTCTGGCCGGGTCACAGAGAGTCCCTTGTTTAGGTGACATTCCTGAGCCCACCACAAGAATTCCTTTTGAAGGCAAGGTATTATTTGAATGACAGTGTCAAATCTTGGCAGTGCTGTGTCCATACATTTTTGAGATACCATTGCAGCTTCCTCATATGCAGTTTGGCATTGGGAAGCACCAGAATACAAGATGCCATGAACCCTAATGCTTGAAGGACTGTCCTTGCAGTCAGCACGGACTGATGAGATAGTTGATGGAAGTAAAGTGACAGACTCTTTTGTTTGTCCGGGGTTAAAAAGGCCATCTGGGCTGCTGTATTCAGTCTCACACCCAGAAAGCACATGTCTTGAGAGGGTACTAGACTGGACTTTATTTCGTTCACAGAATACCCTAGGCATCTTAGCACTGCTATGACATATTCCAGATGCTGTAGAAGGTGTTCCTTTTCTTGAGCCAGAATCAGGCAGTCGTCCAAGTAAGGATAAATTTGAATGCCTTGAAGCCTGAAGTAAGCTATCACTGGAGCCAGAACCTTTGTGAATACTCTGGGCAGTAGATAAGCCAAAGGGCAATGCAGAGAACTGATAATGAAAATCTCCAGTTCGAAACCGCAGATACTTTCTGCAACTTAGCCTTATGGGCACATGAAGGTAAGCTTCCTTGAGATCCAAAGTTACCATCCAGTGATCCTTGCCCAGCAGAGGTAACAGTTGCTGTAACGTCAACATCTTGAACTTGGGAATGTCCAGATAAGTGTTGAGGATAGATAAATCCAAAATTGGTCTCCACGTGTTCCCCTTCTTTGGTACTAGGAACAGGCGAGAATAAAATCCAAGCCCCTTTCTGACACAGGGACTGGCTGAATAGCCCCTATCTGGAGTAACTGAGAAACTTGCTTGTGAGCCTCTTTTCTTTGTGGAGGAGGAACATCTGGCATGCCTTTGAAAGGGGCATTGTGTGGAAATAAAATCTGTACCCGTGATGAATGATATCCCGCACCCATCTGTCTTGAGTGATTAAATCCCAATTTTCTTTGAAAAGAGACAATCTTCCTCCCAAAGGAGCTGCCAGGCGAGAGTCCACTGGCAGCTGAAAAGGCAGGTCATTGGTTCTGCTTACGAAAGGACTGACCCCTGCCCTCACCAGAAGTCTGAGCAGGTGAACTGTCTGATCTAGGCCTAAAGAACCTTGAGCCCTGCCCCTACCACGTCTAGACCTACCCCTAGACTGGGAACCATAAGCAGGATATGTCCACCCTTAGCAGGCCAATTTCTACTAAACTGGAGGCTGCACCTGCAAAAATCTTTAACAGTCTGCATAGACTTAGCTTTGTCCTCCATTTTCTTTAAAACTGCTTCCACAGGCGGTCCAAACAACACATCAGACTGTAAAGGAGCATCCAAAATCCTGGTCTTAACATGCTCAACTAAATTCTGATCCTTCAACCATGCATGTCTGCGAAGAACAGAACTAGTAGCAGCCACCCTCGAGGAGGCCTGAACAGCATCAAAACCACACTGCAAAGAATGCTTACCCACTTGTTCAGACACATGAACCAAATCCAGCAATTCTTTACACTCAATACCTTCCGCCAAAGCATCCACCTTAGATTTCAATTGTGAAAGGAGATAATTCTGATATTTCAGCATATGAAATTGACAATTCAACGCCCTCATGGCTAGAGTGGAAGAAGTATATACTTTCTTACCCCACCTATCCAAAGCCCTTGCCTCTTTATCAGAGGGTACAGGATTTTTAACCACAGAAGCTTTAACACCTTTAGGCCCCTGAGAAACAGTTTCTGGGTCCGCCCTGGGACTCTTAAACAAATACTTATGAGCTTCGGCACCCTATAATACCTATCAGGCTTAACAGGAGCAGGAGGCAAGGAATCAGGGTTCAGAGAAGCCTCTGCAAAACATCCTCCACCACATTCAACACAGGAGGAATAGCTAAGGGCCTATGCTGGGGCAAAAACAAGAATTCCCTAAGCCTTTTTCTGGAGTCAGAGTAATCTTGGCCTTCCCATTTAAAGTGCTCCCTCATGGAGTGAAGAGTCTCTGAAAATGAAAAATCCTCAGGAGGAGAAGCTGAAGGAGTGGAATCATCCACATCAGAATCAGAATAAGTAGGAAACTCTTGCAAGTCTTCCACAGAAGACTCTGAAGCCTGTGAACACTGTTCAAAAGTATCAAACTCCTGTTCCACCCTAGGCCTCTTATCAGGTGGGGGCATAGAACCTCTAATCAGAGTAATCAAATCTTCTGCCATTTTAAGCATATGTTTCTTAGGCACAGAGCCCGAAATGCTAGGAGAAGCCCCTACAGAAGCTGAACTTGGCCTTCCTCTAAAAGAAGCTTTGGCAACAGAAGGAGAGGCCCTAACTACCTTGGGAAGAGAGGGAAGAACAGTAACCTGAGAAGCCCCCTCAGCCTGGCCTACCTCCTGAGAGGGCACATCCTGTAACAGTAAAGTATCTGCCTGAGACTCCATAGAGACTCCTGGCAAAACCTCTGGCTCCCTGAGCCTTCTAAAGGACCGACGTCCGGGACTGCGGTTCCTCACCCTAGACTTCACTGTTTTGTCCTTGCGCTTCTTAGATGAAGCAGGCGTCGGAGCATCCGACGGCATAGTATAATTGCAACGCTTCCCAAACACTAACCTAGCACAATCAAGCCTCCTCTTAATAGTGCGCTTGTTAAATCTAGCACAAGAGCGGCAACCAACAACGTCGTGCTCAGGCCCTAAACAAGGTATACACAATGTATGATAATCCCTATGCGGTATCTGCTTCCCACAAGAAATACAGTTATTCACTTTTTCTGACATCCGGTTAAATACTGAGGCAAGAAAAAACCAAAATGTTCCCCAACGGGGTTACTTAGCCAACTCTGTATTCGGTCTGAAACTCCGGTTCGGAAAATCTCAGAACGCCAACCTGCACTCGCAAAATTGCTTCTGCATCGGACCATGCGGCAAAAAAGACTGAGGAAATGGCGTCGGTCATGCGCATTAGTACCCTGACGTACTGACGCCAGTCTAAGGCGCCATGACCGACGTCAGCCTTATACTCTGGTATTCGGGCCGACTGGGACGCGGACTATACCCAATTGTCAGGACTGCAGCAAGGGAAGACGAAGAACATCACAAGATAGCTGTTAAAACAGCTTTTTGTTGAAGAATTAGCAAATTCCTGACAGGAAAGTAAGTGAAAAAGCACTACTTAGCTCAGCCAGCTCGAGACCACGTCTTTGCTTGTTAGCGGCAAACGAGATCTGGGGGACTGGTAGCGGTGCATCCTGGGATATAGTAAGCTCAGCCAATAAGAGACTTCGCTCTTTGGCATAAGCATGCTGAGTCGGAGCCAGCCGAGGATCGGCTCCGAACCCATCAGTCAGAATGTAGGCGAGATAGGATCACATAACATCTGACCTGCCCAGACAATGCCCCCCCCACCCCGTCTGGGAGGCATCCGTTGTCAAGGTGGCCACCGGAGGGGGTATAACAAAGGGTCTTCCCTGATTCAGATTGGATGGCAGAAGCCACCAGCGGAGGTCCCGTTTGCACGTTTCTGTAATCAGTATGTGATGATTGAGGGGGAGATCCTGAAAAGACCATTGTGTCGATAACAGCCACTGGAGAATCCTCATGTGCAATCTTGCCAGAGGAACTAGGAGAACCGTGGCAGACATTGAACCTAAAAGTTGCAGGACCATCCTGGCTGGGGCTTTGGATCTTAGAAGCAGGGCTCGGACTTGATCTTGTAATGTTTGTATCCTTTCGGTAGGAAGGAAGATTCGCATTAATTTTGAGTCTATCTCTGCTCCTATGAATCGTATGCTGAGAAGGCAGCAAGACAGACTTTGACCAGTTGAATGTAATTCCCAGGAAGCACCCAGGAGATGGTGGCTTGTAGGTTCTCTAGTAGTAGATGCCTGGTGGTGGCAGTCAGGAGCCAGTCGTCCAGATAGGGAAACACTTGGAATCTGAGACTCCTCAGGTGAGCAGTCACTACTGCCAAACACTTGGTGAACACCCTGGGGCTGTGGTGAGACCAAAGGGCAGTGCACAAAATCAGAAATGACTGTCTCCCAGGCTGAAGCGGAGATACCTCCTGGACGCCTGATGTATCGGTATGTGATAATAGGCGTCCTTGAGATCTATGGAGCACATCCAAACATCTTTCTCCAACAATGGGAGAATGGATTGTAAAGTGACCATTCGGAATTTGGACTTCATGACGGACTGGTTTAGTTTGCTGAGATCCAAAATGGGTCTCAGGTCCCCTGTCTTTTTTGGCACTAAAAGAACCTTGAGTAATTTCTGGATCCGATCTGGTCTGTGGGGACCGGTTGGATGACTCCTTTTTCTAGCAGCTTTGAAGCTTCTACGGCTGCAATTTCCCTTTGACTGGGTGGTGGGTCCGGGATTTTTTGGACGGTGGGGTGGGTGTGTGAAGGGAATGGTGTAACCTCCGCAATAATCCGAAGCACCCATCTGTCCTGAGTAATAGACTCCCAGGCTTTTAGGTGCTTGGCAACGGCACCCGACTGGCTCCGGAGCAGCACAGCCGGGCAATCCCTCATGGAGTGTGGGAGGCTGAAGAGCCACGAAAGGACTCGCGGTCTCCAGTGTTGCAGGGGCCTCTGCCGCCTCTGGGATGGCGTCTCCCAGAAAAATTTCCCGTCCTCTGCCTCTGGAAGGGAATCTTCCTGATGTTGAGGAAAGAATTTCTGTGATTTATGGAACCACATCTTCCCTCCTCTTTAGCCTTGGGATAAGGCCGAAGGGAGTGGAAAATCGTGCTCCTACGGCAGATAAAGTCTTTCCCTCCTGCTCACAGCGGGTAAGAGTGTCTTTACCTTGGGTCCAAACAAAGAGGACCCATCAAAGGGAGCGTTGGCAAAGGAAGACTTGAAGGCCTCCGCGAATGACACAAACGGAGCCAGGCTTGTCTTCGTAGAGCCACGCCTGTGCCTGCCGCTCCGCCCTTCGGCCGCATATGAAATGAGCCTCATGGACGAGTTAGAAATCGAGGTAAGGATAGCCAACTGAGAGCTAACCGACTGGGCTAGCTGCTCATGTAGGTTACCTGAGAGGGAGTCTGAGAGCTCCTTGACCAGATCCCTCTGTAGTCTGGTGAAATGTGCCAAATAATTCAGGGACCTCAGAGTAAAGGCCGCTGAAGTCAGGGTGCGCTTCCCGTACCGGTCCATGCTCCTAGACTCCTTATTAGGAGGATGAACGGACATTGAAGCCTCTGCCACGTCCTGCTGGGTAGCAGATGCCACTACCATGGCATCTACAGCCACGCCTTTCGTTAAGAACTCCTTCTCGGGTGGGGCAGACAAAAATTTGTTAGGGCGAGAAGGCACTGGTTCCACAGTATCTGGATGTTCCCACGCCTTCCGACAAACCAAATCCAGGAGCTCGTCGGGCGGAGACACCCAGGAGGCAGAGGGCTGAGCCCCGAAGGCCTTGAGGAACACCGACTCATCAGCGGAGGGGGGTTTGGAATTCCAGCCGCCTCGTTGCTTGAGGATCTCTAGAATGTCTGCAAATGAGACATCATCCGAGGACGACTTTGGGGACCCCTCCGCATCATCAAGATCAGTGTCCGATGTAAGAGACTCATTGGGGGAGTCCACGTGCTTCCTCTTGCACGATCTCTTCCTTGGGGGCTCCTCCGAAGACAACTCCGAAAGACCCTCAGGAGGAGGGAACCCCAGTGGGGTAACCTCAGGCCCGGGCTCCGCTGCCTAGAGACAGGGGAACTGCCAAAGACCCAGTCTCCATGCCCAGGGAAGGTGCCGGTAAAGCCGTAGAGATGGCCGAAGAAGACTTGGCAAAGGCACTCCTCATAGCTCTGAAGGCCGGACCCCCAGAATCCTGGGAGGGTCCAGTCTCCGAAGCCATGATAGCAGATGGAAGTCCCTTGGCAAGCACCGAGAGGGAGGCTTGGAACCGACAGCATTGGTCCCGAAACGTCACCCCCGGGCCCGGCCAAAGAAGTCCGTGTGCTAAACTCGGACCCGAAGGCCGGGGTTGGAGTAAGGGTCGGAGCCGACCCTAGGATCTCCACTGGCTCCATCAGCACCTGCTGCCACGGAGCCGCGGTCGGAGGAGGAATGGCAATGGAATGGCCATCGGCTCAAGCCAATTGGGTCGGAGCCGAAACAAATTCTGAAAGACTGGGGACTGGAAAAGTCTTTGGAGTACCCTGTCTATGTCCGAATCTGACATCCTTGATGACCTGGAAGAGACCGAATGGGTCCGAGTAGGCCTCTCCAATGGCTCCAAGGGACTAGGGGACCGGCTCCGAATCGACTCGATAATTATCGGCCAAGGAGTGTCCAAACCAATTTCCATCGGTGCGAAGAGGGCTTGGCGCCGAGGAGGAAGTGTCTGAGCGGACAACCTTCATCGGCTCCAAGATCAGTGGAGCCGATGAAGATGACCCGCCTCTTGAGGCCCCAGCCGTCGGCTCCGAACCCAGAGGAGTCGAGGCTGGAGGCATCGAGGCAGACCGTTCCGCCCTCGGCTCCGAAGTCCGTGGAGTCGAAGGAGAAGCCTGCCTATGTCTTTTGGCGGTCGGATCCGACAGGCTGGTTGGAGCCGACGCCCTTTTCTTCTTTGCAGGAGAAGGAGAGGAAGCTAATGCCTCTTCAAATGAGGGTTTAATAAGGCCTTTTAAAATAAGTTTATTTTTCCTCTCTTGGAGGACCCTCGAGGAAAACGCGTGGCACACGCTACAGGACTCCTGCAAATGTTTGGCGCCCAAACAGTACACACAGAGAGAATGGTCATCTGTTATTGACATCTTAAAACTGCACTTAGTGCACTTCTTAAAACCTGAAGGCCTAGGAGCCTGTGACATTATGGCAACCAATTTAGTGAATAACTAGCAAAAGACAAAACACACTAACTATCACAGAAAAAATCTTTTCTTTTTAAATCAAGGACTGTCACAAATAGAAAAGTATGACTAAAAGGATCCAAGAACCCCTAAAAATAAATGGGACTTGAAAGACAACGGACTGACAGGGGAAGGCCCTTCAACTCAAATGGGACCTCTAGTCAGACAATACACAATCACCACACAAATATTTTACCACAAAAAATATTCACTCATACACAAAAACACGAGATAGCTGTTAAAACAGCTTTTTGTTGAATTTTAGGAAATCCCTGACAGGAAAGTAAGTGAAAAAACACTACTTAGCTCAGCCAAGCTCGAGACCACGTCTTTGCTTGTTAGCGGCAAATGAGATCTGGGGGACTGGTAGTGGTGCATCCTGGGATATAGTAAGCTCAGCCAATAAGAGACTTCGCTCTTTGGCATAAGCGTGCCGAGTCGGAGCCGAGGATCGGCTCCGAACCCATCAGTCAGAATGTAGGCGAGATAGGATCACATAACATCTAAAATTAAACTACTAAAATTAGTTAGTTTTTAAATCCCTACAAACACATACACTCCACTAATAAGGGGATGGAAGGGCCCGAAGGCCTGAGCGAAGAACTAATAAGTTCTTGAGGAAAAAAGGGTGGATAAACAGGTAGGAAAGGGTCAAAATCCACTCAATTAAGGGAAATAACGATAAAAAACTAAATTAAAGGGGCTTAAATTAAATATAGACTAATCTATATGAACTGACCTGAAGCCGGTAGAAACAACACACCTCGATCGCTGTAGCGGCAAATGAGATCTGAGGTAATACCACCTAGCATTGTGGGATATAAGGGAAGCCTCGAGCCGGTGGGTCCAACTCTCGAGCTTTTAGAGTGGCCGAGTCGGAGTCGAGGTCGGCTCCGAACCCATCCAGCAAGAATGAAGGCGAGATAGACAACTTAACATCTTAACTTCTTAATCTGACGTTGCCAATTTAGAAGTTATGTACTTACCATCACGTTCCATCTGAGTAGGTGGATTCATTTGTCTGCAACCTGTGGGTATGGATCCGGTATCGGATCCGAACCGGCATGGTTTATCCAGCTATGGATCTGAGCTCCTAGCTCCTCCCCTCACCCATAATGCTCTGCTCTCCCTACATGACCTCAGATCGAGTTTGCCCAGCACCAACTACCCTAACTAAAGGGTAACACACCCTATGCAGGAAACTGACAAGGCCAGGAGGATAGGAGGGCGGGATGGTTGCAGACAAATGAATCCACCTACTCAGATGGAACGTTATGGTAAGTACATAACTTCTAAATATGAAGTAGGAGAATTCATTTGTCAGCAACCTGTGGGACAGAGTCCCCAGCTACCTGAATCTTGGGTGGCCATCATGGAAGGATATTCCGAAGCACCGCGGAGCCAAAGGATGCTCTACCTCTAGACGTGACGTCCAGCTTGTAATGAGTAATAAAGGTATGAGATGAAGCCCAAGTGGCTGCTGAACAAATGTCATCCAGAGGAACCCTAGACTTAAAGGCCGCTGAAGTAGAGACAGACCGGGTCGAATGAGCATGTACTCCCTCCGGTGCGGGCCTCCCAGAGGCTTGGTACGCCAACAGAATACACTGAGAAATCCAGCGTGACAAAGAAACTTTGGAAATTGGTTTACCCAGATTGAATTTGGCAAAAGAAATGAACAACTGGTCTGATTGCCTATGACCAGCTGTCCTATGAAGGTAAAAATGAAGCTGCCTGTGAACATCCAAGGAATGCAGCTTGTATTCGCCTTTGTTTTGATACTTAGGGAAGAAAACAGGGAGGTTGATGGACTGATTAATGTTAGCTTCCAAAGCTACTTTAGTAAGAAAGGAGGTATTGATCCTGAGGCACACCCGGTCCGGATGAAAGATCAAATAAGGCGGTTTCATGGACAGGGCCTGAAGCTCAGAAACTCTCTTAGCCGAAATAATGGCTACCAAAAAAGCAGTCTTAAAGGACAAGAATTTAAGATCGACTGTTGCCGCAGGTTCGAAGGGAGGAGCGGTCAAGGCCTCGTACCAAGGAAAGATCCCACTGGGGAACCGTTTCTTTTGACAGGGGGTCTGAGCAAAAAGGTGCCTTTTAGGAAGGTTCTGCATAACTTAGCTGACATAAGAGACCCTGAGTCATGACCAACATGGTAATGAGATATGGCCGCCAGCTGAACTTTGACCGTGGAACTACTGGCGCCATCATTAAAGAGAGTAGTAAGGAAATCTAGAACCAAAGGAAGGGGAACCGTGAAAGGATCTAGGCCTTGCCGCTCTGCCCAAATGGAGAAACGCTTCCATTTACTGCGGTAAATTTTTCTGGTAGAGGGCTTGTGGGCCGCCACCAGAATGGCCTTAACTGGAGACGAGATACCGGGAGTCCCGATTAGGAGTGGAACTGGAGCAGCCAAGCAGTCAACTTCAGGTTGGGTAGGTTCGATGGGGGTGATATCAGATCCGGAATGGGATCTAGAATCAAAGGTGGATTCACTGAATGAGACCTTAGGTAAAGGAACCAGATCTGTCGAGGCCAGAACGGGGCAATGAGGATCATTCTGCACCCCAACCGAGAGGCTTTCTGAAGTACTTGAAGCATCAGAGGTAGAGGGGGGTATGCGTAAAGAAGACCGGGAGGCCAAGCATGCACCAGAGCGTCTCTCGGAGAATCCCCTGGAGGGGGGATTAGAGCGAAAAAACTGTCGCACTTGGCGTTTAAGGGAGAAGCAAAGAGATCGCAACAGGGAGTCCCCCACTGTGCGAAGATACGTTTCGCTACTTGAGAACTGAGAGACCACTCGTACGGGGAGAGAATGGTGTGACTGAGCTTGTCCGCTAGGATGTTGATCCGACCCGGAATATGCGTTGCGATGAGAAAGCGGTTGGTGGAGATCGCCCATTACCACACTCTTATGGCTTCTCGACATAAAGGGTAAGACCTGGTTCCCCCCTGTTTGTTGATGTACCAGACCACCGACATGTTGTCTGATTGAATCGCAATTGTTCCCAGGGGAAGGAGGGCTTGAAGTGCTTGCAACGCCAAGAGCACCGCCCTCATTTCCAGAACATTGATATGCAGGGAGGTCTCTGAATCGCTCCATGTGCCTTGGACCGTCCGGCCCGCAAAATGCCTCCCCCCACCCGAGGCGGGAAGCGTCCGTGGTCACTGTGGCGAGAGGGGGAGATGCACAAAAGGGGCGGCCCCTGTGGAGGTCCGGGGAATGGAGCCACCACAAGAGAGATCGCTTGCAAGCCTTGCTGATTGCAATGGGATGATACAAGGGGAGAGAGAGAAATGACCATTGCACCTGAAGTGTCCATTGAAGCACCTGCATGTTCAAGTGGGCGAGCGGAAGAAGAGTAATCGCTGCCGCCATAGACCCTAGCGCCTTCAGGATCAATTCCGCAGGTGTTGAGCTGGAGTGAAGGATGGCCCGCACCTGGAGTTGTAGATTCCGAACTGTCGGTTGTGAGAAAGGCTCTTAAATTTCTCGTGTCTAACCTGGCTCCTATAAAATCTATTATCTGAGTAGGGACCAGGTTGGACTTTTCTATGTTTACCGTGATGCCTAGCCAGTGAGCTAGACGAAGAAAGGAGTCTCTTGCCAAAGAGAGTAGATGCCTTGTTGGGGCGGTGAGAAGCCAGTCGTCTAGGTACGGAAAGACCTGCACCCCCTGAAGCCTCAGGTGGGCCACAACCACTGCTAATACTTTGGTGAACACCCTGGGGGCTGTGGTGAGACCAAAGGGAAGGACCCTGAACTGGTAGTGACTGGCTCCCAGCCGGAAGCGAAGAAACCTCCTGGATCGTCTGTCCATCAGAATGTTGTAGTACGTCTATAGAGCACATCCAGTGATTCTCCCCTAGAAGGGGAGGATGGACTGCAAAGTGACCATCTGGAACTTCTCTTTGGGAACTGCCAGGTTCAATAGGGACAGGTCCAGTATGGGTCTTAGGTCCACCGTCTTTTTTTGGCACTAAAAAGAACCTGGAGTAGAACCCTGATCCGATCTGGTCTGGGGGGACGGGCTGGATGGCTCTTCTTCTCAGCAGATGGCCAATTTCTGCTGAAGCGGCCTCCCGCTGATCGGGTGGAACATCGGGGAGGGTTTTTAACTTTGCGACATGAAGAAAGGGGATCTTGTAACCTCTGGATATAATCTGAAGTACCCAGCAGTCCGATGTAATGGACTCCCATGCCACTAGGTGCTCCGAGAAACGTCCCCCGACTGCCTCCAGAGTGGAGCAGTCGGGCAACCCCTCAGGGTTGCTGTGTGGGCCGTTCAGAGAAAGGTTCCCTGGACCCAAAGTTCCTGGGAGCCCCTCTGCCCCTAGGGCGGCGTCCTCCCTGTCCTCCTCTGCCGCGGAAGGACTGGTTGTCCGGAGCGGGTTGGGAGTGCTGCGACTTCCGGAACTACATCTTCTTCTGGCCCTTTTGGTTCCTAGAGTAGGACCTCTGGGGCACAGAGAAGCGGACTCCGATGGCAGACAGCGTCTTCCCTTCCTTCTCGCTCTGAACCAAGGTGTCGCGAACCGTCTTGCCAAAAAAGGCAGAACCGTCAAAGGGGGGCGTTCGCGAATGACGCCTTGAAGGGCTCCGTAAAATCGCAGTGGCGGAGCCAGGCCTGCTGTCGTGTGACTAGGCCCGCTCCTGCAGCTCTAGCGGCTCCCTCGGTAGCGTGGGAAAGTAACCGCATAGAGGTGTTGGTCACAAAACGAAGAGTGGCCATACGGGTGGAGTGCGTAAGTTTGTCCTCTTCCGACATGGACTCTGGGGGGGGGGGGGTGCAGCGTATTCCTTGATAAGATCACGCTGCATCCTAATGACATGTGCCAAATAGTTGAGCGCCCTCACTGAGAAGGTCGCTGAACTAAACATTCGCTTCCCCAAACGGTCCATCATCCGAGACTCCTTGCACGGGAATGGACTGAGGGACTCTCCTGGGCGAGTTCCCTCTTAGTGGCTGCTGCCGACAACATGGCATCTACCGGGGGTCCCTTGCTCCAGTGGGCACGGTCAGCAGGGGGGCTAAGGATCCTATCGGGCCTCTTGGGGATTGGCTCCACGGTGTCCGGTTCCTTCCACGCACTGGTGGTAATAAGGTCCACCAGGGGGTCGGCAGGAGGGGACACCCAAGAGGTAGACAGGCCCGCTTCAAATGCCTCCAAGAACACGTACTCGTCCGAGGAAGACTTTGGGGCAGACCACCCACCTCTGATCCGTAACATTTCCATAATGTCTCCAAAGGAGACATCCTCAGGGGGTGATCTTGGGGAGCCTTCCCCTTCCTCCAAGTCAGTGTCTTCAGTTAAAGACTCGGGGGAGTCTATGTGCCTCCTCTTACACGTATGCTTGTGAGGTGCTTCCTCGGGTGGGCTGTCCGAGGAGCCCTCACCAGCAATGTCCAGATCCAAGGGGACTGCTTGGGGCAGTGAAGCGGGCTGCCCCAGTGGCCGGGTGATGGAAGCCTAGCCCAGAGCAGATGGAGTGCGGGACGGAGCCGAAGCAAGGGCCGGGGGTCCGGATGCCCTCAACAGAGCCCTCTCCACCACATCAAAAGCCGAGGGGGAGCCAGCCTCGACAATAGGATCCGAAAGTCGGCTCCCCCTCGGATGCGATGAGTGGATCAGAGCCGGCGCCGAGCCCCTCGGATCCGAGGGAACAGTGCGCTCCGACAGGGACGGCGCCGAAGGCACACTGAGTCCCTCGGATCCGAAGCTCAGGCCAAGGCTCCGAGAGGTCGGATCCGACAAACTCGAGGGCAGGGTCGGATCCGAAGTACCCAGTACTGTCGGCGCCGACCCACCCCCGGCTCCGAGCGCTCCGAACCCGGGTAGCGGGTCGGAGAAGGATCTATGGGCTTGAAAAATGGGGTCGAGCTCCCCCCCCCAGAGGGGGGGGGGGGGGCAGGAGCACTCCCATCTGCATCTGGGCCTGGATGAACCTTAGCATCATCCGGTCCAGATCAGCATCGGAGAGGCTGTAGGTAGACCTAGACGAGGCCATGGAGGTAGGCCTAGAGTGCCGCCTCGATAGCCTCGAAGGAGGTCGGGTCTCCTCATCCTCAGGCTCC
Source organism: Protopterus annectens (assembly GCF_019279795.1). Lineage (NCBI taxonomy): Eukaryota > Metazoa > Chordata > Ceratodontiformes > Protopteridae > Protopterus > Protopterus annectens. Next base: position 1,258,587,905 of record NC_056741.1, on the reverse strand, counting down.
GGTGAAAAACAAGGAGACCGGAGCCGAGGAGGAGGAGAGCCAGCAGCAAGAGAGGCCGGAGGAGAAGCCCGCTTAGCCGGCAGGACCGAGACGGAGGTCTCGGCCCGCCGCTTGTGGTGCTTCTCTCTCCAGTCCTTCTTCCTGGCTTCCCTCTCCTCCGAACTCTTAGAGGGAGTTTGAATCCTGGGAGGAGGAGGGGAGCAGGCAAGGCAGGAACTGCCGGAGCAGTAACCACCAATGGGGTGGGGGCCGAAGCCGAGTCCAAGGGCAAGAGTCCCGCCAAGACCAGCTTCGACCTCCGCTCCTTCAATGCCCTGGGGTTGAACCCTGCACAGATTGAACACCCAGAGGTGAGGTGTTCAACCCCAAGGCATCGAACGCACCGAGTGTGGCCATCAGCAGGGGATAGCTTATGGCCACACTCGGAGCATTTAGAGAAAATAGGCTTTGGGGCTTCCGACATACTGCTGTTTTTTTTTTTTTTTTTTTAAACAAAACAAAAAGTAAAGCAAAGTACAAAAAAAAACTACACACTCACAGAAGGCCCCAAAGACAACTCACACACACCACTACGCACCAGCGAGGGGAGGGTAAAAAAAGTAAAGTAAATTAAGCCCAAAAAGATAAAATATATAGGAAACCTAAAACTTTCACACAGATATTAAATTTAAACTAACAAAATGTATTTTTAACAAGAAAAATCACTTTGCTCAGGAAAAATCCAGCTGTCACCATGCGCGGCAAACTAGATCTGAGGTCATGTAGGGAGAGCAGGGCATTATGGGTGAGTGGAGGAGCTAGGAGCTCGGATCCATAGCTGGATAAACCATGCCGGTTCGGATCCGATATCGGATCCATACCCACAGGTTGCTGACAAATGAATTCTCCTACTTCAGATCTTCATTTATCCTTGACCTTTGGGACAGAGTCCCCAGCTACTTAGATCTTGGGAGGCCTTTTGGAAGGATATTCCTGAGAACCATAGAGCCAAAGGACACTCTTCCCCTGAAGACCAGATCCAAATTGTAAATCAGTGATAAAGGTATGCAAAGAAGCCCAGGTTGCTGCTGTGCATATTTCATCCATGGAAGCCTTAGAATGGAAAACAGCAGATGTGGCCATTGCCTTAGTAGAATGCACTTTCACTGGTGCTGGTAATTAGAGATTCTTTGTATTGTAGATGAAAGTAATGGAGTATCTTAACCACTTTGCAAAGTGACTTTCGAAACAAATTTCCCCAGAGGAGGACTGGAGAAAGAGACAAATAACGGGTCTGATTTTCTAAACTCTTCAGTTCTGCTGCGATAGAAATGTAATTGAACATCGAGCAAATGCAAGCAGTATTCACCTTTGTTGGAAAAATTTGAGAAGAAAACAGTTAAGTCATTAATATTAGTTTGAGACTACCTAGTACTCTAAATCTTGAGTCAGGTTTAGTTGGGATTTTGAATGCTTTACTGTAATGCCCAGACAAGCAAAAGGGCATAGAATGAAATCTGTTGCCTGAACCAGTAGATGCTAGGTGGAAACAGTGATGAGCCAGTTGTCTAGATAAGGACACACCCAGAATCCGTGCAGTCGCAAGTGAACTGTCAGTGCTGCCAAACACTTGGTGAACACCCTGGGGGCTGTGGTAAAGCCAAAGGGCAGCACTCTGAATTGAAAATGACTGGCTCCTAGCCAAAAGTGGAGGAACCTTCTGGAGCACTTGTCCATTTTTATGTGGTAATATGCATCCTGAAAATCTATACAGCACATCCAGTCGTCTTCCTCTAAAAGTGACCATCTGGAATTTCACCTGTTGAACAAACATGTTCAGAAAGCTGTGATCTAAGATTGATCTCAATTCCCCTGTCTTTTTTGGCACCAAGAAGACCCTTGAGTAAAATCCGGATCCTATCTAGTCTGGTGGGACTTCCTGTGTGACTTTTTTTCAAGCAGCTTTTGAATTTCCTGAGTTGCTTGATCCCTCTGATTGGGAGGAACATCAGGGAGTTTTCTTCTTGATCTTAGAATGAGAATGAAGGGGATGTAGTAACCTCTGGCAATGATCCTTTGCATCCAAGTATCTGAAGTTATTTGCCACCAGGCTCTCAAGTGCAAGGAAAACCTTTCCTCAACTGTTTCCAGAGGTAAGCAATCGGGCCTTCTTTCTGGAACGCTGGTAGGGTTTCCCAAAGAAAAATCTCCGGAATCCTGATTTTGCAGACCACCTCTGCAACGGGGTCGGCATCTTCCATTGGAGTTCCCCCTCTACCCAGAGGGAATCCACTGCCACGTGTGTCCTGAAAAGGCCCTTGGGATTTTTTGAACCACATATTCCCACTCCTGTGGTTCCCGGAGAAGGACCGTTAGGGAGCGGAAAAAAGCATGCCCACTGCAGATAAGGTCTTTCCATCATTCTCAAACCTGGCTAATGTTTCTCTGACTTTGGGGCCAAACAGGGAAGATCCGTCAAAGGGAGCATTGATAAAAGAAGACTTAAATGGTTCCGCAAACTCACATAAGCACATCCAGGCATGTCGCCTAATGGTGACACCGGATCCCACTCCCCTAGTCGTCCCTTCGGTTGCATACTGAATGAGCCTCATGGACGAGTTGGAAATACACTCCAGGGTAGATAGTTCGGCGGCCACTTTATCCTAACTCGCCTCAGATACAGCTCCTGTAAGGGTACCTGAGAACTGCTTGATTAGATCCCTCTGGAGCCTAGTAAAATGTAGCATAAAATTCAAGGATCTTAAAGCAAAGATTGATGATGTATACACTCGCTTTCCGAATCTGTCCATCGCCATGGACTCTAGATTAGGGGGATGAACAGTGGAACTCTCTTCTGAAAGTTCTTTCTTGATGGCTGCTGCAACCACCATGGCATCTACTGCCAACCCCTTATCCCAATGCTGGTGGTATTCTGGTGCTGAAGAAATTCTGTCTGGTATCCTGGGGGATTTGCTCTATGGAGACAGGGGCTTTCCAAACCCACTGAGCAATCAATTTAATAAGGTTGTCAGCAGGAGGGGTCGCCCAAGAAGTAGATGGGTGAGCAGCAAAAGCTTGCAGATACAGTGACTCCTCAGAGGTAGGGTCTTTGGGCTTCCAGTTACCCCTCTGTTTCAGAATTTCTAGAAGGTCTCCAAAGGAGTCATCTTTGGGGGTGACGGAGGGGAACCCTCCCCATCATTGAAGTCAGTGTCTTTTGTGACAGATTCTTCTGGGGAATCTAAGTGTTTCCTCTTACACATCTTTTTCCGGGGAGTCTCCTCAGTGGGGATATCTGAGGAGGACTCAGGAGGGCCCTGTGCAGGGGTACCCTGTAGCTTTGGTGCTCGCTGCCTGGGCATGGAGGTTTGTGGCAGTTCTAGGCAAGAGGGAGTCCTGGGATAATACTCCGATATGGGAGGGGCCAGCTGAGAACCTGCAAAGGCCAATGCCTTCTCCATAACTTGGTAGGCAAGCCTCCCGAAGGACGGGAGCCCGGAAAAGAGGACAACCCTGGAACCGTGGTCCCACCCCACTCTGAGGAACCCGCCATCAAAGCAGGAGCCGAGGAAGAGCCCACGTCAGTCGAGGGTCCAAGAGTCAAGGACTGCGCTGAACAAAGCAACTGGAGCCAATCCAAGCCCCTCGGACCCAACAGTGGACACATGGCCCTGGGAGCCTGTCAGTTTAGATGAAACAGACACTCAAGGCAGACTCTGGAACCAAAGGAATAAAGGCTGTCGGCACCAGAGCAGCTGAAACTAGAGATATTAGAGTTATAATCTCTAAACCCTCCGACGAGGTAAGAGGAGGAAAGTCTGGTGGAGTCCTGGAAGAGAAAGCCCTAACTCCAGAAGGGAGTGGGGCCTGGGAAGTTATGGAAAGACCCCTAGCCACCAGGAGTTGATTCGCCAACCTCACAACATTGACTTCAGTTAAACACCTGGAGGAACGGACAGAAAAGCTGAGGGAGATTCTGTTCTGTCCAGAAATGGGCTTGGGAGCTCTCCCACAAAGGAGTCAACTGTGGGGGAATATCTTGTCCTGGGAGGACAGATGAAACTCAATTGTGGCACCGGGGAGTCCAACATTTTGGATAGGGGAGCCGGTAATGAAAGGGAAGGTTGAGTTACTGGTATGGAGGTAGCCGGTGCCGAGACCAGTAGTGCAGTGATAGTTACAACAGAAGTTAGTTCCATAGATGTCTTTGCTTTAAGCTTTGGTTCCACAGGAGCTGAGTTTCTGTGTTTCTTGCTGCCGAAGCCGAAGGGGACTCTGGCACAGAGTGACTCCTCTTCTGTCTATGTTCCCATTTAGAAGAGGGGGAGAAAGGTGAAGATACGTCAGACCTGGACAGAGCCTCCTCGAAGGAAGTCTTAATCAAGCTTTTTAAGATAAACAGCAGCAACACACCAAACAGCCAGTACTTTTCTTCTCCTTTAATGTGAAATGATCTGGTACCTCGGCAATTCGCCTTTAAAACCTTTTGGTTTAAATTTAGAATTGGGCATTTGATGGAGTTCAATTATTAATAATTCTTGGACATAATTCTGTAAATAATTTATAAATGTTGTATCTAATTTGCACATAAGTTTATGAAGAATGTATTGTTCTAAAACATGTATTTATTTGTGATATTTTTCATAATTTACAAGGTCACTTTAAATGTTTCTCCTTTTGTGATATTTATTGGTAAATTGATTGTTTGAATATTTATTATAAAAGCTGACATTGTGCAGCAATTAAGTGTGATCCTTGAAGGCAAATTGCCGAGGTACCAGATCATTTCACATTAAAGGAGAAGAAAAGTACTGGCTGTTTGGTGTGTTGCTGCTATTTTGGTTTTCTTGTTGCTGTGTTTGCTACTTTCGGTCAAAGCCATACTTTTCCTGGGGCATTTTCTTTGGATTATCTCAAATTTGTTCGTTTTCGTTAACTCTATCTATGTCACATAATGGGAGCTCCGAACGGAGCTCTGGTTTGGATGCTTTATCATTTTTGGAGATGGTGTCGGAGCGTGAAAAAAAGTATACCAACAATGATCCTTGAAACTTGGGGGGAAATACGGATGTAGATGGCCGGTTTGCTTTGTTAAATAAGCTAATGGCCAAAGAAGTTGCTCTTTATTTCGACACTAGATTGTTGGAGAAATATTTAAGCCTTTATGTTACCCCCAGAGGGCTACGGGTTGATAAATTGCCTGCTGCACCTTTTTCGGACGACGAGTCTGATTTGTTAGAAGAGTGGAAGCAAACTTCTCTTCAGTGCACTTTAGGTTGGCTCCGTACACTGGTAAAACGTAATAAAAGGTCTCATGACAAGCTCAAGCAAGAAATTTCAGTGTTGCAGAATGAACTCTTAGCTGAAGTCAACTATAGAGTTCAAATGGTTGACATTAATGAGAAAATAAGTAAGTTGGAAGCTGACATTGTATTAAAAAAGCATGGAAAACTAGTCCGGGACTTAAAGGACTATGATACAGGTATCATTTTCAGCTGGCAGCGTGAACCTGTGCGTAATCGGTCCAGGGGGAGGAGCTGGACACGCAGCTCTAAGCGAAGAGACTTTTCAGCGTCTTCTTTTTCCTCCACGGAACAAAACTCTGCTGCCAAAAATGTTTCGTTTGCTAGGACTGTTGCAACCAACCGGGCTTCTAACAGGGATGTTTCTGAAGCTACCAACGAGGCTTCTAACTCCACCTTCACTGATAATGTGAATTTTCAAAATGACAATCGCAATAAGGGAAGAAATGGGAGAAATGGCCGTAAGGGGCGAGTCCGTTATAAGTGAAGGTTTGACAAAAGAAATTTTGTATAGAACTCCCCAAAATGTATTTTCATTAGAATGCATCAATTTGTCTGATTTGTGTATGGATAATGACATGTTTAATGTATTAAGCAAAGGGAGCAAGTTTGTTCCAACGTTTTTTCCAACTTTTGCTGATATTTATTTAGAAGTCAAGGCATTTATTCGCAAACTTTTGTTGAGAGTATATTTCAAAAAAATTGTCAGTTTGAATGTTTTAAATGAAGATCATGATGAATGTTCTGAAGAAATTGAACTTGATGAGAGTTTAATGAATTTATCCATATATAATTATGAATATAATGAATGTGATTTTGATGAAAATAATGACTATTCAGTTTGTTCTGAATTTGATAATGTTTCTAATGTGAATTATTTGACTGGTTATGGTAAATTGGAGATGCCTAAATTTAAAAATGTTAAAAGTAATTTCACACCAGTCATTTCAGTCCCAGCTATTACAATCTTCCAGAAGGTGCTTCTTAAAGAAACGGAGGCATTATTCAGGGAATTTTGTAAGGAAAAAAAACATTTTAATCTGAATAGAAAGGAATGGCAAGCCTTAAAAAGTCTTAAAGGCTTAAAAGATCAGTATATTTTCAAGTGTGCTGATAAGGGGGGTAATTGGGTTATTTTGAACAGACCTGACTATTGTAGGATGGTTTATAGACTACTTTCTAATGGTGAAGAATATCATAAACTTGAAGGTGATCCCCTTAAAGCTTATAATGAAGGATTGTTATTTTTATTGGAAAGGGGAGAACGACTAGGATTTTTTTCACAAAGTGATGTCAAAAAGATGTATGTTAAAGATCCGACCACACCTATATTATATGCTTTACCTAAAGTCCACAAAGATTTGGTTGAGCCTCCTGGGAGGCCGATAGTTTCAGGGATAGGCTCCTTTATGGAGAATGTTAACATTTTTTTGGACTCTCAGTTAAAAGTTCATTTAAATAAGGTTAGTGCTCATATCAGTAATACTCAAGATTTGATTGATGTTATTTCTAAGATTAGTTGGAATAACGATTATTATTGGGTGACTATCGACGTCAAATCTTTGTACACCAATATCGACAAAAGGTGGGGACTTGAGGCTATCCACAATATATTAGGTGAGGGTCCTAGGACCAACTTTTTGATTACACTATTAGAATTTTGCTTAACCCATAACTACTTCATGTTTAATAATGAATATTTTTTACAAATCAAGGGAACAGCAATGGGAGCAGCTTTTGCTCCTGTGTATGCTGTTTTATAAATGGATTTCTTTGAAAAGAGATTTTTATATCCCACTGAATTTTTTAAGCATAAGGTAGTTCTATACAAGCGCTTCATTGATGATTTAATTTTCATTTGTAAGGGGGACATGTATGAATTTTGTGACTTTTTTGAACTTCTGAACGACAATGAACATAATCTTTCATTTTCTTATGAAATGAATAGAAATGAAATAAATTATTTGGATCTAACTTTATTCAAAAGAAACAATGTTGTTGAGTTCAGACCTTTTAGAAAGAGCACGTCAGTTAACATGTTTTTGCATGCTTCCAGCATGCATCCCCCTCACTTGTTGAAAGCTTTACCTTTTGGGGAATTTAAAAGAATTTATTCACATACTAGCATGGAGTGTGAGTTGGGTTATGAGTTAAACGAGGTTTATCTGAGACTAATGGAAAGAGGGTATGATAAAAAACAGTTGTTAGATGTTATGGATAAAGTGATGAATAAGAACAAGGACAGACATCCTATTAAGTTTAAATCGGATGTTTCTGGTCCTTTAAAAAAGGAAAGAAATGTGGAGGATATATTCTTTGTGACCAAGTACACAACTTTTTCTGAAAATTTTGTTTCTTTAATTAAAAGATTTTGGTACTTGGTCAGTGAGGATGAAGGCATAGGTGAATTTTTTCCATACCACATTACATTTTCGTTCAAAAAAGGAAAAAATTTAAAGGAGATACTAAATAATAACTGTTGTAATAAAAAAGTTCCCCAGGCCATTAGTGTAGGAACATTTAGATGTGGTTCTTGTAGTCTTTGTGATAGGGTTATTAATATTAATTCTATCAATAATATCAACCATACCCCCAGGCATTACTTTAATTGTAAATCTATTGGGGTTGTGTATGCTTTAAATTGTAGTTGTCATAACATTTGGTATATTGGACAAACAAAGAGAATGGTCAGAGTTAGGATTTTGGAACATTTGAGGGATGTTCGAAATTTAAATTTACTTAGCCCTGTAGCTAAGCATTTTTTTGAAATTCATGAGGGGAAAACTGACAGTTTAAAATATGGAGTTTTGGGGAAGCCTTTCACTAATAGTGGTGATAATGTTTCTGAGAAGCTATTAGAGCTGGAAACTAGGATGATTCTGAAGTTTAACACTTTAAAACCTTTTGGTTTAAATTTAGAATTGGGCATTTAATGGAGTTCAATTATTAATAATTCTTGGACATAATTCTGTAAATAATTTATAAATGTTGTATCTAATTTGCACATAAGTTTATGAAGAATGTATTGTTCTAAAACATGTATTTATTTGTGATATTTTTCATAATTTACAAGGTCACTTTAAATGTTTCTCCTTTTGTGATATTTATTGGTAAATTGATTAATTGATTGTTTGAATATTTATTATAAAAGCTGACATTGTGCAGCAATTAAGTGTGATCCTTGGAAGCGAATTGCTGAGGTACCAGATCATTTCACATTAAAGGAGAAGAAAAGTACTGGCTGTTTGGTGTGTTGCTGCTATTTTGGTTTTCTTGTTGCTGTGTTTGCTATTTTTAAGATAAACTTTTAGTTATGTACTCACCATAACTTCAGATGTTTGGGATCCATCTCGCCTACATTCTGAACTGATGGGTTCGGAGCCGATCCCTCGGCTCCGACTCGGCACGCTTATGCTATAGAGCGAGGCCTCTAATTGGCTGAGCTATCTTTATCCCAGGATGCACCACCACTAATCCCCCAGATCTTGTTTGTCCGCATTCATGCACACATACACAACTTGGTTATATAACATTGTTAGATGTTTCAAGATGAAACAACAGGATTCGGACCTTCTGATATCCTCTGATCTCCAAGGAAGGGGGAAGGAGGGTGGGTTATTAGGAATGTAGGCGAGATGGATCCCAAACATCTGAAGTTATGGTGAGTACATAACTAAAAGATGTTATGTGATCCTATCTCGCCTACATTCTGACTGATGGGACAGCGTCCCTAGCACCTGAATCCTGGGTGGCTCACTGGAAAACACTCCTGAGTACCGTGGAACCAAATGATGCTCGCCCTTTAGATGCCACATCCAATTTATAGTGGGAAATGAAAGGGTGCGGGTTGGACCAAGTAGCCGCAGCACAAATCTCAGAAATAGCGAGCTTGGAATGAAACGCAATAGAGGTAGTCATAGCTCTGGTAGAGTGAGCTTTGATAGATGTTGTAAGTTGCTTATTTGAAGAGGAATAAGCCTGAGTTATGCAATCTCTAATCCATTTGGAAATAGTAGCTTTAGTGATGGTTTTACCCAATTTATTATCTGAAAAGGACACAAACAATTGGTCTGTTTTGAATTTGTTGAGTCCTGTCTAGATAGAAGCGCAATTGCCTGTGAACATCCAATTTATGCAAGGTGTATTCCGCTTCATTTGAAAATTTTGGAAAGAAAACTGGTAGCTCTAGAGATTGTTGGAGACAGAGACTAGAACAAACTTTTGGAACAAAAGATGGATTAGGCCTAAGTGATACTCTATCCTTGTGAAAAATCAAGTACGGAGGTTTGATAGATAGGGCTTGAAGTTCTGAAACTCTTCTTGCAGAGGTAATTGCAACTAAGAAGGCAGTTTTCCAAGACAGATGTTTCAACTCACATGTAGCAGCCGGTACAAAAGGGGAAGATGTTAAGGCACGAAGTACCAAATCAAGATCCCACGGAGGCGCAGGATGAAAAACTGGGGGTCTTAAAAGCACAGCACCTTTCATGAAAGTTTTACATAATCTGCTGCTCATCAACGGTGGGTCTATGGATTCGTGAAATTTGGAGATAGCTGCTAGTTGGACTTTAATAGTAGAGACTGAAGATCCTTGATTAAACAAGGATGTTAAAAATTTCAAGACCTCTGGTATCGGGGCAGTAATAGGGTCTAAGCCTCTGAGTTGAGCCCAGATAGCAAGCCTCTTCCACTTACTGAGATACAATTTCTTAGTGGTGGGTTTGTGGGCCGAAGATAAAATGTGAATAACTTCCGGGTCTAAGGTGTGATTTCTGACTAAGGTCGGAAGTGGAGGAGCCAAGCTGTTAATTTCAAAGTGTGAAGGGACTGGTGCTGTCGTCCCGACTGATGAATCAGCAGGTCCGGAGTTAGATCCAAAAACCAAGGACCGTCCAGAGCATATTTCTTTAGGTAGGGGAACCATATCTGACGAGGCCAGTACGGACCAATTAGAATCATTGTGGACCCCAATTGGGAAGCTTTCTGGATGACTTTGGGGAGGAGTGGAACCGGAGGAAAAGCATAAAGTAGTCCTGTTGGCCAAGGTTGGACTAGAGCATCCGTAGCTGCCTCCCCCTGACGCGGAGTCAAGGAAAAGAACCTTTTGCACTTTGTGTTTTGTGGTGTTGCAAACAGGTCGCAGCACGGGGTCCCCCATCTTTTGAAAACCTGAGCTGCTACTGTTTCGTTCAGGGACCACTTGTGAGGAGAGAGAATAGTCCTGCTTAATCTGTCTGCCAATACATTGGATTTTCCTGGAATGTGGGTCGCTACCAGGAAGCGGTTGGTAGCTACTGCCCATTCCCACACCCTCATGGCCTCTCTGCAAAGGGGGTAAGATCTGGTCCCTCCTTGTTTGTTTAGATACCAGACCACCGACATGTTGTCTGTGTGGATAGCGATAATGCCTTGAGGGAGAAACTTGTGGAGGGCTTGTAGGGACAGAAGTACAGCCCTCATTTCCAACACATTGATATGGAGAAATGTTTCGTTGGGAAGCCAAGAACCCTGAACTAACCTGCCCAGACAATGCCCCCCACCCGTCTGGGAGGCATCCGTTGTCAAGGTGGCCACCGAGGGGTATAACAAAAGGTCTTCCCTGATTCAGATTGGATGGCTGAAGCCACCAGCGGAGGTCCCGTTTGCACGTTTCTGTAATCAGTATGAGATGGTTGAGGGGGAGATCCTGAAAAGACCATTGTGTCGATAACAGCCACTGAAGAATCCTCATGTGCAATCTTGCCAGCGGAACTAGGAGAACCGTGGCAGACATTGAACGTAAAAGTTGCAGGACCAACCTGGCTGGGGCTTTGGATCTTGGAAGCAGGGCTCGGACTTGACCTTGTAATGTTTGAATCCTTTCAGTAGGAAGGAAGATGCGCATCAATTTTGAGTCTATCTCTGCTCCTATGAATCTTATGCGCTGAGAGGGCAGCAAGACAGACTTTGACCAATTGAATGTAATTCCCAGGGAAGCACCCAGGGAGATGGTGGCTTGTAGGTTGTCTAGTAGTAGATGCCTGGTGGTGGCAGTCAGGAGCCAGTCGTCCAGATAGGGAAACACTTGGAATCCGAGACTCCTCAGGTGAGCAGTCACTACTGCCAAACACTTGGTGAACACCCTAGGGGCTGTGGTGAGACCAAAGGGCAGTGCACAAAATTGGAAATGACTGTCTCCCAGGCTGAAGCGCAGATACCTCCTGGACGCCTGATGTATCGGTATGTGATAATAGGCGTCCTTGAGATCTATGGAGCACATCCAAACATCCTTCTCCAACAATGGGAGAATGGATTGTAAAGTGACCATTCGAATTTGGACTTCATGACGGACTGGTTTAGTTTGCTGAGATCCAATATGGGTCTCAGGTCCCCTGTCTTTTGGCACTAAAAGAACCTTGAGTAATTTCCGGATCCGATCTGGTCTGTGGGGACCGGTTGGATGACTCCTTTTTCTAGCAGCTTTGAAGCTTCTGCGGCTGCAATTTCCCTTTGATTGGGTGGTGGGTCCGGGATTTTTTTGGACGGTGGTGGTGAGTGTGTGAAGGGAATGGTGTAACCTCCGGCAATAATCCGAAGCACCCATCTGTCCTGAGTAATAGACTCCCAGGCTTTTAGGTGCTTGGCAAAACGGCACCCGACTGGCTCCGGAGCAGCACAGCCGGGCAATCCCTCATGAAGTGTGGGAGGCTGAAGAGCCACGAAAGGACTCGCGGTCTCCAGTGTTGCGGGGCCCTCTGCCGCCTCTGGGACGGTGTCTCCCAGAAAAATTTCCCCGTCCTCTGCCTCTGGAAGGGAATCTTCCTGCTGTTGAGGAAAGAACTTCTGTGATTTGCGGAACCACATCTTCCCTCCTCTTTTAGCCTTGGGATAAGGCCGAAAGGGAGTGGAATAACGTGCTCCTACGGCAGATAAAGTTTTTCCCTCTTGCTCACAGCGGGTAAGAGTGTCTTTTACCTTGGGTCCAAACAAAGAGGACCCATCAAAGGGCGTCGTGAAGGAAGACTTGAAGGCCTCTGCGAAATGACACAAACGGAGCCAGGCTTGTCTCTGTAGAGCCACGCTTGTGCCTGCCGCTCTGCCCGCCCCTTCGGCCGCATATGAAATGAGCCTCATGGTAGGTTACCTGAGAGGGAGTCTGACAGCTCCTTGATCAGATCCCTCTGTAGTCTGGTGAAATGTGCCAAATAATTCAGGGACCTTAGAGTAAAGGCCGCTGAAGTCAGGGTGCGCTTCCGTGCACGTCCATGCTCCTAGACTCCTTATTAGGAGGATGGACGGACGTTGAAGCCTCTGCCACGTCCTGCTGTGTAGCAGATGCCACCACCATGGCATCTACAGCCACGCCTTTCGTCAAGAACTCCTTCTCGGTGGGGCAGACAAAAATTTGTTAGGGCGAGAAGGCACTGGTTCCACAGTATCTGGATGTTCCCGCCCTCCGACAAACCAAATCCAGGAGCTCGTCAAGGCGGAGCCACCCCGGAGGCGGAGGGCTGAGCCACAAAGGCCTTGAGAAGCACTGACTCATCAGCGGAGGGGGGTTTGGAAATCCAGCCGCCTCGTTGCTTAAGGATCTCTAGAATGTCTGCAAATGAGACATCATCCGAGGACGACTTTGGGGACCCCTCCGCATCATCAAGATCAGTGTCCGATGTAAGAGACTCATTGGGGGAGTCCACGTGCTTCCTCTTGCACGATCTCTTCCTTGGGGGCTCCTCCGAAGACAACTCCGAAGAACCCTCAGGAGGAGGGGAACCCCCAGTGGGGGTAACCTCTAGCCCCGGGGCTCCGCTGCCTAGAGACAGGGGAACTGCCAAAGACCCAGTCTCCATGCCCAGGGAAGGTGCCGGTAAAGCCGTAGAGATGGCCGAAGAAGACTTGGCCAAGGCACTCCTCATAGCTCTGAAAGCCGGACCCCCAGAATCCTGGGAGTGTCCGGTCCCTGGAGCCATGATAGCAGACGGAAGTCCCGCAGCCGAAGCACCGAGAGGGAGGCTCGGAACCGACAGCATTGGTCCCGAAACGTCAACCCCGGGTCCAGCCGAAGAAGTCCGCGTGCTAAACTCAGACCCGAAGGCCGGGGTTGGAGTAAGGGTCGGAGCCGACCCTAGGATCTCTACTGGCTCCATCAGCACCTGCTCCGACGGAGCCGAAGCGGTCGGAGGAGGAATGGCAATGGAGTGGGCTATCGGCTCCGAAACCAATTGGGTCGGAGCCGAAACAAATTTTTGAAAGACTGGGGACTGGAACAGTCTTTGGAGCACCCTGTCTATGTCCGAATCTGACATCCTTGATGACCTGGAAGAGACCGAACGGGTCCGAGTAGGTCACTCCAACAGCTCCACGGGACTAAGGGAACGGCTCCGAGGCGACTCGATAACTATTGGCGCCGAGGGAGTGTCCAACCCAATTTCCATCGGTGCCGAAGAGGACTTCGGCACCGAGGAGGAAGTGTCTGAGCGGACAACCTTCATCGGCTCCAAGATCAGTGGAGCCGATGAAGGTGACCCGCCTCTCGATGCCCCAGCCGTCGGCTCCGAGACCAGAGGAGTCGAGACTGGAGGCATCGAGGCAGACCGTTCCACCCTCGGCTCCGAAGTCCGTGGAGCCGAAGGAGAAGCCTGCCTATGTCTTTTGGCGGTCGGGTCGCAACACGGAACTCCCCATTCGCTGAAAATCTGACTTGCAACTGTCATATTCAGAGACCATTCGTGAGGAGAGAGGATGGTTCTGCTCAATCGGTCGGCTATGACATTGGCCTTGCCCGGTATGTGAGTAGCCACTAGGAAGCGTTTGGTCGAGACTGACCATTCCCAAACTCTCATGGCTTCTCTGCAAAGAGGATAGGATCTGGTCCCTCCCTGTTTGTTCAGGTACCAGACAACAGACATGTTGTCTGAGTGAACAGCAATTACGCCCTGAGGGAGATAATCGTGAAGGGCTTGAAGGGACAGGAGTACTGCCCTCATTTCTAGGATGTTGATATGAAGAAGAGTCTCTTCCGGGTGCCATTTGCCTTGGACTGACCTGCCCAGGAATGCCCCCATCTGGGAGGCGTCCGTGGTCAAAGTGGCCGGAGGAGGAAGAACAAAGGGTCGTCCCTGATCCAAATTGGAGGGCACTAGCCACCAGCGAAGGTCCCGTTTGCAAGATTCCGTGATCCATATGAGGTGATTGAGAGGGAGTTCCTGAAAGGACCACTGAGTTGAAAGAAGCCACTGGAGGATTCTCATGTGCAACCTTGCCAAGGGGACTAGAAGAACCGTGGCAGACATGGATCCCAATAGCTGCAGGACCATTCGGGCTGGGGCTTTGGACCTGGGAAGTAAGGCTCGAACTTGATTTTGTATGGTTTGAATTCTGTCTGTAGGTAGATAGACCCGCATTTGGTTTGAGTCTATCTCTACCCCTATGAATCTTACTCTTTGAGATGGCCGCAACACAGACTTTGGCCAATTGAAGGTGATTCCAAGGGAATTGCCCAGTGATATAGTGGCTTGTAGGCTCCGCAGAAGTAGATGCTTGGAGGTGGCAGTTAGGAGCCAGTCGTCTAGGTACGGAAACACCTGGAATCCTAGACTTCTCAGGTGAGCAGTCACTACTGCCAAGCACTTGGTGAACACCCTGGGGGCTGTGGTGAGACTAGAAAAACCATAAAACACAGAAAGAAGAAAAACCACAAAGCTGGAACACAGCAACACTTTTATTCCGGTACCTCGGCAGAATGCCTTCAAAGGAATAAAATACAGTCACATGGTGCATCTATTTATACTATACATAATATAATTAATCAATTAACACAATTTAATTTAATTACAAGAAAAAAGCTTCAAAAGAATTTAAGGAGACACTACCAATAGCAGAAAAAATGTAAATTATGTAAAACTATTTGACATTGAATCCATAGAGAAAAAGTATCTAATATTCAAAATAGGCAATGAATTGCACCATAAACTTTATTACAACAGCTGAAATAATTAAATAGTGAGATTAACCTCCAAATTCATACCCCTGGGTTTCAGGGTGCCAAATTTTAAGATGAATTCACTCTCCAACGTTAAAAGATTTTGTAAACAATTCACACCCTTCTTGGATTTCGGTTTGGCTAAAGCACAAAAAGTTAATGAGTCCATATTACCCCTATGGACTATATTAAAATGTTCCGAAATGGGACTATCCAACCTAACATTACGTATATAGCCCATGTGTTCTAAAACACGTATTTTAAGTTGGCGTTTTGTTTGACCGATGTAATATTTTGGTGGTTCACAGCCACAACCAAGAATATACACCACGCCACAAGATTTGCAATTAAAATTATCATGGGCGATATATTTGACACCATTAATCATACTGCCAGACAAATTTTTAACCTTGTGGCAAATTTTACATTTGCCACAACTCGACATGCCATGTGGAAAATCAACATTCCCACAAATATTGACATTGTCAAACTGCCAAGCACTTGGTGAACACCCTGGGGGCTGTGGTGAGACCAAAGGGCAGCGCACGGAACTGAAAATGACTGCCTCCTAGGCTGAAGCGCAGATGTCTCCTGGACGCTTGATGTACCCTGATATGATAATACGCGTCCTTGAGATCTATGGAGCACATCCAAACATCCTTCTCCAGCAATGGGAGAATGGTTTGTAGAGTGACCATTCGGAACTTGGACTTTCTGACTGAACGGTTTAGGATGCTGAGGTCCAAAATGGGCCTCAAGTCCCGGTCTTTGGCACCAAAAAGAATCTTGAGTAAGTCCCTAATCCGATCTGGACTGCGGGGACCGGTTGGATGACTCCTTTTTGCAGCAGCTTTGAAACTTCTGAGGCTGCGGTATCCCGTTGACTGGGTGGCGGGTCCGGGATTTTTTTGGACTGGGGGTGAGAGAATGGGATGGAGTAGCCTCCGGCGATAATTCGAAGCACCCATTGGTCCTGAGTGATCCCTTCCCAGGCCTTCAGGTGCTTCGAGAACGACCCCGACTGGCTCGAACAGCACAGCCGGGCAATCCCTCAGGGACTATGAAGGCTGAAGAGCCACGAAAGGACTCGCGGTCTCCAGTGTTGCGAGGGCCTCTGCCGCCTCTGGGACGGCGTCTTCGGATGAATTTCCCCTCCTCTGCCTCTGGAAGGGAACCTTCCTGCTGAGAGGGTAAGGCTTCTGAGATCTCGGAACCACATTTTCCCTCCTCTTTTAGCCTTGGGATAAGGCCGAAAGGGAGTGGAAAATCGTGCCCCTACGGCAGTCAGAGTCCTACCCTCCTGTTCACAGCGGGTTAGTGTGTCTTTTACCTTGGGTCCAAACAGGGAGGACCCATCAAAGGGGGCGTCGGCAAATGAAGACTTAAAGGCCTCCGCGAAATGACACAGGCGGAGCCAGGCTTGTCTCCGAAGAGCAATGCCTGTACCCGCCGCTCTACTCGCCCCTTCAGCCGCATACGAAATGAGCATCATGGACGAGTTCGAAATGGACGACATTGTAGCCAGCTGAGAGCCAACCGTCTGGGCCAGCTCCTCAGGCAGGTTACCCAAGAGGGTATTGGATAGCTCCTTAATCAGATCCCTCTGAAATCTGGTAAAGTGTGTCAGGTAGTTCAAGGACCTCAGTGTAAAGGCCGCTGAATTAAGGGTGCGCTTTCCGTACCGATCCATGCTCCTAGACTCCTTATTAGGAGGATGGACGGACGTAGAAGCCTCTGCTACATCTTGCTGGGTAGCAGATGCCACAACCAAAGCATCTACAGCCACACCTTTAGTAAGGAACTCTCTATCAGGGGGGGCAGAGAGAAATTTGTTCGGACGAGCAGGCACCGGTTCCGCAGAGTCTGGGAGTTCCCACGCCCTTCGACAGATTAAATCCAAGAGCTCGTCGAAGGGCGGAGACACCCAGGAGGCAGAGGGCTGAGCCCCGAAGGCCTTCAGGAACACCGACTCATCAGCAGAGGGAGGTTTGGACTGCCAGCCGCCTCGCTGTTTTAGGGCTTCTAGGATGTCTGCAAAGGAGACATCATCCGAGGACGACTTAGGGGACCCCTCTGCTTCATCGAGATCAGTGTCAGATGTCAAAGACTCATCAGGGGAGTCAACGTGCTTCCTCTTGCACGACCTTTTCCTGGGGGGGTTCTTCCGAAGAGGCTTCAGAAGGACCTCCAGGAGGGGGAGAAACCCCAGCGGGGGTAACCTGAGGCTCGGGGGCTCCGCTGTCTAAAGACAGGGGGACTGCCAACGACCCAGTCTCCGTATGCAGGGAGGTAGCTGGGGAAACTGTGGAGGTAGCCAAGGAAGATTTGGCTAAAGCGCTCCTCATAGCCCTAAAGGCGGGACCACCAGAATCCTGGGAGGGTCCCACCTCCGTGGCCACGACAGTGGACGGTACTCCCGCCGCCGACGCACCAAGAGGAAGACTTGGGACCGAGAGCATCAATCCCGAAGCCTCCCCCCCAGGGCCGAAGGAAGAAGTCCGTGTACTGAACTCCGACCCAAGAGCCGGAGTTGGAGCAAGGGTCGGGCCCGACCCTAACACCTCCACAGGTTCCACCAGCACCGGCTCCAACGGTGCCGAAGCTGTTGGAGGAGGAACCACAGTATGGGAGTGAACCATCGGCTCCAAAGCCAAATGGGCTGGAGCCGAAACCAGCTTTTGGAACACCGGAGACTGGAAGAGTCGAAGGAGCACCCTGTCGATGTCCGAATCAGACATCTTGGATGACCTAGAGGATACTGATCGGACCCGAACCGATTTCTCCATCGGCTCCGAAGGGCTCGGGGACCGGCTCCGAAAGGACTCAGCAACTATCGGCTCCGAGGAAAGTTTCAAGGAAATTTCCCTCGGTGCCGATAAGGACTTCGGCTCCGAGGGGGAAGAGTCTGAGCCGGTGACCCTGATCGGCTCCAATATCAGTGGAGCCGATGAGGGTGACCCGCCTCTCGATGCCCCAGATCTCGGCTCCGAAACCAGAGGGGTCGAGGCTGGAGGCATCGAGGCAGACCGTTCCGACCTCGGCTCCGAAGTCCGTGGAGCTGATGGAGAAGTCTGCTTAGATTTTTTAGCGGTCGGTTCTGACTGACTGGTCGGAGCCGACGCTTTTTTCTTTTTAGAAGGAGACGGAGAGGAAGATAAAGCCTCCTCGAAGGAAGGCTTGATTAATCCCTTGAGGATTAATTTGTTTTTCCTCTCCTGGAGGACTCTGGAAGAGAACGCGTGGCACACACTACACGACTCCTGTAATTGCTTAGCACCTAAGCAATAGACGCACGAGGCGTGGTCGTCCGTTATGGACATTTTAAAACCACACCTCGTGCACTTCTTAAACCCGGAGGGTTTGTGCTCTTTAGACATAATTGTCTTAACCACAGAACTTTTTTAAGTGAAGAAACACTAAATTTAGCCAAAGACAAAGTTGAATACAACTTCAACAAATTCAGAATATATATATATATATATATATATATATATATATATATATATATATATATATATATATATATTTTACACTAAACAGACAAAAAAATAAAGAGAGTCAAGACCCTCTAACTTAAACGGGTGCTTGACCCAAGAAAGATGTACAAACAGCAAAGCAACAGGGGAAGGCCCCTCTAACTAAAACGGGAAACCTTCCCTGACTAAAAAAATCACAAATTTTTCAACGAAAATTCACCAAACACACTGATATGACAACAATAGCTGTTAAAACAGCTTTTGGGTTCAAAAGAAGGAAATTTGTGACAGGAAAAGCCTAAATAAATAGTACTTAGCCCAGCCAATGTTGAGACCACGTCTAAGCTTGATAGCGGCAAACGAGATCTGGGGGATAAGTGGTGGTGCATCCTGGGATAAAGATAGCTCAGCCAATTAGAGGCCTCGCTCTATAGCATAAGCGTGCCGAGTCGGAGCCGAGGGATCGGCTCCGAACCCATCAGTTCAGAATGTAGGCGAGATAGGATCACATAACATCTTATTTTTTGCGTTCTGTGCAGGCCCAGTGACTGAACACTTGACAAACAGTGCACTCTTGCTGTAAATGTGCCGGACCCAAACAGTACACACAGGAAGAATGCTTCCTACTGCAATCCTGATATTGTTTAAAACCAGTAGTTCCCTTAGATTTATCCCCCACGATAATTAAGGAAAGCAGTTATCAACTGACAGCACCCACAAGCACTAAGAAGAAGCACACATGGAGAAAGGGAACAGCTGCCAGCAATGGTAGGCCAGAACTTCCAAAGAAAGGTAGAGGAAAGAGGAAAGCACTACCAGTGATGGTAGAAAGGGTTATCTATATGGAGAAACAGCACACTCACTTGTGGAAAGGAAAGTGATAGAGAAGGTAACAGAAAGGGGGGAAAAAACTACCAAGGATAATAGGGGAGAACACCGAAGTGTACAGAGAGTGGGATAGCGAAAAACCAATAAGGTAAAGGTGGTAGAACAATATTTAACTATATATATATATATATATATATATATATATATATATATATATATATATATATATATATATATACACACACACACACACACACATACACACACGAGAAACTAACAAGATCTGAGGTAATCAGGAGAGGGGTATTCTGGGTAGAGACTTGGCTCAAGAGTTTTTGGCTTGCGTGAGCTATTACAACGGCCGGGCCTGTTCTGAGAATTGGAACCAAGCCCCAAAGGTTAATGATAAATGAAGACTGAGATCAGATCAGAAGATTTGGCACACCTCTATCAGCACCAACTCATTAATCTGACAGACTGTAATTTTGACCTCTGTAATACAAGTGATGAAGCAGGTCCAGAAGCAACTTTTTACTTTATTAACTGATTTTTCCATTCTGCTTGACTTTGTTACAAAAACTGGAAAGGTAGCAAGTACAGTTTTAGGATAATGGTGCTTGTGTGCTTTTATAAGTACAGAGAGAGAAAATTCTGGCAAATTCAGCACTTTTGGGTAATGACTTCCTCACCCAAATAAAAAAGACAATGGTTGCTAGGATATTACAGATTAATTTTCTGCATGCAGGAACTATTTTCCATTGATGAGTCCATATTTAATGAAACAGCAAAAATTCACAAACCAGCAAGGAAAATGGTTGCATAATTAGTTAAAAAGTTAGAAAGAAGTCTGTTTACTATAACAAAACCAGATAAGATCAAATGGACCCAAAGATAAACAAAAATTAGGATGAAGTAATGGAAATCTCCCAAAATTTTTAAGAACAGGTATATGGAGAGGGATGGAAGAATAAACAGAAATGACTGAGTGAAGAAAGTGTAGGCACTCGCAGAAATTGAGAATATTTCTTCCCACATGCAAAGGCTAGTCTGTATCATCTGAAATGAAATCTGGAAAGACTAAGTACTGTGGTGTATTACAGAAAGGGGAGGGCCTAGGGCAGCTTCAGCATGGAAATGTTTTACATACAAAGCTGTCTTAATGTCTCTCAAGCTTAATCTTGGTGTTACTGAGAATGGACCACATCTCAGATTTGCTATTACATCTTATTTAATATGCAGTACAATCTACAAAGTCTGCTTACTATTAAGATAACCTGTTGGATCTGTCTTTCTAGTGTAAGCTACCACCATCTTAGAGCCATGTAAATAATCTTATACTACGATACTTCCTCATGGCATGTCTTGACTAGAGGATGGTCTTTTGAATAGTTCACTCACCAGATTATACTCACAAACTTAAGTACAAGTTTATTGATGCAAGAAAACAGTGACCTTTTATATTTTCAAAGTTTGACACAAAAGAAGTTTAAATATCCATAAACTGCCAAAACACTTAGTCACCAACAAATAAATTAAATAAGTAAAACACCTAATCCATATGAAAGAACAAAATTAACAAAAAGCAAAAGAACTTAAGTACTAGTACAGACTCTTTCCAAGATAAATTCTACATACCAATTTGCGAATACGATCTAGTACCAAATCCACAATTTCTTTCCCAATTGTGTAGTGACCCCGAGCATAATTATTTGCTGCATCCTCTTTGCCAGTAATCAACTGTTCTGGGTGGAAAAGCTGCCTGTAAGTGCCAGTACGAACCTCATCTGCAAAAAAAAAAACAGTACAACGCAACTTTGGTAAATGCACTTTAGGCAGGACATTAAGATCTGAAAAAAATCACAGCTTTATAAAAAGCCGTCCATTTCTTATGAATAACTTGCTTTACGTTGTTCTGCCAGACTGGTACTCAGTAAAGGCCCACTCCCTAGTTTAGAAAATGACACTACTGACGTACTAAAACAAAAAAAAAAAAAAACAAACAAAAAAAAAAAACTAAACTAAATAAGTTCAGATGGATTGGTAAGCTCTGCAAACTGCAATAAAATGGATAATATGTAGAAAGTATACTTGTGTCGGGACACTCACCATAACGGCAAATCTACACAGAAGCCATTGTAACAGTAAATCATAATATGCAGGCAAGCTCACTAGTTTAGTTGAAGTAATCCAAAAAAAGTGTCATTTTTTTTCTTAGCTGTATTGGTCTCCCCTGCAAAAGTAAAAAAAAAAAAAAGTTTATAGCTTCTTACTAAGCTTATAGCCAATGAGACCATCAAGAAGTTCTATCACATCACCCAGTTCTGCTGGGGCACTAACAATGTCCTCACTAAGTAGATTTTCCCAATTGTACCAGGTGAAAATTTGCAAACATCTATCTAACATCCAGACAGGTCTTAAAGGTTGCCAGGGGAGTATTATTCTGGTAGAGGGAATGAGCTAGGTTAGGTACCAGTCATACCATCTGTCCAGGTAGAAACGTAATTGTCAATGAACATCCAATGAATGTAGGCAGTATTCTCCCTTGTTTGAATAATTTGGAAAAAATATAGGGAGCTCAATGGACTTGTTAATAGAAAAGTCGGAAGTCACCTTGGGGAAAGGATGGGTTAGTACGAGGTGATACTCTGTTCTTATGGAAGATCAGACAAGGGCTCTTGATACATAAGGCTTGCAACTCAGATATTCGTCTGGCTGAAGTGACCGCCACCAGAAATAAGGATTTCCATGACAGGAATTTTGGATCACATGTCGCAGCAGGCTCAAAAGGGGGTATAGAGACTGAAGAACCCGGGAGAGATTCCATGCCTCCACCGGTTGTCTGATAGAAAGGTCTGCTGTGGAAAATTCCCTTGAGGAAGGTCTTGCAAAGTCGAGCGGAGATAAGCGGGACTCCATCTGAACCATTATGGAAGTTGGAAATAGCAGCTAAATGGACTCAAATGGTGGAAGTTGAAGCACCATTGTCGAACAACTCAGCAAGATAATGAAGAGTAGTAGGTACAGGAGTTGAGAACAGATCTAGCTACCGATTATGTGTCCAGATAGAGAATCTTTTCCATTTGTCCCTGTAAAGCTTTCTGGTGGATGGTTTATGGGAGGCCAGGATAATACCACGGACAGATGAGGAGAGAGTTTCCTGCCTGGCAACTAACGGAAGTGGAGAAACCAAGCCGTCAGCTTGAGAGTGGATAGATTCAGTGGAGTCAGCCCTTGTGGGTGAGATATGAGGTCCTGACGAGTCTCTAGGATCCAAGGAGGTTGTAACAGATGAGGTTGGAGGAAGGAAAACCACACTTGACGAGGCCAGAACAGGGCAATGAGGATCACTTTGTTTCTCAACCGAATAGCTTTCCTTAGAAAAAGGGGGATCAGAGGAATCGGAGGATAAGCATAAAGGAGACCCGCGGGCCAATCGTGAATCAAAGCGTCTTTCGGTGACTCCCCGTGAAAGGGAAAGAGGGCAAAGTAGCTGCTGCATTTTGTGTTTGAGGGGGAGACGAAAATAAGAAGTTATGTACCTACCATAACGTTCCATGTTAGTTGTCTTCTCTCGTCTTCTTTCTTGCTTGATGGGTTCAGAGCCGATCCTCGGCTCCGACTCGGCACTTGTTAAGCTCGAGAGTCACTTTTACCAGCTCGAGGCAGCCCCATATCCCATGATGCAAGGCGGTAAGTACCCAGATCTCGTTTGATGACAAAAGGACAATAGCACCAAGCATAAACACTTCCCAAAGGAAGAAAGTAGAAGAAAAACCTGCAGGATGGAAGAAAGACCAGCTCTGTATGGTCTTTCAGCATAATTATACCTTGTAGAAAAAGGTCTGTCCAGGCCTGGGGGAAGGAGGGAGGGTCGCAAGAAAGAAGGTGAGAAGACAACTAACATGGAGCGTTATGGTAGGTACATAACTTCTTAATGTTAAGTCGTCAATCTTGCCTACTTTCATGGTTGATGGGACCGCGTCCTAGCACCTCTATCCTGGGTGGCTCAATGGAACAGACTCTTGAGGACTGTAGAGCCAAAACTGGCTCTGTCCCTGGAGGCCAAGTCCAATTTGTAATGGGAAACAAAGGTATGAGGAGTGGCCCAAGTGGCCGCTGCACAAATAGTGTCTAAAGGAAGTCTAGCTTGAAAGGCTGTAGAAGTAGCTAAGCTTCTAGTTGAATGTGCTTTAGGTTTTGAGCACAGCTGTTTTCCCCTGAGCTGATAAATTTCAGAGATGACAGAAGAAAGCCATCTAGATAAGGTAACTTTAGAGACAGGAAGGCCTTTCTTGTTATCAGCATAGGAAACAAAGAGTTGATCGGATTTCCTAAATTGTTTAGTTCTGTCCAAATAATATCTGAGTTGGCGATGGACATCAAGATAATGTAGTTTTTGTTCCGATCTGTTTGAATAGTTTGGAAAAAATACAGGGAGATCAATGGATTGATTCAAATTAGTCTTTGAGGCGACCTTAGGCAAAAAGGTCGGATTAGTTCTCAATGATACTCTGTCTTTGTGAAAGACCAAATAGGGGGGTCGAACCGATAGAGCATGAAGTTCAGACACCCTCCTGGCAGATGTAATAGCTACTAGGAATAAGGTTTTCCATGAAAGAAATTTCAGGGAGCAAGAAACAGCTGGCTCGAAGGGGGGAAGAATCAAGGATGTCAGCACTAAATTTAGATCCCATTGAGGGGGAGGACTCCTGACTGGAGGTTTCAGGAGGAAAATTCCTTTTAAGAAGGCTCTACAAAGCCTGTGGGACATAATATTGTGATCTGCGAACCCGACATGAAAGTTCGAGATAGCAGCCAATTGAACTCTAACTGTGGAAGAAGAGGATCCTGCATGAAAAAATCTCCGCTAAGAAATCCAAAACTGCCTGAACTGGAGCAGTGAAGGGATCAATATTTTTGGCTTTAGCCCAATAAGAGAATCGTTTCCATTTGCTTGTATAAATCCTCCTGGTAGAGGATTTTAAGGAAGCTACTAGAATGTCTCTAACGGGGTTAGAGATCAAAGGAAGCCTGGCTAAGGAAGGAAGTGGAGCAACCATGCTGTGAGGTTGAGAGAAGGTATAGACCGGTGCAGCTGACCGGATTGGTGAATCAGAAGATCTGGCACTGGGTCCAGATGCCACGGCTGCATCAAAAGGTGACGATGGAGGAACGGGAACCAAATTTGTCGAGGCCAATAAGGAGCAATGAGAATCATTTTGGCTCTCAAATCGGTTGCTTTCTGGATAACTTGAGGGATCAGAGGAAATGGAGGAAAAGCATAAAGAAGTCCCTGGGGCCAATCCTGGGTCAGAGCGTCTCTGGGGGGATGGCCTGGTAGAGGAAGAGAGAAGAAGTCTGGGCATTTGCTGTTTTGGGGAGTAGCAAAAAGATCGCAACACGGGCGACCCCATTCCAGAAAAATCTCTTCCACTATGGATTGCTTGAGAGACCACTCGTGAGGCATGAGAATAGCTCTGCTCAATCTGTCCGCTAAAATGTTGGTTTTCCCAGGGATGTGCGTTGCTACCAGAAACCGATGAGAGGAGATCGCCCATTGCCAAAGTCTGAGCGCTTCTCGACACAAGGGGTAGGACTTGGTTCCGCCCTGTTTGTTGATATACCAAACTACAGACATGTTGTCTGTGTGGACTGCAATTGTCCCTACGGGAAGAAAGTCGTTGAGGGCTTGCAACGTTAAAAGCACTGCTCTCATCTCCAGGACATTTATGTGCAGGTGGTACTCGAACGGTTGCCACGTCCCATGAACCATCCTGCCCTGATAATGACCCCCCCCACCCGATCAGGGAGGCATCCGTGGTGACAGTGGCTACCGGGATTGGGGGTACAAAGTGTGTGCCTTGGTGAATCTGGAGGGATGTGATCCACCAAGCAAGATGATTTTGCAAATCTGTGTCACCAGAATTTGGTGACGCATTGGAAGTTGTTGGTAAGACCACTGAGTGAACAACATCCACTGAAGAAGGCGCATGTAGAAGCGAGCCAGGGGAAGAAGAGTAATGGCCGCAGCCATGAGGCCTAATACCTTTAGAACCATTCTGGCCGGTACTTTCTTGTTGGCTAGAATGATCCTGACATGACTTTGAATGTCTGAAACTCTTTGATCTGTAAGGGTAGCTGACATCCGAACAGTGTTTAAGTTTGCGCCTATGAAAGTAATAGACTGGCAGGGCGATAAGGATGACTTTTCGAAGTTGATCGAGATGCCCAAATGAGAACAAAGATTTATTGTGTAATCCCTGGCTTGAACAAGCTGATGCCTGGTGGTGGCTGAAAGGAGCCAGTCGTTGAGATATGGAAACACCTGGAATCCTTGACGTCTCGGGTGAGCCGTGACCACTGCCATGCATTTGGTGAACACTCTGGGGGCTGTGGTGAGACCACAGGGCAGGACTCTGAACTGGAAATGACTGGACCCCAGCCGAAAGCGGAGAAATCTCCTGGAGCGTCTGTGAATTTTTATGTGATAGTACGCATCCTGAAGATCTATTGAGCACATCCAGTTGTCCTTCTGTAAGAAGGGCAGACTTGACTGAAGAGTGACCATTCGGAATCTTGTCTTCCTCACAGACTTGTTGAGTCTGCTGAGATCCAATATTGGTCTCCAGTCTCCCGTCTTTTGGGGACCAAAAGAACCTTGAGTAGATTCCGGCTCTGAATGGTCTGTTGTAACTGGCTGAATGGCTCTTTTTTGCAGTAGTTTTAAGACTTCTAACTCTGCAATTTCCCTTAGACCGGGTGGTACATCTGGAAGGGAATTTGAGGGATAGAAAGGACTTTCCTCGAAAGGAATTATGTAACCCTCGGATATGATCGACTGTACCCATCTGTCTTGAGTGAGGGAACGCCAGGCTTCTGGGTACAGCGATAGTCTTCCCCCGACTGCCTCCAAGGAGGGACAGCCGGGCAACATCTCAGGGATGCTGAAAGGGCTTGTCAGAGAGAGACTCCCTGTTTCCCTGGTTTTGTGGACCCCCTCTGCCTCTAGAGGCGTCTGTTGTTGTTACCCCTCTGCCTCTAGGGTAAACTGACCACGTGAATCCGGCGTGACTCCTTGGGATTTATGGAACCACATTTTGCCACCCTTCTGTCCTTTGGGGTAAGGTCTAGAAGGGGTGGAAAACGGACTCCTACGGCAGAAAGAGTTTTGCCGTCCTGCTCACACCTGGTCAATGTTTCCTTCACTTGAGGGCCAAACAAAGCTGACCCATCAAAGGGAGAGTTTGTGAAGGACGCCTTAAAGGGATCTGCAAAATTACATAGCTGCATCCAGGCTTGGCGTCTAAGAGCCACACCTGTACCTGCGGCCCTACTCGCTCCATCAGCAGCATATGATATTAGCCGCATGGAGGAGTTTGCAATGGAGTTAAGGGTTCCTAGCTGCGAAGCATTTTTTTCCTGAGCCCCTGCAGCTGTAGGATCCTGCACAACTTCACCTAGCTCCTTAAGGATATCCCTTTGGTGTCTGGTGAAGTGACATAGGTAGTTCAGCGAACGCATAGCAAAGGTCGCTGAAGAAAACATCCGCTTACCATACCTATCCATGGTCCTAGAGTCCTTATTAGGAGGATGGACAGGTACGGAAGGATCTGCAAGTTCCTTCTTGGTGGCAGCCACCACCACCATGGCATCAGCGGGGACACCTTTTGTGAGGAATTGCTTGTCCGACGGGGCAGTAATAAATTTAGAAGGCCTCCTAGGGACTGGCTCTACAGAGTCAGGAGCAGCCCACGCCTTTCGGGCAATAACCTGCATAAGGGGGTCAAAAGGCGGAGACACCCAGGAGGTGGAGGGCCGAGATCCAAACGCCTCCAGGTATACTGACTCATCCTCAAAGGGATTATTGGTGGGCCAGTTTCCCCTCTGTCTAAGGAGTTCTAGGATGTCTGAGAAGGAGACATCCTCAGAGGGGGATCTTGGGGATCCTTCTGACTCATCTAAGTCAGTATCTGAAGTGATAGACTCGGGGGAGTCTATGTGTTTCCTCTTACAAGTCCTCTTCCGCGGAGGATCTCCCGACAAATCAGGAGAATCCTCGGAAGAGGGATATTCCCAGTGGGGAAACCTGAGGCGGAGGATCTCTGGGTCCTGTAGCAAGAGAAGTGGCAGAGATGTCAACAGGCACTATAGAGGGAGGAGCTAAGGGAACAGACTGCTGGCTGAGACCAGTGGCCAGCACACTCTTCATCACCTCGAAGGCTCCCCTCCCAGGAGGTCCGAGAGAACCGCTCAAGAACTAGGAACTCCAGGGCCCACCGAAGGAAGGCTCCGAGGCAGATGTCGGAGCCGAGCTCACCAGGCCGAGGCTCCAAGGGGAAGAGCGGGCTCGGACAAGGGTCCGATGCCACTCACCCCTCGGAGGAGACCAGGAAGCCCGGCCACGAATCCCTCTAAGGAAGGTCTCAAGAGGAGATAAGAGTAGAGGCTGAAGGAACAGAAGGGGGTATCTGTCCCTCAGCCGTAGCAGTAACCATTCGAAGACTCCAACTCCAAACTCTGGGGTAGAGTCGAAGGAGGAACTGCAATGGGTGTGGACCAATAGTCGCCTGCTGAGACGGACTATGTAGAATTTGGGCCAGTGCCTGTGACTTAAGTAATCTACTGACCACTCTCTAAATCATGGTCAGAAAGCCTGGATGACCTTGAAGATCGGCTCCGATGGCTCCGTTCGAGAGGAGAGGCGGCCGAGCCGAAGTATCGGCTCCAAGGAAGGGGACCTAGACCTCTTCCTTGAAGCAACCATCGGAGCCGATGAAACCACAGAAACTGTCGGAGCCGCCAACGTCGGCGCCGACAGGTAGCTGATGCATCGGCTCCAGCCGGAGCCGATACAGCCACAAAGTAACGGTGTCGGAGCCGATCGGGCCGACACCGATGCCTGAGCCACATGGTGGTCGGAACCGATCGAGCCGACACGAAGTGGTCGAACCAGAATCGGCACCGATAGCCATCGGTGCCGAAGGTAGTACAGTCGGCTCCAGCCGGAGCCGGTCTCGACTCTGAAAGAGTCGGAGCCGAGGCCACAGGCTTGGACACAGAAGCCTGGGCCATGGAAGACTTTGAAGTCTTA
The DNA here is from genome assembly GCF_019279795.1 of Protopterus annectens. NCBI lineage: Eukaryota > Metazoa > Chordata > Ceratodontiformes > Protopteridae > Protopterus > Protopterus annectens. The sequence goes on along the minus strand of NC_056741.1, from coordinate 1,258,559,267 downwards.
GATGGAGCCGACTTAGCCGGGGAGCCCTCCGGCTTAAGAAGGCCCCTCAAAATTAATTTATTTCTTCTTTCCTGCAGGACTCTCTGGCTGAAAGAGTGACAAATAGCACAGGAGTCCTGCAGGTGAAGAGGCCCCAGGCAGTAAAGGCAAGAAGTGTGACCGTCTGTCAGAGACATCTTCTGACAGCACAAGTCACACTTCTTAAAGCCTGAGACCCTTTCCTTAGACATAGTGAATCACACACACACAACACTAGTCCAAGAAATTAAATTATATAAAACTATCAATAACAGACACACACACCCTAACAAGTGGGATGGGAGAAAGTCTGACTAGAAATTTTTAAGGAGTCAGGGAAAATCTTGTCAGAAAAGGACTAAAACTGTATTAAAACTAATTATCTAAAGTTTTTTCTGAAGAAAGGGGCAAAAGTAGTAATATAACAATCACTTACCAGGAGCTGGTAAAAGGAGGACCTCATCAGCGAAGCGGCAAACGAGATCTGGGTACTTACCGCCTTGCATCATGGGATATGGGGCTGCCTCGAGCTGGTAAAAGTGACTCTCGAGCTTAGCAAGTGCCGAGTCGGAGCCGAGGATCGGCTCCGAACCCATCAAGCAAGAATGAAGGCGAGATTGACAACTTAACATTGAGAAGTTATGTACCTACCATAACGTTCCATGTTAGTTGTCTTCTCTCGCCTTCTTTCTTGCTGGATGGGTTCGGAGCTGATCCTCGGCTCGGCCACTTACTAATGCTCGAGAGCTAATTTTACAGGCTCGAGGCAACCCTATATCCCATGATGCAAGGCGATAACTACCCAGATCTCGTTTGGTAGCTAAGGAAAAAATTATGCAATATATTCCTCCAACTGGAGAGGAGGAGGAAGAGGTAATAATCCCCCGAAAAAAAACAACCTGATCTAGTGACACTAGTAAGCTAATTAGCTGGAAAAATTGGTTCAGGACTCTTCAAGGAAGAGGAACAATCTTCTCGGTCTGACCAGGCTAGGGGGATGGTGGGCGGGACGCAAGAAAGAAGGCGAGAGAAGACAACTAACATGGAACGTTATGGTAGGTACATAACTTCTCAATGTCAAGTTGTCAATCTCGCCTTCATTCTTGCTGGATGGGACCGCGTCCCTAGCACCTTTATCCTGGGTGGCTCAATGGAACAGACTCTTGAGAACGGTGGAATTAGAAGTTATGTACTCACCATAACGTTCCATCTGAGTAGGTGTATTCATTTGTCTGCAACCTGTGGGTTATGGATCCGATATCGGATCCGAATCGGCATGGTTTTCCAGCTATGGATCCGAGCTCTCAGCTCCTCCCCTCACCCATAATGCCCTGCTCTCCCTACATGACCTCAGATCGAGTTTGCCAACAATAGAAACACCCTAAAAAGGGTAACACATAATATGCAGGAAACTGATATGGCCAGGGGGATAGGAGGGCGGTATGGTTGCAGACAAATGAATACACCTATTCAGATGGAACGTTACGGTGAGTACATAACTTCTAAATCTGAAGTAGGAGAGTCATTTGTCTGCAACCTGTGGGACAGAGTCCCCAGCTACCTGAATCTTGGGCGGCCATCATGGAAGGATATTCCGGAGCACCGCGGAGCCAAAGGATGCTCTACCTCTAGATGTAATATCCAACTTGTAGTGGGAGATAAAGGTATGAGATGAAGCCCAAGTGGCTGCTGAACAAATATCATCCAGAGGAATCCTAGCTTTAAAGGCCGCTGAAGTAGAAACTGACCGGGTTGAATGGGCATGTACTCCCTCCGGTGCGGGCCTTCCAGAAGCTTGATAAGCCAATAAGATGCACTGCGAAATCCAGCGTGATAAGGAGACTTTGGAAATTGGTTTACCCAAATTGAATTTAGCAAAGGAAATAAACAACTGGTCAGATTGCATATGACCAGCTGTCCTGTTCAGATAAAATCTAAGTTGCCTGTGAACATCTAAGGAATGTAAATAGAAGTTATGTCCTTACCATAACGTTCCATGTGGAGTGTTCATCTCGCCTTTGTTCTTACACATGGGTTTGGAGCCGATCCTCGGCTCCGTGTCGGCCGCTTGCAAGCTCTGCATCGAGAAGAAGCTCGAGACAATCTAATACCCACAATCCCCCTCTGCCTTTACCTCAGATCTAGTTTGCAAGCAATCCAGTAGCCAGAGAGAGCACACTCATGCTTACATCACATATGCACAGAACTAAGAGTCTATATATATAAATATATAGACACATACACATATATATATACATGTCAACTATATACACAACAACTGCAAAGCAGAAGCAGAATGCCCCAGGCCAGGCACCAAAAACTGAACGTTCTTCCTAAGGGCGGGAGGGTGGGAATGTAAGAACAAAGTGAGATGAACACTCCACATGGAGCGTTATGGTAAGGACATAACTTCTATATGTGATAGTGTTCAATCTCGCTTGTTCTACACATGGGTAGCGCCTAGCTCCTTGTTCCTGAGGAACTCACGGAAGGACGTTCTTGAGCACAGTGGAACCAAAGGTTGCCCTGTCCCTAGAAACCTTGTCTACCTTATAATGAGAAATGAATGTATGTGGCTTAGACCAAGTAGCAGCCGCACAAATAGCGTCTAGTGGTAGGCGGGCTGCATGAGCCAGGGATGTAGACACTGACCTTGTGGAATGTCCTTTGGGTTTGTGCAAAAGAGTTTGATTTGAAGAATCATAGACATAGATGATACAATCCGTTAACCACTTAGAAAGAGTTCTTTTGGTAACCGCTACTCCTTTCCTATTATCAGCAAAGGCTACAAAAAGTTGATCAGTTTTTCTGTGATCTTTTGTTCTATCCAAGTAAAACCTTAGCTGTCTGTGAACATCTAATTTGTGCAACATATACTCCATTTTGTTGGAGTGATTCTTGAAGAAGGTGGGTAATTCAATGGACTGATTAATATTATTAATAGAACAAACTTTAGGAAGGAAGGATGAATTAGTTCGAAGAGAAACTCTGTCAGAGTGAAAGATCAAATAAGGGTGCTTAATGGAGACAGCTTGAAGTTCAGATACTCGCCTAGCGGATGTAATGGCTACCAAAAAGAGAGTCTTCCAAGACAAAAATTTCAATGGGCAAGAGGAGGCTGGTTCAAAGGGGGGCAACATTAATTTAGATAATAAATTTAGACTCCAAGGTGACGTAGGAGATCTAATTGGTGGTCTAATATGAAAAGCCCCTTTTAAAAAGGCTTTACAAAGTCTGTGGGCCATAACAGGAGCCCCACATTCTTCCACATGGAAATTAGAAATGGCAGCCAACTGAACTCTTAATGTGGCAGGAGAAGCACCCTGATGGAACAAGTCTGTTAAAAACTCTAATATTTTATTCAAAGGAGCTATAAAAGGATCCAATTGCTGTGTATTCGCCCAGAATACAAATCGCTTCCATTTACTAGAATATGTTTTAGTAGTGGAAGCTTTATGAGAAGCCACTAATATATTCTGAACTGCAGGCAAAGAAGATCAGACCTGGCTAAGTTAGAATTGGAGCAGCCAAGCTGCTAGATGGAGGGACAAGAGCGGGATGGGGAGCCCCTGACGAGTGAGTCAATAGATCTGGCTCTGGGTCCAGGATCCAGGGTCCCCGAATGCAGTGTGTCATCAGGAAGGGAACCAAATTTGACGAGGCCAGAATGGGGCAATGAGGATTATTGTCCTGTGTAGGTTTCTGGCTTTCTGGAGAAACTTTGATATCAGGGGAAGGGAGGAAATGCGTACAGGAGTCCGGGGCCAATCGTGAATCAGTCGTCCTGGGGACTTCCCTGGAGGGGTAATAGGGCAAAGTAGCTCCTGCATTTGGCGTTCATTGGAGACGCAAACAGATCGCAGGACGGCTGGCCCCACGCGAAAAATCATTTTCGCAACTGACTGTTTTAGGGACCACTCGCGGTAACAGAATTGCTCTGCTCAGCCTGTCGGCTATGACGTTGGATGACCCGGGATGTGCGTTGCTATCAGAAAGCGACCCGTGGACTCCGCCCATTGCCAGATTCTCATGGCCTCTCTGCATAGCTGATAGGACTTGGTTCCCCCTTGCTTGTTTATGTACCAGACTACCGACATGTTGTCCGTCTGAACTGCAATAGTTCCCAGAGGAAGAAGGGGAGCAAAGTGTTGCAACGCTAGAAACACTGCCCTCAACTCTAGAACATTGATGTGCAGATTGTACTCTAAATTGGTCCATTCGCCTTGGACTGTCTGTCCCTGAAAGATGCCCCCACCCTATCAGGGAAGCGTCCGTGGTCACCGTAACTGTAGTGGGTAGCACAAATGGTCTCCCCTTGGAAAGGTTGCGTTTGGAGCCACCAGTTTAGGTGTGTTTTGCATGTGTTCGTTATGAGAATCTCGTGTGTTAGAGGTAGTTGTTGGAACGACCATTGCGCAAACAGTAGCCATTGTAGGATTCTCATGTGCAGTCTTCCCAAGGGTATTGCAATAAGAGAAGCCGACATGAGTCCCAAAACCTTCAGTACCAGTTTTGCTGGGGATTTCCTGGACAAGAGAAGAAGACGTATGTGAGTCTGAAGTGAAAGTATCCTTTCTGAAGGAAGTCTTAGAATTAACTGATGTGTATCTAATTCCGCTCCTATGAATAAGATAATTTGTGATGGCTGTAGTAAGGATTTTCCGAAGTTTACGGAAATTCCTAGGTGAATACACAGTTGAAGAGTATAGTCTCTGGCCTGTACTAGTTGACGCTGGGTGGTGGTAGAGAGGAGCCAGTCGTCCAGATACGGAAACACCTGGAATCCTTGGCATCTCAAGTGAGACGCTACCACTGCCATGCATTTGGTGAAGACCCTGGGGGCTGAGGTCAGACCAAAGGGCAGGGCTCGAAATTGAAAGTGACTGGCACCCAGCCAGAAGCGCAAATGATCTCTGGATGCCCTGGCCATTTTGATGTGGTAGTATGCATCCTTCAGATCTATTGAGCACATCCAGTCGTCCTTCTGTAAGAATGGAAGGATCGATTGAAGAGTGACCATTCGGAACTTTTCTTTCTTGACGAAGGTATTGAGGTCGCTTAGGTCCAGAATGGGCCTCCAGTCCCCTGTTTTCTTTGGAACTAAAAGAACCTTGAGTAAGTCCCGAATCCTTGCTGGTCCGCTGGGACTGGTTGGATGACTCTTTTCTAGCAGCTTTGAAATTTCTATAGCTGCTGGCTCTCGCAGATGGGGCGGTACATCTGGGAGTCTTTTCCTTGGAATGGGATGGGATAGAAAGGGTATATTGTAACCTCTGGTAACCACGCTTTTACCCACTTGTCTGTAGTTATGTTTTGCCAGGCCTGAGGGTATAAAGCTAAGCGACCCGACTGCCTCCAGAGCAGGACAGTCGGGCCTCCTCTCAGGAGTGCTGGAAAGGTTTACCAGGAGTGTATCCCTGTCACCTTGATTCTGCGGACCCCCTCTGCCGCCAGGGCGTCTTCCACCTCTGCCCCTCCTCTGCCTCTAGAGGGCATCACCCTGTGTGCCTGGGAAAGATCCTTGGGGTTTTGAAACCACATTTTTCCACCACGTTGCCCTTTGGGTACGGTCTGGTTGGGGTGGAAAACGGACTCCGACAGCAGACAGAGTCTTTCCCTCCTGCTCACACGGGTAAGGGTCTCCTTTACTTTGGGGCCAAAGAGAGTGGCACCGTCAAATGGGGCGTTAGTAAAGGAAGACTTGAAGGCTTCAAATGAACATAAGCATCCAGGATTGTCTGCGAGAGCAATCGCTGAAGCTGCTGCCCTACTCGAACCTTCAGCTGCGTAAGAGATCAGCCTCATGGACGAGTTCACAATGGATGTAAGGGTATTAAGTTGCGCTGTCACTTTCTCTGAGACAGCAGCATCTGTAGTACCCTGGAGGGTATCTCCCAACTCTTTGACTAGATCCCTCTGTAGTCGTAAAGTGGGTCAAATAGTTCAGGGATCGCATGGAAAAGCCGCTGAACTAAAAATGCGCTTCCCATACCTGTCCATAGTCCTAGAATCTTTATTAGGGGATGGACAGATGAGGAAGATTCCGACATCTCCTTTTTCGTGGCCGCTGCCACCACCATAGAGTCCACTGGAACTCCTTTTGTTAAGTAAGTCTTGTCCTGGGGTGCAGTGATATACTTATTGGGTTTCCTTGGGACTGGTTCCACTGTGTCAGGAGCCTCCCGCCCTTCGAGCAATAAGTTCCATTAATTCGTCAAGGGCGGAGTGACCCAGGAGGAAGAAGGGCGAGCACCGAATGCCTTCAGCAAGACTGACTCATCCTCAGAAGGGGGGAGGGACTGCCAGTCACCACTCTGTTTCAGGATCTCCAATATGTCAGAAAAAGAGACATCTTCTGAAGGTGACTTAGGGGACCCTTCTGACTCATCTAAGTCAGTATCGGATGTCAAGGATTCTTGTGGAGAATCCAAGTGTCTCCTCTTACACAATCTTTTCCTAGGGACTTCTTCGTGGGGAGCATCCGAAGAAGCCTCCGAGGAAGAGGGGGCACCCTCCAGGGGTGGCTGAGACACAGGTGCTCGACTCTTGGATGTGGCCGTGGGTGCAGAGGAGGATAACGGCCCTTTATGGGGAGGAGAGGTTGCTTCTACTGATGTGGTTGTCTGGGTAGACAACACCTTCCTCATCAGATCGAAGCCCCGGGGCCGAGTCGAAGAATCTCCGGTTCGAAGAAATGGGAAGAATCCCGAAACAGGCACGAAGGCATCGACCCGAGGACGGAGCCGAATCGATCCGCCGAGGCCCGAGGGAAGGGTCGGAACCGAAACGCCGGTTCGACTCTCGGCCAGGAACCAAGGACAGATCGTCGGCTCGAGACTCCGGTACTGACGGAGTCGAGGTGAGGAACAGACCGAGAAGGACGGTTCTGGACCCGAGGGCTCCACAATCAGAAGATCAACCTCTTCCGGCTCCAAAGACTCGATAGCTCTCGGAGGAGGAATGGATGGAGACAATGGGAGGCCTTCAAGTTTCGACACCAACTGGGTGGAAACTGAAATAAGTTTGGATAGGGCCGAATGCTCCAATAACTTCTGCACCACACGATCCACATCGACATCGGAGAGCTTAGAAGAACGGGTTGAAGGAACCGAAGATGGAGCCGACCTCAATAAAGTCGAGGGAGGGAGCTCCATCACCGGTTCCAAGACTCGAGGCTTAGGAACCGACACCAGTTGAACACTCGGCCCCGAAGTCTGTGGAACCGGTGATCTAACTTTACTCGAAGAGCTCGGAGCCGATGACTTGGGCTCCGACGTCTTCGATTCCTTCGAGGATTTGGATGCCTGGTCTGAAGCATCCAGGGCCTCCTGAAAGGAAGGTTTTAACAACCCTCTGTCCATGAGTTTCCTGCGCCTATCTGTCATGACCCTCCCACTAAAAGAGTGACAAATTGAACAGTCCTCTTGTAAGTGGAGAGGGCCAAGGCAGTAGACACAGGAACTATGGTTGTCAGTAACTGACATTTTTTGGCCACACTGACAACGTTTAAAGCCTGATTTAATTTTGTCAGACATTTTACAGTAGAGAAAAAAGTCAAGTCCAGTATAAAAGACAAATCCAATGTAAACAAGTCAAATCCGATGGGTATGTCAGTCCGGTTGTCAAATTTAAGAAGGGGGTAGTAGGCCCTGAAAAACTCTAACCAGATAAAATAAATTTAACGGTACCGAGAAATTCTACCTACACACACATACACTAAGTATACCTAAAGGTACTTTCAGAACAACTTTTTCTAAAATATAACAAAAAAATAAAGTTATATCTTATCTGAAGATGCTCGAGCTAGCTCCCAGCGATGCTAACGCAGCAGCGGCAAACTAGATCTGAAGTAAAGGCAGAGGGGGATTGTGGGTATTAGATTGTCTCGAGCTTCTTCTCGATGCAGAGCTTGCAAGCGGCCGACACGGAGCCGAGGATCGGCTCCGAACCCATGTGTAAGAACAAACGGCGAGATTGAACACTATCACATCTTGTATTCACCTTTGTTTTGATATTTAGGAAAGAAAACAGGGAGGTTAATAGATTGATTAATGTTTGCTTCAGAAGCTACCTTAGGAAGAAAGGACGGGTTGGTCCTGAGGTATAAACGGTCCGGATGAAAGACCAAGTAGGGAGGCTTGACGGATAAGGCTTGAAGTTCTGAAACTCTCTTGGCCGAGGTAATAGCTACTAAAAAGGCCGTCTTGAAAGATAAAAATTTCAGATCTATCGTAGCCACAGGTTCAAAAGGGGGAGCGGTCAAGGCCTGAAGGACCAGAGAAAGGTCCCAAGGAGGAACCACTTGCTTTACAGGGGGTCTGAGAAGAAAAGTACCTTTTAGGAAAATCTTACACAATTTGGCAGACATCAGTGGGCTGGAGTCTTGACCAATATGATAGTGAGAAATTGCCGCAAGTTGCACTTTGACCGTGGAACTGCTGGCACCATCATTAAAAAGAGTGGTTAGAAAGTCAAGTACCAGAGGAAGGGGAACTGTGAAGGGGTCTAGACCTTGCCGCTCCGCCAAAATGGAGAATAGTTTCCACTTACTGCGGTAAACTTTCCTGGTAGATGGTTTATGAGCCGCCACCAGGATGGCCTTAACTGGAGACGAAATACCGGGTGTCCTGATCAGGAGTGGAACTGGAGCAGCCAAGCAGTCAGCTTCAGGTTGTCCAGATTCGGGGCTGATAGGCGGGATGGGTGAGATATCAGATCCGGAATGGGATCTAGAATCCAGGGAGGATTCACTGAGTGAGACCTTAGGAAAGGGAACCAGATCTATCGAGGCCAAAATGGGGCAATGAGAATCATTCTGCACCCCAACCGAGAGGCTTTCTGAAGAACTTGGAGCATCAGAGGCAAAGGGGGGTAAGCATAAAGAAGACCGGGTGGCCAAGCATGCACCAGAGCGTCTCTTGGGGTATCTCCGGGAGGAGGTATTAGAGCGAAAAAACTGTTGCACTTAGTGTTTGAGGGAGACGTAAAAAGATCGCAACAAGGAGGTCCCCACCGTGCGACGATGCGTTTCGCTACCTGAGCATTGAGAGACCACTCGTAAGGGGAGAGAATGGTGCAACTGAGTTTGTCCGCAAGGATGTTGTACCGACCCGGAATATGCGTTGCTATGAGAAAGCGGTTAGTGGAGATTGCCCATTCCCACACTCTCATGGCTTCTCGACAAAGAGGGTAAGACCTGGTTCCTCCCTGTTTGTTGATATACCAGACGACAGACATGTTGTCCGACTGAATCGCAATAGTTCCCAAGGGAAGAAAGGCCTGAAGTGTTAGCAACGCTAAGAGCACTGCTCTCATCTCTAGAACGTTGATATGCAGTAAGGTCTCTGAATCGTTCCACGTGCCTTGGACCGTCCGGCCTGCAAAATGCCCCCCCACCCGAGGCGGGAGGCGTCCGTGGTCACCGTGGCGAGAGGGGGAGAAGCACAAAGGGGCGGCCTCCGTGGAGATCTGGAGAGTGGAGCCACCACAGGAGGGACCGCTTGCAAGCCTTGCTGATCGCAATGGGATGATGCATAGGAAGAGCAAGATACGACCACTGAACTAGGAGTGTCCATTGAAGGATGCGCATATTGAACCTGGCGAGAGGAAGAAGAGCTATCGCTGCCACCATGGACCCTAGAGCCCTCAGGACCAACTCCGCCGGAACTGAGCTGGAGTGGAGAATGGCCCGCACCTGGAGCTGCAGATTCTGAATTCTGTCCGCAGTGAGGAAGGCTCTTAACCGTCTCGTGTCTAACCTGGCACCTATAAAATCTATGAACTGCGTGGGTGCTAGGTTGGATTTTTCTGTATTTATTGTGATGCCCAGACAGGGAGCTAGATGGAGAAAGGAATCTCGCGCCAATAATAGTACATGCTTTGTTGGAGCGGTGAGAAGCCAGTCATCCAGGTAAGGGAAGACCTGCACCCCCTGAAGCCTCAGGTGGGCCGCTACCACTGCTAATACTTTGGTGAACACCCTGGGGGCTATGGTGAGACCAAAGGGAAGGACCCGGAATTGGTAGTGACTGGCTCCCAGCCGGAAGCGGAGAAACCTCCTGGAGCGCCTGTCCATTAGTATATGGTAGTACGCATCCTTGAGGTCTATGGAGCACATCCAGTGATTTTCTCCCAGAAGGGGGAGAATAGACTGCAACGTAACCATTCGAACTTCTCCTTGGGAACTGCCAGGTTCAAGAGTGAAAGGTCTAAAATTGGTCTTAGATCCCCGTCTTTTGGCACTAAAAGAACCTGGAGTAGAACCCTGATCCGATCTGGTCTGGGGACGGGCTGGATGGCTTTTTTCTTTAGCAGATGGCCAATTTCTGCCAAAGCGGCCTCCCACTGACCGGGTGGAACGTCGCGGAGGGACTTCAATTTTGGCATGTGACAAAATGGGATACAGTATCCTCTGGATATGATTCGGAGGACCCAGCGGTCTGATGTTATGGACTCCCATGCCGCTAGGTGCTCCGAAAATCGTCCCCCGACTGCCTCCAGAGTGGAGCAGCCGGGCAACCCTTCAGGGCTGCTGCGGGCCGTTCAGAGAAGGTTCTCTGGACCGCATGTTCCTGGGAGCCCCTCTGCCCCTGGGGCGGCGTCCTCCCTGTCCTCCTCTGCCACGGAAGGACTGGTTGTCCGGAGCGGGTTGGGATTGCTGCGACTTCCGGAACCCCATCTTCTTCTGGCCCTTTTGGTTCCTAGAATAGAGCCTCTGGGGCACAGAGAAGCAGATTCTGACGGCAGACAGCGTCTTCCCGTCCTTTTCGCTCTGGGTCAAGGTATCACAAACAGTTTTGCCAAAGAGGGCAGAACCATCGAAGGGAGCGTTCGCAAATGACGCCTTGAAGGGCTCCGTGAAATCGCAATGATGGAGCCAGGCCTGACGTCTGGTAACTAGGCCTGCCCCTGCGGCTCTAGCGGCACCTTCCGTAGCATGGGACAGTAACCGCATAGAGGTATTAGTGACGGACCTGAGAGTGGCCATACGGGTGGAGTGCAACAATTTGTCCTCCTCCGACATGGACTCTGGGGGGGATGCAGCGTATTCCTTGATAAGATCGCGCTGCATCCTAATCACATGTGCCAGTTAGTTCAGCGCCCTTACTGAAAAGGTCGCTGAACTAAACATCCGCTTCCCCAAGCGGTCCATCATCCGAGACTCCTTGCTCGGGGGATGGACTGAGGGACTCTCCTGAGCAAGTTCCCTCTTGGTGGCTGCCGCCGTCAACATGGCATCTACCGGAGGCCCCTTACTCCAATGGGCACAGTCAGCCAGGGGACTAAGTATACGGTCGGGCCTTTTTGGAATTGGCTCCAAGGTGTCCGGTTCCTTCCACGCCCTGGTGGTAATCAGGTCCACCAGGGGGTCGGCAGGAGGGGACACCCAAGAGGTAGACGGGCCCGCTTCAAATGCCTCCAAGAACACGGACTCGTCCGAGGAAGACTTGGGGGCAGACCACCCCCCCCTTATGAGAAGCATTTCCATGATGTCTCCAAAGGAGACATCCTCAGGGGGTGATCTTGGAGAGCCTTCCCCTTCCTCCAAGTCCGTGTCTTCAGTGAGAGACTCGGGGGAGTCTATGTGCCTCCTCTTGCCAGTATGCTTGTGGGGGGCATCCTCCGGGGGGCTGTCAGACGACTCCTCGCAAACTGTAACCTGTTCCAAAGGAACAACTTGGGGCAAAGAAGCGGGCTGTCCCAATGGCCGGATGGTGGAAGCCTGGCCCAGTGCAGATGGAGCGCGGGACGGAGCCGAAGCAAGTGCCGGGGGTCCGGAAACCCTCAACAGGGCCCTCTCCACTACATCAAAAGCCGACGGGGAGCCGACCTCGACCAAAGGATCCGATAATCGGCTCCCCCTGGGATCCGAAGAGTGGATCGGAGCCGGCACTGAAGCACTCGGATCCGAGGGGACAGTGCGCTCCGACACGGACGGCGCCGAAGGAGCACTGATCCCCCAGATCCGAAGCTCGGATCCAGGCTCCGAGAGGTCAGATCCGAAGCACTCGAGGGCAGGGTCGGATCCGAAGCACCGAGTACTATCGGCGCCGACCCACCCCCCGGCTCTGAAGCTGCTCGGCTCCAACTGCTCCGAACCCGGGTAGCGGGTCGGAGAAGGAGCTATAGGTTTAAAGAAAGGGGTCGAGCTCCCCCCCCCAGAGAGGGGGGAGGCAAGAGCACTCCCATCTGCATCTGGGCCTGGATGAACCTTCTCATCATCCGGTCCAGATCAGCATCAGATAAACTGTAAGTAGATCTCGACAAGGCAACCGAGGTAGGCCTTGAGTGCCTCCTGGATAGCCTCGACGGAGATCGGGTCGCCTCCTCCTCAGGTCCCGGTGAAATCACACAGGAGACCGGAGCCGAGGAGGGGGAGAACCAGCAGACAAGGAGGCCGGAGGAGAAGCCCGCTTGACAGGCGGGGCCGAAACAGAGGTCTCGGCCCGCCGCTTATGGTGCTTCTCCCTCCGGTCCTTCTTTCTAGCTTCCCTCTCCTCCAAACCACTACAGGGAGGTTGAGTCCCAGGAGGAGGAGGGGGAGCAGGAGAGGAGGGAAACGTAGACACGGTACCCCCCGAAGGAGCGGTAGCCGGAGCCGAGTCCAGGGGCAAAAGTCCCGCCAGGACCAGCTTCGACCACCGCTCCTTCAATGCCCTGGGGTTGAACCCTGCACAAATGGAACATCCAGAAGTGATGTGCTCAACCCCAAGGCATCGACACGACCAGTGTGGCCATCAGCAGGGGAAAGCTTATGGCCACACTCGGAGCACTTCGAAAAAATAGCCTTAGGTTGTTCAGACATCCTAAGAACTTAGCTTTTTACTTAAACTAATCTAAAAGTAAAAGTAAACTAGCCAAACAAACACAGGCCCAAACACACACTACGCACCAGCGAGAGGAGGGAAACTTTTAGTTATGTACTCACCATAACTTCAGATGTTTGGGATCCATCTCGCCTACATTCTGAACTGATGGGTTCGGAGCCGATCCCTCGGCTCCGACTGCACGCTATGCTATAGAGCGAGGCCTCTAATTGGCTGAGCTATCTTTATCCCAGGATGCACCACCACTAATCCCCCAGATCTTGTTTGTCCGCATTCATGCACACATGCACAACTTGGTTATATAACATTGTTAGATGTTTCAAGATGAAACAACAGGATTCGGACCTTCTGATATCCTCTGATCTCCAAGGAAGGGGAAGGAGGGTGGGTTATTAGAATGTGGAGATGGATCCCAAACATCTGAAGTTATGGTGAGTACATAACTAAAAGATGTCATGTGATCCTATCTCGCCTACATTCTGAACTGATGGGACAGCCCCTAGCACCTAAATCCCGGGTGGCTCATTGGAAAACACTCCTGAGCACTGTGGAACCAAATGAAGCTCATCCTCTAGATGCCACATCTAATTTGTAGTGGGAAATGAAGGTGTGCGAGGAAGACCATGTAGCCGCAGCACAAATGTCACTAATAGCAAGCTTAGAATGAAATGCTACCGAAGTAGCCATAGCCCTTGTAGAATGAGCCTTGACAGAGGTGGTAAGCTCTTTGTTAGAATAAATATAAGCTTGAGTAATACAGTCCCTGATCCATTTGGCAATAGTGACCTTTGTGACAGCGTTGCCCAATTTGTTATCTGCAAAGGATACAAACAACTGTTCTGTTTTCCTTGTTTGTTCGGTCCTGTCTAAATAAAAATGTAACTGTCTGTGGACATCTAGTGTGTGGAATATGAACTCCGATTTGTTAGAGTATTTTGGGAAAAAAACTGGAAGCTCTAACGATTGTTGTAAGCAGAAAGTAGAACAAACTTTAGGAACAAAGGAAGGATTTGGTCTGAGGGATACTCTGTCTTTATGAAAAACCAAGTACGGGGGTTTCACTGACAAAGCTTGAAGCTCTGAAACTCTTCTGGCAGAAGTAATCGCCACCAGAAAAGCTGTCTTCCATGATAGAAACTTTAGATCACATGTAGCTGCCGGTTCAAAGGGGGAAGAAGTCAAGGCGCGTAACACTATATCAAGATCCCAGGGAGGTGCAGGATGAGAAATCGGAGGTCTTAATAGAGCAGCACCTTTCAAGAAGGTCTAACACAATCTGTTGCTCATTAAAGGTGGGTCTATGGATTCGTGAAAATTAGAAATTGCTGCCAATTGTACTTTGATGGTAGAAACTGAAGAGCCTTGATTGAAAAGAGAGGTCAGAAATTTTAGTACTTCTGCCACGGGAATAGAAATGGGGTCCAGGCCCCGGAGTTGAGCCCAAATAGCAAACCTTTTCCATTTGCTAGAATACAGTTTCTTTGTAGCAGACTTATGGGCTGAAGATAATATGTGCACAACATCTGGATCCAATGTATGACTCCTGACTATCGTCGGAAGAGGAGGAGCCAAGCCGTCAATTTTAAGGTGTGTAGGGACTGGTGGAATAGTCCCGACTGATGAACCAGTAGGTCTGGGACCTGGTCCAGGAACCATGGACCTTCCAGAGCATGTTTCCGAAGATAGGGGAACCACACTTGACGAGGCCAGTAAGGAGCAATTAAGATCATGTTGCTCCCCAAGAGAGATGCCTTTGAATCACCCTGGGAGGAGAGGAACTGGAGGAAGGCATAAAGCTAGGTGGTGGGGGAAGTATGGACTAATGCATCCATGGGGCTCTTCCCGAGCCGGGTTAGGGAGAAAATTCTTTGCACTTCGTGATTCAGAGGAGTCGCGAAGAGGTCGCAACACGGAACTCCCCATTCGCTGAAAATCTGACTTGCAACTGTCATATTCAGAGATCATTCGTGAGGAGAGAGGATGGTTCTGCTCAATCTGTCGACTATGACATTGGACTTGCCCGGTATGTGAGCAGCCACTAGGAAGCGTTTGGTCGAGACTGCCCATTCCCAAACTCTCATGGCTTCTCTGCAAAGAGGATAGGATCTGGTCCCTCCCTGTTTGTTCAGGTACCAGACAACTGACATGTTGTCTGAGTGAACAGCAATCACGCCCTGAGGGAGATAATCGTGAAGGGCTTGAAGGGACAGGAGTACTGCCCTCATTTCTAGGATGTTGATATGAAGAACAGTCTCTTCCGGGTGCCATTTGCCCTGGACTGACCTGCCCAGGGAATGCACCCCCCACCCCATCTGGGAAGCGTCCGTGGTCAAAGTGGCCGCCGGAGGAGGAAGAACAAAGGGTCATCCCTGATCCAAATTGGAGGGCACTAGCCACCAGCGAAGGTCCCGTTTGCAAGATTCAGTGATCCATATGAGGTGACTGAGAGGGAGTTCCTGAAAGGACCACTGAGCTGAAAGAAGCCACTGGAGGATTCTCATGTGCAACCTTGCCAAGGGGACTAAAAGAACTGTGGCAGACATGGATCCCAATAGCTGCAGGACCATTCTGGCTGGGGCTTTGGACCTGGGAAGTAAGGCTCGAACTTGATTTTGTATGGTTTGAATTGTCTGTAGGTAGATAGACCCGCATTTGGTTTGAGTCTATCTCTACCCCTATGAATCTTATTCGTTGAGATGGCCGCAACACAGACTTTGGCCAATTGAAGGTGATTCCAAGGGAATTGCCCAGTGATATAGTGGCTTGTAGGCTCCGCAGAAGTAGATGCTTGGAGGTGGCAGTTAGGAGCCAGTCGTCTAGATACGGAAACACCTGGAATGCTAGACTTCTCAGGTGAGCAGTCACTACTGCCAAGCACTTGGTGAACACCCTGGGGGCTGTGGTGAGACCAAAGGGCAGCGCACGGAACTGAAAATGACTGCCTCCTAGGCTGAAGCGCAGATGTCTCCTGGACGCTTGATGTACCATGCTATGATAATAAGCTTCCTCGAGATCTATGGAGCACATCCAAACCCCTTTCTCCAGCAATGGGAGAATGGTTTGTAGAGTGACCATTCGGAACTTGGACTTTCTGACTGAACGGTTTAGGATGCTGAGGTCCAAAATGGGCCTCAAGTCCCCGGTCTTTTTTGGCACCAAAAAGAATCTTGAGTAAGTCCCTAATCCAATCTGGTCTACGGGGACCGGTTGGATGACTCCTTTTTGCAGCAGCTTTGAAAGTTCTGAGGCTGCGGTATCCCGTTGACTGGGTGGCAGGTCCGGGATTTTTTTGGACTGAGGGAGGGGGTGAGAGAATGGGATGGAGTAACCTCCGGCGATAATCCGAAGCACCCATCGGTCCTGAGTGATCCCTTCCCAGGCCTTCAGGTGCTTGAGAACGACCCCGACTGGCTCCGGAGCAGCACAGCCGGGCAATCCCTCAGGGACTATGAAAGGCTGAAGAGCCACGAAAGGACTCGCGGTCTCCAGTGTTGCGAGGGCCTCTGCCGCCTCTGGGACGGCGTCTTCGGATGAATTTCCCTCCTCTGCCTCTGGAAGGGGAACCTTCCTGCTGAGAGGGGTAAGGCTTCTGAGATCTACGAACCACATTTTCCCTCCTCTTTAGCCTTGGGATAAGGCCGAAAGGGAGTGGAAAATCGTGCCCACGGCAGTCAGAGTCTTACCCTCCTGTTCACAGCGGGTTAATGTGTCTTTACCTTGGGTCCAAACAGGAGGACCCATCAAAGGCGTCGGCAAATGAAGACTTAAAGGCCTCATGAATGACACAGGCGGAGCCAGGCTTGTCTTAGAGCAATGCCTGTACTGCCAGACTACTCGCCTTCGCCGCATGAAATGAGCCTCATGGACGAGTTTGAAATGGACGACATTGTAGCCAGCTGAGAGCCAACCGTCTGGGCCAGCTCCTCAGGCAGGTTACCCAAGAGGGTATCGGATAGCTCCTTAATCAGATCCTCTGAAATCTGGTAAAGTGCGTCAGGTAGTTCAAGGACCTCAGTGTAAAGGCCGCTGAACTAAGGGTGCGCTGCATCAATCCATGCTCCTAGACTCCTTATTAGGAGGATGGACGGACGAGAAGCCTCTGCTACATCTTGCTGGGTAGCAGATGCCACCACCAAAGCATCTACAGCCACACCTTTAGTAAGGAACTCTCTATCAGGGGCGAGAGAAATTTGTTCGGACGAGCAGGCACCAGTTCCACAGAGTCTGGGTGTTCCCACGCCCTTCGACAGATCAAATCCAAGAGCTCGTCGAAGGGCGGAGACACCCAGGAGGCGGAGGGCTGAGCCCCAAAGGCCTTCAGGAACACCGACTCATCAGCAGAGGGAGGTTTGGACTGCCAGCCGCCTCGTTGTTTTAGGGCTTCCAGGATGTCTGCAAAGGAGACATCATCCGAGGACGACTTACTTATCATCGAGATCAGTGTCGGATGTCAAAGACTCATCAGGGGAGTCAACGTGCTTCCTCTTGCACGATCTTTTCCTGGGGGGGTTCTTCCGAAGAGGCTTCAGAAGGACCTCCAGGAGGGGGAGAAACCCCAGCGGGGGTAACCTGAGGCCCGGGGGCTCCGCTGTCTAAAGACAGGGGGACTGCCAACGACCCAGTCTCCGTATGCAGGGAGGTAGCTGGGGAAACCGTGGAGGTAGCCAAGGAAGATTTGGCTAAAGCGCTCCTCATAGCCCTGAAGGCGGGACCGCCAGACTCCTGGAGGGTCCCCCCTCCGTGGCCACGACAGTGGACGGTACTCCCGCCGCCGACGCACCAAGAGGGAGACTTGGGACCGAGAGCATCAATCCCGAAGCCTCCCCCCCAGGGCCGAAGGAAGAAGTCCGTGTACTGAACTCCGACCCAAGAGCCAGAGTTGGAGCAAGGGTCGGGCCCGACCCTAACACCTCCACAGGTTCCACCAGCACCGGCTCCAACGGTGCCGAAGCTGTTGGAGGAGGAACCACAGTAGGGGAGTGGACCATCGGCTCCGAAGCCAAATGGGCTGGAGCCGAAACTAGCTTTTGGAACACCGGAGACTGCAAGAGTTGAAGGAGCACCCTGTCGATGTCCGAATCAGACATCTTGGATGACCTAGAAGATACCGATCGGGCCCGAACCGATTTCTCCATCGGCTCGAAGGGCTCGGGACCGGCTCAAAGGACTCAACAACTATCGGCCCGAGGAAGGTTTCAAGGAAATTCCCTCGGTGCCGATAAGGACTTCGGCCCGAGGGGAAGAGTCTGAGCCGGTAACCCTGATCGGCTCCAATATCAGTGGAGCCAATGAGGGTGACTCGCCTCGATGCCCCAGACCTCGGCTCCGAAACCAGAGGGGTCGAGGCTGGAGGCATCAAGGCAGACCGTTCCGACCTCGGCTCCGAAGTCCGTGGAACCGATGGAGAAGTCTGCTTAGATTTTTTAGCGGTCGGTTCCGACTGACTGGTTGGAGCCGACGCTTTCTTCTTTTTAGAAGGAGACGGAGAGGAAGATAAAGCCTCCTCGAAGGAAGGCTTGATTAATCCCTTGAGGATTAATTTGTTTTTCCTCTCCTGGAGGACTCTAGAAGAGAACGCGTGGCACACACTACACGACTCTTGTAAGTGCTTAGCACCTAAGCAATAGACGCACGAGGCGTGATCGTCCGTTATGCACATTTTAAAACCACACCTCGTGCATTTCTTAAACCCGGAGGGTTTGTGTTCTTTCGACATAACTGCTTTGCCAAAGAACCAATATGTATGAAAACAACACTTAACTTTTAGTTAAAGACAGTTCAATACACAACTTTAACAAATATTATATATATATATATACTTTTTTTTTTTTTTTTTTTTAACACTAACAGTAAACAGACAAAAAGAGTGAAAGATAGAAAGAGAGTCAAGACCCTCTAACTTAAACGGGTACTTGACCCAAGAAAAATACACAATCAGCAAAGTAACAGGGGAAGGCCCCTCTAACTAAAACGGGAAACCTTCCCTGACTAAAAAATTTACGAATTTACTAACAGAAATTCACCAAACACACTAATATAACAACAATAGCGGTTAAAACAGCTTTTGGGTTCAAAGTAAGGAAATTAGTGACAGGAAAAGCCTAATAAATAGTACTTAGCCCAGCCAATGTTGAGACCACGTCTAAGCTTGTTAGCGGCAAACGAGATCTGGGGGATTAGTGGTGGTGCATCCTGGGATAAAGATAGCTCAGCCAATTAGAGGCCTCGCTCTATAGCATAAGCGTGCCGAGTCGGAGCCGAGGGATCGGCTTCGAACCCATCAGTTCAGAATGTAGGCGAGATAGGATCACATAACATCTAAAGTTAAAAAGGTTAATAAAACTAAACACTTTAGCTACAAAAAGGGAAACCTAAACTTTCACACAAAACTGTCAAAAAACTTTAAATTTAGCACTAGAAATAGTTGAATAGAACACTTAGCTGTAGAGCTCAAGAAACCAATCTGGTCACCAGCGCGGCAAACTAGATCTGAGGTCATGTAGGGAGAGCAGGGCATTATGGGTGAGGGGAGGAGCTGAGAGCTCGGATCCATAGCTGGAAAACCATGCCGGTTCGGATCCGATATCGGATCCATAACCCACAGGTTGCAGACAAATGAATCTCCTACTTCAGATCCAAAATTTGCTCTGTTTCTGGAGGCCAAGTCCAATTTGTAATGTGAAATAAAGGTATGAGGAGAGGCCCATGTGGCTGCTGCACAAATAGTGTCTATTGGAAGTCTAGCCTGAAAAGCTGTAGATGTAGCTAGCGCTCTGATGGAATGGGCTTTTGGCCTAGAAATCAACTCTTTACCTCTGAGTTGATAAATGCATGTAATCATGGAAGACAGCCACCTAGATAGGGTTACCTTGGATACCGGAAGGCCTTTCCTGTTCTCTGCGTAGGATAAAAACAGTTGATCAGATTTTTTAAATTGTTTGGTTCTGTCCAGATAATATCTGAGTTGGCGGTGAACATCGAGATAATGTAGTTTTTGTTCTGCTCTATTAGAATAATTTGGGAAAAAAACTGGAAGATCAATAGATTGATTTAAGTTCGTCTGCGATGCCACTTTGGGTAAGAAAGATGGATTAATCCTTAGAGAAACTCTGTCTTTGTGGAAGATTAAGTAGGGAGGATGAATGCAGAGGGCATGAAGCTCAGATACTCTCCTGGCAGAAGTAATGGCGACCAGAAAGAGTGTCTTCCAAGAAAGAAATTTCAATGAACAGGTAGCCGCAGGTTCAAAAGGGGTAAGAATCAAGGATGTTAAGATTAAATTTAGATCCCACTGTGGTGGGGGGTCTCTAATCGGAGGTTTAAGTAAAAATATACCTCTAAGGAATGCCTTGCAAAGTTTATGTGACATGATGTGGTCCAACAAGCCGATATGAAAATTTGAAATGGCTGCCAACTGAACTTTTACTGTGGAGGAAGAAGATCCTGAGTGAAAAATTTCGGCTAGGAAGTCCAAGACCGAATGAATCGGAGCAGTAAAGGGATCTATGTTCCTAGCTTTTGCCCAGAAGGAGAAACATTGCCATTTACTAGTGTAAATCCTTCTGGTGGAAGATTTAAGGGAAGCTACTATGATATCCCGGACAGGATTAAAAATCATAGGAAGCCTGGCTAGGGATGGAAGTGGAGCAACCAAGCAGTGAGGTTGAGAGAAGGTATGGATTGGTGCAGCTGCCCCGACTGGTGGGTCAGAAGATCTGGAACCGGGTCCAGATGCCATGGCTGTACCAAAAGATAACGATGTAGGAACGGAAACCATGTCTGTCGAGGCCAATATGGGGCAATGAGAATCATCTTGGCTCTCAAGGCAGTTGCTTTCTGAATTACTTGTGGTATTAGAGGAAAGGGAGGAAAGGCATAGAGGAGTCCCCGGGGCCAATCTTGGATTAGAGCGTCTCTGGGGGGATGGCCTGGAAGGGGGAAGAGGGAGAAGAAGTCGGGGCATTTGCTGTTTTGAGGCGTAGCAAAAAGATCGTAGCAAGGAAGGCCCCACTTCTGAAAAATCTCTTCCGTCACAGATTGTTTGAGAGACCGCTCGTGAGGCATGAGAATAGCTTTGCTCAACCTGTCCGCTATGATGTTGGATTTCCCGGGGATATGCGTTGCTATCAGAAACCGCTGAGAAGAGATTGCCCACTGCCAAAGTCTGAGTGCCTCTCGACACAGTGGATAGGACTTGGTTCTGCCCTGCTTGTTGATATACCACACTACGGACATATTGTCTATTTGGACTGCAATAGTCCCCAGGGGAAGAGAGTCGTGGAGAGCTTGCAACGTTAAAAGCACTGCTCTCATCTCCAGGACATTTATGTGCAGGTGGCATTCGAAAGGTTGCCAAGTGCAATGGACCATCCTGCCCTGATAATGCCCCCCCCCCATCAGGGTGGCGTCCGCTGTAACCGTGGCGACCGGGGCAGGAGGAACAAAGGGTCTGCCCTGATGGACTTGAGGGGACAATATCCACCAGGTCAGATGCCTTTTGCAAATTGGAGTTATCATGATCCTGTGATGCATGGGAAGTCGTTGAAAAGACCATTGGGCGAACAGCATCCACTGTAGGAGACGCATGTAAAAGCGGGCAAGGGGAAGAAGCGTTATGGCGGCCGCCATAAGACCCAATACTTTCAGGGCAAACCTGGCCTGAATTTTGTCGCTCTGGAGAATCACATGGATGTGGTTTTGAATATCCAAGATCCTTTGGTCTGTTAACTTTGCTGAAAGTTGTACGGTGTCCAATTTGGCGCCTATAAAGGTAACAGATTGACAGGGCGACAAGGCAGACTTTTCGAAATTTATAGAAATCCCTAGCCCTCTGCAAATGTGAATGGTGTAATCTCTGGCTTGGAGAAGTTGATGCCTGGTGGTGGCAGTGAAGAGCCAGTCGTCTAGATATGGAATCACCTGGAATCCTTGACATCTCACGTGAGCCGTAACCGCTGCCATACATTTGGTGAACACTCTGGGGGCTGTAGTGAGTCCAACTGGCAGGGCTCTGAATTGGAAGTGACTGGCCCCCAGCCGAAAGCGGAGAAACCTTCTGGAGCGCCTGTGAATTTTTATGCAATAGTACGCATCCTGAAGGTCCACCGAGCACATCCAATTGTCCTTGCCCAGAAAGGGCAGAAAGGACTGAAGCGTGACCATCCGGAACCTTGTTTTCTTTACAAACTTGTTTAGTTTGCTGAGATCTAATATTGGTCTTCAGCCCCCTGTCTTTTTTAGTACTAAAAAGAACCTTGAGTAGATTCCGGATCCTAATTGGTCTGCTGGGACTGGCTGGATGGCTGTTTTTGCTAGCAGTTTTGATATCTCTGGTACTGCTAGTTCCCTTAGACCGGGTGGAACGTCTGGAAGGGTTCCCTTTTGCTGAATTGGGGTTTGGATAAAGGGAATTTTGTAACCCTCGGATATGATTGACTGTACCCATTTGTCTTGAAAAAGGGAAAGCCAGGCTTTTGGGTACAGCGATAATCTTCCCCCGACTGCCTCCGAAGGTGGACAATCGGGCAACATCTCAGGGATGCTGGAAGGGTTTGTCAGAGAGAGACTCCCTGCTACCCTGGTTCTGCGGACCCCCTCTGCCCCTAGAGTGGCGTCTGTTGTTGTTACCCCCTCTGCCTCTGGGGGTAAACTGACCTCGTGCGTCAGGCGTGACTCCTTGGGATTTGTGGAACCACATTGTCCCTCCCTTCTGACCTTTTGGGTAAGGTCTTGAAGGGGTGGAGAAACGGACTCCTACGGCAGAAAGAGTCTTGCCATCTTGTTCGCATCTAGTCAAGGTGTCTTTCACTTGAGGTCCGAACAAGGTCGAACCATCAAAGGGAGAGTTTGTGAAGGACTCCTTGAAGGGGTCTGCAAAATTACAAAGCCGCATCCAGGATTGACGCCTTAAAGCCACTCCTGTGCCTGCTCTACTCGCTCCATCGGCTGCATATGAAATGAGCCTCATGGAGGAGTTAACAATGGAGTTTAGGATTCCTAGCTGTGAGTTAATTTTATCCTGGGACCCAGCAGCTGACGGATCCTGTAAAACTTCTCCCAACTCTTTAAGAACATCTCTTTGAAGGCGGGTGAAGTGACACAAATAGTTCAGCGACCGCATGGCAAAGGTCGCTGAAGAAAATATCCGCTTGCCGTACCTAACCATAGTCCTGGAATCCTTGTTAGGAGGATGGACAGGTACTGAAGGATCAGCTAGTTCCTTCTTGGTGGCTGCAGCCACCACCATGGCATCAACCGGGACACCTTTTGTCAAATCTTGCCTATCAGGTGGGGCCATGATGAATTTAGAAGGCCTCCGAGGAATGGGTTCCACCGAATCCGGGGCCATCCACGAATTCTGAGCCACCACATCCATAAGAGGGTCGAAAGGCAGAGACACCCAGGAGGTGGAGGGTCGAGACCCGAAAGCCTCCAGGTATACTGACTCGTCCTCAGAAGGATTAAGGGAAGCCCAGTTCCCCCTCTGCTTAAGGAGTTCAAGGATGTCTGAGAAAGAGACATCCTCAGAGGGGGACCTTAGGGATCCCTCCAACTCATCCAAGTCAGTATCGGATGTAATAGACTCGGAGGAGTCTAGATGTTTCCTCTTACATGTCCTCTTACGCGGAGGCTCACCTGACAGGTCAGGAGAAGCCTCGGAAGAGGAAGATATTTCCCAGTGGGGAAAGCTGAGGCGTTGGATCTCTGGGTCCGGGAGCAAGAGAGTGGGAAGAGACGTCAGCAGGCACTGTAGTGGGAGGAGCTGATGGAACTGACCGTTGACTACGCTCTGGGGCTAGTACTCTCCTCATCATCTCGAAGGCTCCCCCATCAGAGAGGCCAGAAGGCTCCCGCTCCGAAGAGGTAGGAACCCCAGGCCACACCGACAGGGACGGCTCCGAGGCTGATGTTGGGGCTGAACTCACCAGCACCGAAGCTCAGAGAGGGAGAACGGGGTCGGACAAGGGTCCGATGCCACTCACCCCCTCGGAGCCGACGAGAGAGACCAGACGCCCGGATCCCTCCAATGAAGGCATCAAGGAGGAGATCGGAGCAGAGGACGACGGAGCTGAAGGGGGAGGTGGTATCGGCTCCGAAGCCACAACAGTCCCGGCTCCAAGGAGCTCCGGCTCTGAGCTCTGTAGGAGAGTCGAAGGAGGAATGTTAGGTGGATGTGTAATAGCTACCGTCTGATGAGACGGGCTATGGAGCATTTGGGCCAATGCCTGAGACTTTAATAGTCTACTCCACCACTCTCTCAAGGTCATGGTTGGACAGCCTGGACGACCGAGAAGACCGGCTCCGATGGCTCCGCTCCGAGAGCAGGGGTGATCTCGGAGCATAGTGTATAGACTCCAGCGAAGGGGATCTTGATCTCTTTCTGGAGATGGGTGGAGCCAAAGGAGCCGAGGATGCGTCGGCTTCAGCCGGAGCCGACAGTGAGTGCCTAGATTCAGCGGTATCGGCGCCGAGTGGAGCCGATACTGTAAGCTGTGACATAGAAGGATCGGCTCCGGCCGGAGCCGATCTCGTCACAGAAGGCGAACCAGTAGCGGATGGCTTAGGGCTTGGAGCCGAAGGCTTAACTGGTTTCGAGAGCTTCCCCGGAGTAGACTTAGTCGGGGAGCTCTCAGGCTTTAATAAGCCCCTCAATATTAGTTTATTTCTGCGCTCCTGCAGGACTCTTGGGCTGAAGGCGTGGCAGACAGCACAAGAGTCCTGCAGGTGCAGAGGTCCCAGGCAGTAAACACAAGAAGTGTGACCGTCTGTCAGAGACATTTTCTGACAGCACGAGTCACACTTCTTGAAGCCTGAGACCTTTGTGTCCTTCGACATAACTGTGTCGAGGGAGCACTAAGTAATAAAACACACACACACACACACACACACACACACACACACACACACACACACACACACACACAATAAACACCCAATCCAGATAAAAATTAAAACAGGGATACAAACACACCCAAACACCACACAGAATCCCTGACAAAAAATTAGGAAAGGGGGAGGCTTAAGGCCTAACTTAGGAAAGGGATAAATAACTGGAAAAAGGGGAAAACTCTAACGGAGATAGGTTAAAATCTAATCGTTTAGAGTTAAAACAACAACAGTAGTGGACTAAAACTAAAGGGGAGTGACTAAAAGTCTGAAATTTGAAAAACTTACCAGGAGCCGGTAAAAATGCACCTCACAAGCGAAAGCGGCAAACGAGATCTGGGTAGTTATCGCCTTGCATCATGGGATATAGGGTTGCCTCGAGCCGGTAAAATTAGCTCTCGAGCTTTAGTAAGTGGCCGAGTCGGAGCCGAGGATCGGCTCCGAACCCATCCAGCAAGAATGAAGGCGAGATTGACAACTTAACATTATTTATTTATTTTATTTATTTCCAGTTTGATTACTGGGAAGGTCCACTGGGCTCAAAGAGCCTGTTTTCAGTGGAGGCCTGGGGAGAAAAGCTCCATATTGCATACAAGTAAACAAAACAAAAAAATAAGTTATGTACTCCCCATAACGTTTCATCTGAATAGGTAACTTCATTTATCAGCAACCTGTGGGTATCGGATCCGACCTGGATCTGAGCCGGCAGCTTTCCAAGCTACAGATCCGAGCTCCAAGCTCCTCCCCCTTACCCATAATACCCTGATACCTCCTTCCAATCCTCAGATCGCGTTTGCCCACCTATATAACCTCATACGACAAAACAACAACCTGAAAAATCCTAACCTAAGGATTAACAAAGGACCTGAAAAACCATCCTAGGGTTCAAGTAATCAAAGAACCAGGTTAGGGGGAAGGAGGGAGGGTCAGTTGCTGACAAATGAAGTTACCTACTCAGATGGAACGTTATGGTGAGTACATAACTTCTTTAACTGAAGTAGTTAACTTCATTTGATCATCAACCTGTGGGACAGAGTCCCCAGCTACCAAAAAACTTGGGAGGTCCTCAAGGAAGGATATTCCGGAGCACTGCAGAGCCAAAAGCCGCCCTTCCTCTAGACACTAAATCCAATTTATAGTGAGAGATAAAGGTATGAAAGGATGCCCTAGCAGCCGCAGAGCAAATGTCATCCAACGGAACTCTAGACCGGAATGCAGCAGATGTAGCCATAGAGCGGGTAGAATGAGCATGAACCCCTATAGGCTCTGGCAGGCCAGGTAGTTTGCATGTGAGCAGAATGCAATTAGAAATCCATCTGGCCAGAGTCACCTTCGATACTGGCTTACCCAAGAAGGGTTTTGCAAAGGAAACAAAGAGCTGATCAGACTTGCGGAAGCCAGCTGTTCTGTGTAAATAAAAACGTAACTGTCTATGAACATCTAACAAATGAAGTTTGTACTCCCCTTTGTTTTGATAGTTAGGGAAAAAAACTGGGAGATTAATGGACTGATTGATGTTCGCCTCGGAGGCCACTTTATGTAGAAAAGATGGGTTAGTCCTGAGAGAGACCCTGTCCTTATGGAAAACAAGATAAGGGGGCTTAATACAGAGGGCCTGAAGATCCAACACCCTTCTAGCTGAGGTAATATCTACCAAAAAGGCAGTTTTCCAGAACAAGAATTTCAAATCAACAGAAGCTGCAGGTTCAAAAGGTGGTCCAGTCAGAGCTTGAAGGACCAAAGTTAGATCCCATGGAGGGACGGAGTTCCTAATAGGAGGTCTCAAGAGAAACGTATTTTTCAGAAAAGTCTTACAAATCTTGGTGGAAGCGAGGGGATTGAGATTATCTCCAATGTGAAAATGGGAGATGACAGCCATTTGAACCTTTACAGTAGAAGAACTGGCCCCTTGCTGAAAAATATGAGATATAGGAAATCAAGCACTGCTGGGATGGGAGCAGTGAAAGGGTCCAAATTCCTATGAGATGCCCACATGGAAAACCGCTTCCATTTACTATTGTAAACCTTCCTGGTAGAAGGCTTATGCGCCGCTACCAGGATAGATCTAATTGCAGACGAGATACCAGGAGTCCTAGCAACTAATGGAACTGGATCAACCAAGCTGAGAGCTTGAGATTGACCAGATTCGGGAGTTTCAATCCCGAAGGATGAGATATCAGATCCGGGATGGGATCCAAGATCCAGAGAGGAGCTACAAGATGAGACAGTAGGCACGGGAACCAGGCTTGACGAGGCCAGAATGGGGCTATGAGGATAATCTTGTTCCCCAACCGACGAGCTTTCTGTAAGAACTTTGTCATCAACGGAAGAGGAGGATAAGCATAAAGAAGACCGGGTGGCCAAGCATGAACTAGAGCGTCTCTGGGGTTTCCCCCCAGAGGGGGAATTAGAGCGAAAAACTCGCTGCACTTCGCGCTGGAAGGCGACGCGAAGAGATCGCAGCAAGGCTGACCCCACTTGCTGAAGATCTGTTTCACTACTAAGGGATTCAGAGACCACTCATAAGGTGAGAGGATAGTCTCACTCAGTTTGTCCGGTAGGATGTAGGACCGACCCGGAATGTGCGTTGCTAACAGAAAACGGTTGGTGGATATTGCCCAATCCCAAACTCTGATGGCCTCTCGGCAAAGAGGGTAAGACCTGGTCCCCCCCTGTTTGTTGGTGTACCAGACCACTGACATGTTGTCTGACTGAATTGCAATAGTCCTTGGAGGGAGAAAGGCATGAAGGGCTTGCAACACTAGAAGCACCGCCCTCATCTCCAGAACACTGAAATGCAGAACGGTCTCTGTCCGAGTCCACATGCCTTGGACAGTTCTGCCCGTGTAATGCCCCCCCACCCAACGCGAGAAGCGTCCGTGGTCACTGTGGCTTGGGGTTGCGGCATAACAAATGGTCGTCCTTCCCGAAGCTCTCGAGATTGGAGCCACCACATGAGGGAATTTCTGCAAACTCTGCTGAGAGGAATCGGTAAGTCCAATGGGTGGTGAAGGATGGACCACTGAACCTGCAAAGTCCACTGGAGAAACCTCATGTGCAAGCGAGCTAAGAGCGCGAGATTGATTGCTGCTGCCAAGGACCCTAAAGCTCTCAGGACCAACTCCGCTGACGGGGCAGGTGACTGAAGAACTGCGAAGTCTGTCTGATGTCAAGAAGGCCTTGGTCTGAAGTGTGTCTATTTTGGCCCCTATGAACTCCAAGACTTGAACTGGTTGAAGGGATGACTTCTTGAAGTTTATGGTGATTCCCAACTGGGACACTAGAAGTAGGAAGCAATCCCTGGCTAAGTAGAGTAGATGCCTGGTGGGGGTGGTAAGGAACCAGTCGTCTAGGTAAGGAAAAACCTGTATTCTCTGAAGTCTCAGGTAGGCCGCTACAACTGCCATGACCTTGGTGAACACCCTGGGGGCTGTGGTGAGGCCGAAGGGTAGGACCCTGAACTAGTAATGACTGGCCCCTAGCCGAAAGCAGAGGAACCTCCTGGATCGCCTGTCCATGAGAATGTGATAGTACGCATCTTTGAGGTCTATGGAGCACATCCAGTCCTTCTCGTGCAGAAAGGGCAGAATGGATTGAAGCGTGACCATCCGGAATTTCTCTTTGGCAATGAAGAGGTTCATTGCTGAAAGGTCGAGGATCGGCCTTAAGTCCCCCATCTTCTTTGGCACCAAAAAGAACCTGGAGTAATTGCCTAACCCGGATTGGTCTGGGGGGACGTGCTGGATGGCTCTTTTTTCTAGCAGCTTTTTTACCTCTAAAGCTGCAGCCTCCCTCTGACTGGGTGGTACATCAGGGAGGCGCCTCGAATGAGGAGGCAGGTTTATGAAAGGGATTGAGTAATCTCTGGATATTATTCGAAGCACCCAGCGATCTGTTGTGATGGACTTCCACTGGGCCAAGTGCTTCGAAAAACGCCCCCGGCTGCCTCCAGAGAGGAGCAGTCGGACAACCCCTCAGGGCTGTTGCGTGGGTCGGTCAGAAAAAAGGTTCCCGTGACCCAAAATTATTTGGCCCCCCCTCTACCTCTGGGCCGGCGTCCACCATGTCCCCCTCTGTCTCTGAAGGACGAAGGGTCCGGAGCGTAATGGGACTGCTGAGACTTCCGGAACCAGATCTTTTTTTGTCCTCTCTGGTTCCCGGAAAAGGACCTTTGAGGAGCCGAGAAGCGGACTCCGACGGCAGACAGCATCCTCCCGACTTTCTCGCTCTGAACCAATGTGTCGCAGATGGTCTTCCCGAACAGGGTAGAACCGAAGGGTGCGTTCGCGAAGGACACCTTGAAAGGTTCCGCAAAGTCACAAAGCTGGAGCCAGGCGTGACGCCTTAAGACGATGCCGGACCCGCTGGCTCTAGCGGCCCCCTCCGTGGCATGGGAAAGTAGCGGCATAGACGTGTATGAAACAGATTTCAGAGTGGCCATGCGAGCCGAGAAAGTCTGTTTGTCCACGGCCGACATGGACTCAGGGGGAGACTCAGCGTATTCTTTCACCAGATCCTGCTGAAGTCTAATTACATGGGTCAAATAATTCAGTGCCCTTATGGAAAAGGTAGCTGAAGCAAACATCTGCTTCCCAATACGATCCATCGTCCAAGACTCCTTATCAGGGAGATGGATTGAGGAACTATCCTGGGCAAGTTCCTTCTTGGTGGCTGCCGCCACTACCATGGCATCTACCGGGGAACCCTTACCCCAAGCCGTCCTAT
Organism: Protopterus annectens; assembly: GCF_019279795.1. Lineage (NCBI taxonomy): Eukaryota > Metazoa > Chordata > Ceratodontiformes > Protopteridae > Protopterus > Protopterus annectens. The sequence goes on along the minus strand of NC_056741.1, from coordinate 1,258,529,811 downwards.
CCACAGGGGAACTAAGAATCCTATGTGGCCTCCTGGGGATTGGCTCTACAGTGTCCGTTTTTTTCCATGCCCTGGTAGTGATGAGGTCAACCAGGGGGTCGGCCGGAGGTGACACCCAAGAGGTAGACGGGCATGTGTCGAACGCCTCCAGGAACACCGACTCGTCCAAGGAAGGTTTTTGGGCTGACCACCCCCCATTTAGGCGAAGCATTTCCATAATGTCTCCAAAGGAGACATCCTCAGGGGATGACCTGGGGGAACCTTCCCCTTCCTCCAAATCGGGTGTCCTCCGTGAGGGACTCAGGGGAGTCCAAGTGCCTCCCCTTACACTTACGTTTGTGAGGGGCCTCCTCAGTGGGACTGTCCAAGGAGGGCTCACCAAGAGTGTCGTGTTCCGCCAGTGGAACGGGCTGGGGCGTCAATGCAGGCTGTCCCTGGGACTGGACGATGGAAAACAAGCCCAGCTGCAAGGGAGTGGGGGTGGAATCCGAAGAAAGAGCAGGGGGTCTCTAACATCTCGAGAGGACCCTCTCCACCACGTCGAAAGCCAAGGGTGAACCAATCTCTCTGAGCTCCGTGGTTAACACCCTTGGATCCGGAGTGGGGATTGCGTCAGAGCCGAAGTGCTCGGTCCCGAGAGGGAAGTGTGCTCCGACCGAAACAGCAGAAGACACACTGGCCTCCTCGGATACCACGTATGGCTCTCGGCCCGAGAGCTCGGATCCGACCAACTCGAGGGCATGGCCGGCGTCGAGGTAGCAATAACCATCGGCGCCGACTCCCTGACTCCGAGACTCCCCGGATCTGAAACCCAATAGTGGATCGGAGAAGGAGCTATCGGGGTAAAAAATAGGGCTGAACCCCCCCCAGAGGGGGGGGGGGGAGGCAGCAGCACTCCCATCTGCAGTTGGATTTGGAGAAAACAACGCATCATCCGGTCCATATCAGCTTCGGAGAAGCTACGGGTCGACCTAGAGGAGGCCGCCGAAGCTGGCCAGGAGGGCCGCCGTGACAACCTTGAAGATGGTCGGGCCTCCTCCGGCGAGAAGCGTGGAGAATGGAGCCGAGGGGAGGAAGGCCCGGAGACCTTCTGGGGTGAGGACAGCAGCTTGGCAGGCGGGGCCGAGGGGGCTGAGTCGGCCCGCCGCTTGTGGCTTCTGTGCCTCTCTTTCTCCCTCTCTCTCTTTTCTTTTTTAGAGTCCATGTCTCCCTGGGAAGAAGTGGGAGGTTGAGTCCCAGCCAGTGGAGAGTTGACAGCAGGCTGAACAGCCGCAGCCACGGCTGTAGCCACCGAGGGAGCGGAAGATGAAGCCGACTCCATGGGTAGGAAACCCGCCAGAATCAGCTTATTCTTCCTATCCCTCAGAGCCTGGGGGTTAAAGGCTGCGCAAATTTGGCAGCTTGAGGTCAAATGCGGTACTCCCAGGCAGAGGACGCACTGAGTGTGGTCATCCGCTGGGGAAAGCTTATGGCCACACTCAGTGCACTTAGAAAAGATGGCCTTTGGGGACTCGGCCATGACTTCTAAACAGAAAAAAAAAAAAAAAACACGCGCCCACACAAAAAAAGGGGGGGGGGCTACTAGGCTCTAAACTATGAGGCAACGGTAAATCTCAGGGGTTTAAACTAAGAAATTAAACTAACCACACACCAAAAAACTAAGGAAGATTTTGACAAAAAAACACTTAAAAATCGCCTAAACGCTAGGAGCTCGAAAAACTCGTGCTTGACAAAGCCGTGGCAAACGAGATCTGTGGATTGGAAGTAGGTAGCAGGGTATTATGGGTAAGGGGGAGGAGCTTGGAGCTCAGATCTCTAGCTTGGAAAGCTGCTGGCTCGGATCCAGGTCGGATCCGATACCCACAAGTTGATGATCAAATGAAGTTAACTACTTCAGATATGAAATTATACAAAGTAATGTGAAAAAGTACAAATACATAATGGCAAGACAATTCTTAAACATATTTACAAAGTTGTTTAGAGAACTATTTGTACAATAATTAAGTTGATAGAGGCAAGAGAAAAGGAAGTTATGTTCTTACCATAACCTTCCATGTGAGTTGTTCATCTCGCCTTTGTTCTTACACGTGGGATCGGCTCTGAGTCGGCTGCTATCCAAGCTCTATATTTCTTAGAAGCTCGAGACACAGTCCCTATCCCATGATGCTCTGCTGCCAAACCCCAGATCTAGTTTGCTGAAAACCAGCAAGAAACACAACTAAGCAACCCAATATAACAAGGTAACTATATACAATTAGTTAAAAGATAACCTGGCTGACAAGAGCATACTAGTAAGATCAAACAGACCACCAGCCATACCCATTCTTCCAGAACATGGAGGGGGAAGGTGGGAGGGAGTGTAAGAACAAAGGCGAGATGAACAACTCACATGGAACATTATGGTAAGAACATTACTTCTTTATGTGAAGTTGTTCAATCTCGCCGTTTGTTCTTACACATGGGTAGCGTCCCAAGCACCCTAATCCTGGGCAGCTCATGGGAGTACATTCCTGAGAACGGTGGAACCAAAGGAAGCCCTGTCCCTGGAGGCCCTGTCCACTTTGTAATGAGTAATAAACATATGAGGTTTGGACCAAGTAGCAGCTGCACAAATGGTGTCCAAAGGTAAACGAGCTGCGTGAGCTAAGGACATAGAAACAGCCCTGGTAGAATGAGGTCTCACTTCACTTTCTAAAGGTTGATGGGCTGAAGAATATGCAAATTTTATACAATCAGAAAGCCATTTGGACAATGTAACTTTGGATACCAAAAGGCCCTTCTTATTGTCTGCATGGGAAACAAATAGTTGATCTGATTTTTCTGAATCCTTTTGTTCTGTCCAAATAAAATCTCAGCTGTCTATGAACATCAAGCTTATGCAATATGTATTCTAATTTACTGGCATGATGCCTGAAAAAAGCGGGAAGTTCAATGGACTGGTTCAAGTTTGCTTCGGAACAGACCTTCACAAGAAAGGATGGATTTGTCCTTAGAGACACCCTGTCGGGATGAAAGACTAAATATGGGGGCCTAACAGAGAGAGCTTGAAGCTCAGAAACTCTACGCCCCGAAGTAATTGCCAATAAGAAAATTGTCTTCCAAGAAAGGAACTTCAGCAGACAAGAAGATGCGGGCTTAAAAGGGGGAAGCATGAGTTGAGACAGCACCAAATTTAGATTCCAGGGAGTAATGGGATGTCTGATAGGGGGGTCGGACGTAGTGAGTCCCTTTCAGAAAGGCTTTACATAATCTGTGGGACATAATGTTAGAATCTGCACATCCCACATGGAAGTTAGATATGGCAGCCAATTGAACCCTTATAGTAGCGGCTGCCACTCCACCGTGGAAAAGTGAAGCCAAAAATTCCAGAATGCTATGAATAGGGGCGATAAAAGGATCAATACCATGTTGAGAAGCCTAATGACCAAATCATTTCCATTTACTGTTATATAGTTTCCTGGTGGAGACTTTATGCGAGGAAACTAGAATATGCTGAACCGCAGGAGACAAATCACAAGACCTGGCTAGGTTGGGAAGTGGAGCAGCCAAGCTGTCAGTTTGAGGGATACAAGAGAGGGGTGAAGAACTCCCGACGAATGAGTCAGAAGGTCTGGCACTGGGTCCAAAACCCAAGGTTTTTCCACTTGGTATTGTTGAAGGAAGGGGAACCATATCTGCCGAGGCCAAAACGGGGCTATCAGAATAACAGTCCTTCCCAGACTTTTGGCTTTCTGTAAAAATTTGGGGATCAGCGGGGATGGAGAAAAGGCATATAGGAGACCCAAGGGCCAATCGTGTACGAGTGCGTCCCTTGGGATGTCCCCCGGTGAAGGGTATAGGGCAAAGTAGCCTTTGCATTTGGCATTCATCGGGAATGCAAAAAGGTTGCAGCAAAGCTGGCCCCATTTGCGGAATATCCTTTCCGCCACTCGTTCTTTGAGGGACCACTCATGAGGCAATAGAATGGCTCTGCTCAATTTGTCCGTCATCACGTTGGATGACCCCGGGATGTGCGTTGCTATCAGGAAGCGCCCGGTGGATACAGCCCACTGCCAAATCCTCAGGGCCTCTCGGTATAAGGGGTAAGATCTGGTTCCCCCTTGCTTGTTGATGTACCAGACTACCCACATGTTGTCTGTCTGTATTGCAATCGTCTCTTGAGGTAGAGAGTCGTGAAAGTGTTGCAACGCCAGGAACACCGCTCTCAACTCCAAGACATTAATGTGCAAACTGGATTCCATCTCTGACCAAGTACCTTGGACAGTTCTTCCCTGACACAGCCCCCCCCCCCACCCTATCAGGGAAGCATCCATGGTCACTGTGGCTGTTGGAGGGGGGAGTACAAATGGACGACCTACTTTAACTTGGTGGCTGTTCAACCACCAAAGGAGGTCCTTTTTGCAAGTATTTGTCAGCAGAATCTCGTGTGACATTGGAAGTTGTTGACAAGACCATTGTGTGAAGAGTAACCATTGGACTATCCTCATGTGCATGCGCCCCAGAGGAACCGCTATGAGAGTCGCTGTCATGGTGCCTAACAGCTTCAGAACTTGGAATGCAGGGACTTTCTTTTCCATCAACAAAAGGGATACTTGGTTTCATAAAGAGATTACTCGTTCTTGAGGCAATCTGACCAGGGCGGTGGTGGTGTCTAGATCTGCTCCTATAAAGGAAATATGCTGCGATGGCGATAAAGCAGATTTTTCGAAATTTAAGGTTATGCCCAACTGGGAGCACAGGCTGACAGTGTAATCCCTGGAGTGAATCAGTTGATGCCTGGAGGTGGCGGTGAGGAACCAGTCGTCGAGATATGGAAACACCCGGAATCCTAAATGTCTCAGGTGAGCCGTGACAACTGCCATGCATTTGGTGAACACTCTGCGGGCTGTGGTGAGACCAAAGGGCAGAGCTCGGAATTGGTGGTGACTGGCCCCCAGCCGGAAAAGGAAGTGATCTCTGGAGGGCCTGGCCATTTTTATGTGATAGTACGCATCCTTGAGATCTATCGAGCACATCCAATCGCCCGTTTCGAGAAACGGGATTATCGACTGAAGCGTGACCATCCGGAACTTTTCCGTTTTGATAAAGGAGTTGAGATTGCTGAGGTCTAAGATGGGCCTCCAGTCCCCTTTTCTTTGGAACTAAAAAGAATCTGGAATAAGTTTCGGATCCTATTTGGTCCGCCGGGACTGGCTGGATGACTCTTTTCCAGCAGCCTCTGAATTTCTGAGGCTGCCAGACTCCGCAGACTGGGTGGAACGTCTGGGATTCTAGTCCGAATGGAAGGGAATTCTGAAAAGGGAATGATGAAGCCTCTGGTGATTATGGTTTTACCCAGGAATCTGATGCAATTCCTAGCCAGGCATCTGGGTATAAAGCTAAGCGACCCCCGATTGCCTCCAGAGTAGGACAGTCAGGCCTCCTCTCAGGAGCGCTGATAGGGTTTGCCAGGGAACTGCTCCCTGTCACCCTGGTTCTGTGGACCCCCTCAGCCGCCTGGGCGGCGTCTACCATTATATCCCCCTCCTCTGCCCCTGGAGGGGGTTTCACTACGTGTGTTCTGGAAAGCTCCTTGGGACTTTCGGAACCACATTTTTCCACCTCTCTGCCCTTTGGGGTATGGTCTAGTGGGGGTGGAAAAACGGACCCCTACGGCAGATGGTCTTTCCTTCCTGCTCACACCTAGTGAGTGTCTCCTTTACTTTGGGCCCAAACAAGGAAGAGCCATCAAATGGGGTATTCCCAAAGGAAGACTTGAAGGCTTCCGCAAAGGAGCATAAGTGCATCCAGGATTGTCTCCGCAGAGCTATCGTTGAACCCGCTGCCTGGCTCGATCCCTCAGCAGCATAAGAAATGAGCCCCATGGACGAGTTTATGATGGAATTAAGGGTGTTAAACTGTGCCATCACTTTCTGGGAGACAGCATCACCTGTGTTGCCCTGTAGAGTATCTCCAAGCCCTTTTAGGAGATCTCGTTGAAGATGGGTAAAATGGGTTAAATAGTTAAGCGATCTCATTGCAAATGTCGCAGAACTAAAGATGCGTTTCCCATATCTGTCCATTGTCCTGGAATCTCTATTAGGGGGATGGACAGAGGAAGAGGTGTCTGATATCTCTTTCTTGGTGGCCGCCGCCACCACCATGGCATCAATGGGAACCCCTTTTGGGAGAAATTACTTATCCTGAGGGCAGGTGATAAATTTGTTGGGCCTCCGAAGGACCGGTTCCATAGAATCAGGAGACTCCCACACCTTTCGAGCAATCAAGTCCATTAATTAATCAAAAGGCGAAGTAACCCAGGAGGTGGAGGGCTGAGACCCAAAAGCCTTCAGGAGCACCAACTCATCCTCAGTAGGGGTAAGGGACTGCCAGTCACCCCTCTGCCTTAGTATTTCAAGGATGTCTGCAGAAGAGACATCCTCAGAGGAGGACCGTGGGGACCCTTCTGATTCCTCCAAGTCGGTGTCTGATGTTATGGATTCCTGGGGGGAATCTAAATGCCTCCTCTTACACAGCCTTTTCCTGGGAACTTCATCAGTGGGGGCATCTGGTGAAGTCTTGGTCAAGAAGGGGTCACCCAATGGGGTTACGTGAGGCCCTGGGTCTCAGCGCTTAGTGGGAACCTGTGGTGTAGAGACAGAGCATGGCCCTTTAGGGGAGGAAGAGGAATGAACCAAAGAAGTGGGGGTCTTAGCAGACATGACCTTCCACATGGCATCGAAGGCACCGGTTTCCCGACTCGAGGAGTCTGCCGGTTCCGAAGAAGACGGCAGCCTCCCAGGGCCGAGACCATGGGCTCCGAACCAGAGGATGGAACCGAGCTCATCTGCGCCGAAGCCCTGAGAGGGAGAGTCGGAACCAAAGCATTGGTTTGACTCCCCCCCGCAGAACCGGCGAGAGTGTGTCGGCTCAGACTCTTCGATCGGAACCGAAGAAGTCGAAGGAGCACAGAGCACTGGAACAGGCCTCGGCTCCGAGGGTTCCACCACTATCGGATCCTCTCTTTCCGGCTCTGAAGGCTCGACTGGCCTTAGAGGAGGAGCAGAACTCGTGGAAGGAGGGGTCGTAGGCTTCGAAGCCAACTGGGTCGAAACAGCAAGCAATTTGGCCACGGCCGGGTTCACCCAAAGTCTCTGTACCACTCGGTCCACATCAATGTCAGAAAGGGCACCAGAAGAATGGGTCGAAGGAGCTGAAGAAGCCAATGACTTAAGGATCGGAGATTTCAAAACCTCCGACACCGGTTCCAACACAATGACTTATGTCCAAGGTAAGATCTCGGTGCACGGCTCCGAAGGCTGTGGAGTCGGCAACCGAGTCAAGCCAGAGGTGCTCGGAGCCGAAGACTTGTGCTCCGAAGACACCTTAGACGACTTCGACCTCTCCGAGGACTTGGAGGTCTGGTCAGTCTTATCCAATAAATCCTGGAAGTCCGATTTCAACAGTCCTCTGTCTACCAATTTCCTTCTCCTCTCTAATAACACCCTGTCACTGAAGGAATGGCAGATAGAGCAGTCCTCCTGTAAATGTAGCAGACCCAAACAATAAACACAAGAAGAACGATTATCCATGATGGACATCTTTTGTCCACAGTCACACTTTCTGAAACCAGATTTTTGCTTTTCTGACATTGTGAAAAAATTATTCCAATAACACCACAAAACTCGCTTAGAAGTTCAGATCCCTAAACTACAATAACTAAAGAAAGAAAAAAACAAACACTCAATACAGACTATAAGGGGATAGTGTATTAAATTTGACAGAGCCCTGTCAAAAAGAGTACATCAAAAAAGGCTAAAGGCCTAGGAGCAAACAGTTTTGAACTAAAAACAAAATACTAGCATAGATTACCTACTCTAATATCACCAAAAAGGAAGAAAAACGTGAAGCCTCATTAAATATCACATCCCTGATAGATATTAAAGTCTAAATATACAAATATATAATAAAAGGGAATACTGGCCCGAGCTTCTTCAGAAGATTGTGTGATCTGTTGCAGTGGCAAACTTGATCTGGGGTTTGGCAGCAGAGCATCATGGGATAGGGACTGTGTCTCGAGCTTCTAAGAGATCTAGAGCTTGGAAAGCGGCCGACTTGGAGCCGATGGATCGGCTCCGAACCCACATGTAAGAACAAACGGTGAGATTGAACAACTTCACATTAGCGTTTACTTAGTTAATAAGAGTTCACAATTATAGGAAAAACAGTTATTAGTTGAAGGTTAAAAATTTGAATGTTGTAGTATGTTGAAGTTTAGCAGAAATGGAGGAGATATAGGTGGGAAATACACTGTTAGTAGAGCACAGATTATAGTTTCTGGAGTATTCTTAGAGAGGTGGTTGAACATTAGTAAAAGTGGAGTTCACACATGGAAGGTGCGATTGCCATAGTTAAACAGCATCAGCTTAATATAGGTAGTTAGTAAAGATTAATTGTTCTCAGTAATAGGGGAGGAGATCAAGGACTATATACAGTATTTACATTGTGTACATTTAAGGTAAAAAAGCAATATTAACAGTTTAGTATTTGACTTAGAGGGAGGCAAATGTTTAGGAGGTCTTTAGATTTAGAGTGAGGTAACTGTTTAGGAGAACAGCCTGGGGTGAAGGAATATGTAGAGAAGTAGCTGCTAAGGAGAACAGCCTGGGGTGGAGGAATAAGTAGAGAAGATGTACGAGGAAACATACATAGAAGAGTGTAAGTAGGTTAAGTAGGGAGAAAACAGTTAGCATTTCCAATGCTGGGCAAGGTAGGAATGAAGCTGAGTTTTAAAGTATTCATAGTTTTCAGAGAGTCTAAGAGAAGAAGGGAGGGAGTTCCATCTTTTGGCTAGGGAAGAAGATAGGAGAAGGTGACCAGCAGGACGTTTAGGATTGTATACAGATTGGAGATTCTGGTGTGCAGATCTCAGGGCTCTGTGGGGGGTGTAAAAGGGTAAGATATTTGTTAAAGCAGGGCATAAAGTTTGTTTGAAAATTAGCCTGTGGGCAGTAGTGAGTTGAAGGAAGACAAGTTGATTGGGAAGTTCTAGCCAGTTCAGCAGGTGGAGAGATGTGCAGTGATGGGAGGAGTAGCTTTAGTTGCGAATTTAGCAATTTTGTTGTAACATGTTTCTAGTTTTGAGGAGACGGAACAGGATAAGTTGGTAAGTAAGGGAGCAACATATAGAAGAGAAGGTAGCAAGTAGATGGTGGCAAGGGTTTGTCTGGTAGATGAAGAGAGGAATCGGGAGTGTCTTTATAGCATGCCAAGGTTCTGGTGAGTTTTTTAATGTTTAGCTGAACATGTGTGTCAAATTTAAGGTGTTCATCTATGGTTACTCCAAGTAGTTTAGCAGAAGGGACAATTTCTATAGTGGAGTTAGTATGGCTAAAGATATTGAAAGATTGTTTGTCAAGGTGGAGGGTTTTTGAGGGGGAGAAAAGAAGAATTTTGGATTTATTAGCATTTAGGGAGAGATGATTTTGAAGCATCCAGTTTTCAGTAGTTGAAAAGGCCAAATGAGTTGCTGCTAAGAGGTCAGGGAGATGAGGAGCAGAGCAAAATAGAAGTTATGTTCTTACCATAACGTTCCATGTTAGTTGTCTTCTTCTCGCCTTCTTCTTGCTGGATGGGTTCGGAGCCGACCTCGGCTCCGACTCGGCCACTCTAAAAGCTCGAGAGTTGGTTCCACCGGCTCGAGGCTCCCCTTATATCCCACAATGCTAGGCGAGAGTTACCTCAGATCTCGTTTGTAAGCTAACCCAGCTTATATCAATAACAGTATAACTGTAAACAGAGTCCACCTCTAACAGCAGGAAGAAAGGGGGTGACCTACATCCTGAAACAAGAAATATGCATAATAGCATATGACTAAGAAAAGAGGTGGTAGAAAGAGAGGTCACGATCACAACTCCTCTAGGTCTGTCCAGGCCAGGGGCAAGGAGGGTGGGGCCTGAAGAAGCGAGAAGAAGACAACTAACATGGTTCGTTATGTTAAGATCATAACTTCACTATGTTATGTTGTCTATCTCGCCTTCATTCTTGCTGGATGGGACCGCGTCCCTAGCACCTTGTCCCGGGTGGCCTAACGGAACAGACTCCTGAAAACAGTGGAACCAAAGTTAGCTCTATGCCTAGAAGCTAAATCCAACTTATAATGAGAAATAAAAGTGTGAGGAGTAGCCCAAGTAGCCGCTGCACAAATGGTGTCAACAGGCAGTCTGTCTTGGAAGGCTAGAGAAGTAGCCAAAGCTCTGGTGGAATGGGCTTTAGGTTTATTAGGCAGTTTTTGGTGTCTAATCTCATAAACAAGGGTAATCAGAGATGTTAGCCATCTGGATAATGATACCTTTGAAACTGGAAGTCCCTTTCTGCTTTCCGCATAGGAGACAAACAGCTGATCAGATTTTCTGAATTGTTTCGTCCTGTTCAAGTAGTACCTTAACTGACGATGAACATCCAGGCAGTGTAATTTTTGTTCAGACCTATTTGAATACTCTGGGAAAAAGACAGGGAGGTCAATGCATTGGTTTAGATTTGATGTTGAAACCACCTTAGGCAAAAAGGACGGGTTAGTTCAGAAGGAAACTCTGTCCTTATGGAACAAGAGATAAGGAGAACGACAACTGAGTGCTTGAAGTTCTGAAATTCTTCTAGCTGATGTGATAGCCACCAGAAAGAGAGTTTTCCATGATAATAATTTCAAGGAACATGAAGCTGCAGGTTCGAAAGGGGAAAGAATCAAAGAAGCAAGAACTAAATTTAGGTCCCAAGGAGAAGGAGGATTTCTTATAGGCGGTCTGAGAAGAAAAACTCCTTTCAAAAAGGCTTTGCAAAGTTTGTGGGACATTAGGGCAGATTCAGAAATGCCCACATGAAAATTAGAAATAGCTGCCAATTGAACCTTAAGAGTAGATGGAGATGAACCTGCATGGAAGAGTTCAGCTAGAAAATCAAGGACTAGTTGGATGGAAGCGGTAAAAGGATCTATGTCCTTTCCTTGTGCCCAATATGAGAAGCGATTCCACTTACTCAAATAAATCTTTCGAGTGGAAGATTTATGGGAAGCTATCAATATATCTCTAACCGAGTGAGATAATTGAGGAAGCCTGGCTACGGTTGGAACTGGAGGAACCAAGCAGTGAGGTTCAGAGAGGGAGGGAGCGATGAAACTGACCCGACTGGTGGATCAAAAGATCTGGAACTAGGTCCAGATGCCACGGTCGCTCAAGAGAAAACGATGTAGAAAGGGGAACCACACTTGTCGAGGCCAGTAAGGAGCAATGAGGATCAATGAGGCCTTCTGAGCGATAGCTTTCTGTATTACTTGAGAGATCAGAGGGAAGGAGGAAATGCATACAGAAGTCCCCGGGCCAAACTTGGACTAGAGCGTCTCTGCTGGGTTGGCCTGGTAAAGGGAATAGAGTGAAGTATTCTCTGCACTTGCTGTTTTGGGGAGTAGCAAAAAGATCGCAGCAAGGCTGACCCCACTTGAGAAATATCTCTCACTACAGAGTCTTTCAGAGACCACTCGTGAGGCATGAGTATAGCTCTGCTCAACTTGTCCGCAATGTGATTGGACTTCCGGGATGTGCGTTGCTATCAGAAAACGCTGAGAAGAAATCGCCCATTGCCACAGTCTGAGTGCTTCTCGACACAGGGGGTATGATCTGGTTCCGCCTTGTTTGTTGATGTACCACACTACAGACATATTGTCTGTCTGGATTGCAATCGTTCCCAAGGGAAGAGAGTCTTGAAGGGCTTGCAACGCTAAAAGCACTGCTCTCATCTCCAGAACATTTATGTGCAAGTGGCATTCGTTTGGTTGCCATGTGCCCTGGACTGTCCTGCCCTGATAATGCCCCCACCCGATCAGGAGGCATCCGTTGTCAGAGTAGCAACCGGAGGAGGTGGAACAAATGGTCTTCCCGACAGGAGCTGGGGGGGAAGACATCCACCACATGAGATGCTTTTTGCAGGCTTGCGTGATCATAATGGTGTGAGACATTGGAAGTTCCTGGTATGACCATTGAGAAAAAGCATCCACTGAAGGATCCGCATGTGGTATCTGGCCAATGGGAGGAGAGGTATGGCGCTGCCATGATTCCCAACACCTTTAGAACTAACCTGGCTTTGGCTCTGTTGTTGTTGAGAAGAAGTGACACCAATTTGTGAATGTCTGATATCCTTTGGTTCGTTAGCGTTGCAGACATGTTTATAGTATCTAAATTTGCGCCTATGTAGGTAATAGTACGACAAGGCGACAAAACAGACTTTTCGCAATTTATTGAAATACCCAGTTTTGACAAGCGAAAAGTATAATCTCTGGCCATCAGAAGGAGATGCTTGGTGGGAGCTGTGAGAAGCCAGTCGTCCAAATATGGAAACACCTGGAATCCTTGTCGTCTCAGGTGAGAAGCTACCACTGCCATGCATTTGCTAAACACCGGGGCGGTGGTGAGACCAAAGGGCAGGGCCCTGAATTGAAAATGACTGGTTCCCAGCCTGAAGCGGAGGAATCTTCTGGAGCGCCTGTTCATTTTATGTGATAGTACGCATCCTGAAGGTCTATAGAGCACATCCAGTTTCCTTTTCCCAATAGGGGAAGAATGGATTGCAGCGTGACCATCCGAAATCTTGTTTTCTTGACTGATCTGTTCAAGATACTGAGATCCAAAATTGGTCTCCAGTCCCTGTTTTCTTTGGAACTAAAAAGAACCTTGAGTAGATTCGGATCCTTGTTGGTCTGCTGACACTGGCTGAATTGCTCTTTTGCAAGCAGTTTTGAAATTTCCAAAGCTGCTATATCCCTTTGAGCGGGTGGAACATCTGGAAGGGATTTTTGACTGATTTGGAAACGAAGAAAGGGGATAGAATAGCCTTCGAAATGATGGACTGTACCCATTTGTCTTGAGTCAGGGATAGCCAGGCTTCTGGGTACAGTGACAATCTTCCCCCGACTGCCTCCGAAGATGGGCAGTCGGGCAACACCTCAGGGATGCTGAAAGGGCTTCCCGATTGCCCTGGTTCTGCGGACCCCCCCTGCCCCTAGGGCGACGTCTACCATTGTTATTCCCACCTCTGCCTCTGGTAGGAAAACAACTCTGTGCGTCAGGCTAAGTCCCTTGAGATTGTTTACGGAACCACATCTTTCCCCTTCTGGCCTTTGGGGTAAGGCCTAGAAGGAGTCGAAAAACGGACTCCGACGGCAGAAAGGGTCTTGCCATCAGTCTCGCACCTAGTCAGGGTTTCTTTCACTTGAGGACCAAAAGAGATGATCCATCAAAGGGAGTTCGTGAAAGACGCCTTGAAAGGTTCCGCAAAGTTGCATAGCCGCATCCAGGCGTGCCTACGTAAGGCTACCCCTGTTCCTGCGGCTCTGCTCGCTCCATCGGCCGCATAAGAGAGGAGGCGCATGGAGGAGTTGGAAATGGAATTAAGGATAGCCAGCTGCGTGTTCATTTTCTCTTGGAAACCCTCAGCTGTAGGGTCCTTCAACATTTCACTCGCTTCCTTGATCAAGTCCCTTTGAAGACGAGTGAAATGGCACAGGTAATTCAGCGAACGCATGGTAAATGTCGCTGAGGAGAACATCCGCTTCCCGTACCTATCCATGGACCTAGATTCCTTGTTAGGTGGATGGACAGGCACTGAAGGATCAGCCAGTTCCTTCTTTGTGGCGGCAGCTACCACCATAGCATCCACAGAAACTCCTTTTGATAAAATTGCTTGTCTGATGGAGCTGTGATGAATTTGGAGGGTCTCCTGGGAGTGGGGCCCACTGAATCAGGAGCCGCCCATGCCTTCTTAGCAACCACCTGCATGAGGGGGTCGAAGGGGGGGGACACCCAGGAGGTGGAAGGACGAGAGCCAAACGCCTCAAGATACACAGATTTGTCCTCCGAAGGGTTGAGGGCTGGCCAATTTCCCCTCTGTTTAAGGAACTCCAGAATGTCTGCAAATGAGACATCTTCAGAAGGGGAACGGGGGGAACCCTCAGAATCATCCAGATCTGTGTCCGACGTGATAGACTCAGGTGAGTCAATGTGCTTCCTCTTGCACTTCCTCTTCCGAGGGGGCTCTTCTGCCAAATCAGGAGAGGCCTCGAAGAGGATGAAATCCCAAAGGGGGCTCCTGAGGAGCTGGCTCTCTGCGGTCCGGGATGAGGGAGTGAGTCGACTTACCCTGAGGCAGCATAGAGGGAGGGGCTGACGGAGCCGACTGTGGAGTAGAGCCAGGCTCTAACACACTCCGCATGACCTCGAATGCACCCCTGTCAGGCAGAGCCAGAGGTCCCTGCTCCGAGGAGCTAAGGACCCCTCGGCACCGACAGTGATGGCTCGAGGCCGATGTCGGAGCCGAACTCACTAGCGCCAAGCACCGAGAGGGAGAGGGGTCGGACAAGGGTCCGATGCCACTCACCCCTCGAGCCGACGAGGAGGTCCGGCGCCGAGATTCTTCCACGGAAGAAAACGGAGCCGACGACGGAGCCGAAGACAATTGTCTCGGCCCGGTGACCACAGTCTCGGTTCCGACACGACCCGGCTCCGAACTCAAAAGAGTCAAGGAGGAAAGAGTTGATGGACGGGGCAGGCACCGACTGATGAGTCGGGCTCTGAAGCATCTGGGCTAGTGCCTCGGACTTAAGTAGTCGACTCACCACCCTCTGAAGGTCATGATCGGAAAGCCTCGATGACCTAGAGGAATGAGACCTTTGGCTCCATTCAGACAGCAGGGGAGATCCTGGAGCCGAATGAACGGAGCCAAGAGAAGGTGACCTAGACCTCTTTCTGGTTGTCGGCTCAAGATCTTGTCGGAGCCGACACGGCTCGATAACCTCGGCTCCGGCGGAGCCGAGCCACAGAAACTGTGGACTGAGTCTTATCGGCTCCAGCCGGAGCCGATAAAGGCAAAGGTTGAACAACCTGAGGTCTCGGCTCAGAAGCCGGAGCCGAAGACCTCGATGCCTTAGAGGGCTTCCCTGTTGAAACTGACAGGGAATCCTCTGGTTTTAACAAGCCTCTCAGAATCAACTTGTTTTTTCTCTCCTGCAGGACCCTGGGGCTGAAGCCATGGCACACAGCACAGGAGTCCTGCAGGTGCAAAGGCCCCAGACAATAGACACAAGAAGTGTGAGCGTCTGTCAGAGACATTTTCTGACAGCACGCATCACACTTCTTGAATCCAGAGACCTTTGCTTCCTTTGACATTTTCCTAACTGACAGGTGTACACTAACACACACCCAAACA
Organism: Protopterus annectens; assembly: GCF_019279795.1. Classification (NCBI taxonomy): domain Eukaryota; kingdom Metazoa; phylum Chordata; order Ceratodontiformes; family Protopteridae; genus Protopterus; species Protopterus annectens. The sequence goes on along the minus strand of NC_056741.1, from coordinate 1,258,514,580 downwards.
CACAGTTATACCCTGTCAGAAAAAATTATTAATACTAAAAATAATAACAATTTTAGTAAAATACTAATAATTAAACACAAAAAGGTTAAAGTAACTACACAAACACACCCTAGGGAAGGCCAAAGGCCCAAGGGAAGAACCAACGGTTCTTTTAAGAAAACGGGGAAAAATAGGGTCGGGATAAAGATCTATATCCTACACTAATTTAGGAAGAATTAAAGTTAAAGGGAAAAAAGAGTAACTTTTGTATAAAAAGCTAACACTCACCAGGAACCGGTAGAAGCAACCAACCTCGAAGCTGTAGCGGCAAACGAGATCTGAGGTAACTCTCGCCTAGCATTGTGGGATATAAGGGGAGCCTCGAGCCGGTGGAACCAACTCTCGAGCTTTTAGAGTGGCCGCGTCGGAGCCGAGGTCGGCTCCGAACCCATCCAGCAAGAATGAAGGCGAGATAGACAACTTAACATCTAATGTTGAGTCATCTGTGTATTTCACTATTTTAGTATTAGGAATGGCAGCATGAAACTCATTAATAAATACATTGAAGAGCATTGGGCCAAGTATGGATTCCTGGGGAACTCCAGTTTGCCGTTTCACAGCTTGGGATCTATTAGAAAAGTAGCTGGTGAACAAATAATAGGGTGTTCTGTGAGAGATTAAGATTAGAAAGATGATTTAGGAGGTGGGTATGGGAAACAGTGATGAAAGCTTTGGAAAGATCTAGAAGGATAGTGGATACAATTTCTCCAGAATCACGGGCATGATTTACTAAGTCTAAGAAAGAGAGAAGAGTAGTTATTGTACTATGTCCAGGACGAAAACCATGTTGTGTAAGGGTGAGGAGGTGATTATCAGTAAGGTAAGACATGAACTGGAGGTGGATGCATTTCTCAAGTATTTTTGAGATTGGGGAGAAAATGGCTATTGGACGGAAGTTAGAGATAGTATTATTTTTACCTCCTTTATGGAGGGAAAGGATAAAGGCTGCACGCTACAGTTTGGGGACATAAGACTCCTGTATGGATCTATTGATGAGAATGCTGATGGGGATGGCAATGCCATCAGCGGCAAGCTTTAGATAGAGAGAGGGGATATTGTATGGGGCTGGGGAGCATTGCTTAAGTCTAGAGAGAAGTTTTTTTTATGTAGGATGTGGAGATGGGCTTTAGATGAAATGTGGGTGGGGGGGCAGTTAGGATTGGGAGGATCGGAAGATGTGGGGGATGTGGGCCTGAGGAGAGAGGAGGAGCTGTGATTGGGGAAGGTCTTGGTGAGTTCAGCTATGGAGTTGGTAAAGAAGGAGTTGAATAGGGTGGCCAATTCAGTGTCAGTTTTACTGATGTCAGGACAAGGGTTGCTTTTTGTACCGGGATTTAGTAGAGAGTTGTGGAGGTCCAGAACTGTTTAGGGTTTGTGGAGTGATTGGTCTGGAGTTTAGTGTAGTAAGACTTTTTATCTCTTATGATATGTTTTTTGGTTAGGTTACGGACTTGCTTATATTTAAGAAGCATTTCAGGGAGTTTGTGTCAGTGATATAGTTTCCAGATCTTGTCTCTTTGTTGCGCAATATCTTTAGTATCCTTAGATAGCCAGGGGGCAGGGTTGGATTTTATTTGTTTAGTTCTAGGTGGGGCTTGGGAATTTAGGATATCTAAGAAGGTTGTATAAAAAAATTCTACAGCGTTATCTAGGGAAAGGGTTTTTAGATTATCCCAGTTGGTTAGTTTGAGGGTGTTAGACAAACTTGAAGGATTAAAGTTAGTAAGGTTGCGAGTATGGACATATTGATGAGGGTGAGGTTTTGAGTGGGTTGCTCGATGGATAAAGGCAGTGTAGTGGTCACTCATGGTGTCTGGTAGGGTACCTGAGTGTAAAATCTTATTTGGGTGGGAGGCTAGGATCCAGTCCAGAGTGGAACCTGGGGGGTTGTTTTTGTTGGGTCTGGCGATGCTATTAGTTATTTGATTGAAATTAAAAAGATTAATAGACATAGATGGATTGGTGCCATTGATTTTGTTCCAGTCGATGTTCACATCGCCTAATATGTAAGTCTCGAGCTTAATATTAGTTGAAGCCCATAGAAGAAGGTCTTCTAGGGTGGTAGTGTTGTTACCAGGGGGGATATAAAGGGCCATAAGACAAATGCTTTTGAAGTTATTCAGTTTGAGTATCCCCATGACTAATTCTGTATTACTGAATTGAGGAATGGGGTTTTGCTAAGGAGAGATGGAGTGTAGATTTGAGTAAATTAAGGCTACTCCTCCACCTTTTTTGTTTGGGCGGTCACATCTAAGAGCCTGAAAACCTGGGGGTAGGATTTCAGAGTTGGAAATCTGGAGTTTTAGCCAAGTCTAAGAGACTATTACTATGTCTGGCAGGGTATGGTAAAGCCAAGCGTGGAAGAGGGCTGTTTTGTTTTTTAGACTCTGGGCATTTATAGTAAGAATTTTTAGGAATTTTTGGTTAGCAATGTTGGATGAGATAGGAGAAGTGGTATTGGTGGTATTGGTTGTGATAGGGGGAGTGGGGCTGGCAATAGTTTAAGGTCCAGGGTTGGGGTGAATATCTCCTGCTAGGGAAAGGCAGTAAGAGGAGGTGAACAGTAGCTGTAGTTTGGGCTTAGTTGATTGTGGGAGGTTAGAGAGTGATTTGGGTGAGTGACACTTGAATGGGCAGTAAAAGAAGTTATGTACTTACAACAATGTTCCATGTTTGTAGTCTATCTCGCCTATATTCTTGCTGGATGGGTTCAGAGCCGATATTCCGCTCCAACTCGGCCGATACTAAAGCTTGAGAGCTTTTACTGGCTCGAGGCTAGCCCCTATCCCATGGTGCCTCACAGCAATTCCCCAGATCTAGTTTGCAAGAAAGCAATAAATACCTATCAGGTAAGAATAAAAAAAGGAGCTGTATAAATACTGCAAGGATTAAAAATATAATCCATTCCAGGTGGACAATAAAAAGAACTATGTCAGGCAGCACCAAAAAGGTCCACCAGATCCCCCAGAAACAGGATGGGGGATTGGAGGGAGGGACACAAGAATATAGGCGAGATGGACTACAAACATGGAACGTTATGGTAAGTACATAACTTCTTTGTTATGTAGTCCTATCTCGCCGTAATTCTTGCTGGATGGGACAGCGTCCCCAGCACCTCTATCTCGGGTGGCTCAAGCGAAGGGACTCTTCAGCACAGTGGACCCAAAAGATTACCTGTCCCGAAAGGCCAAATCCAATTTGTAATGAGTGACAAACGTATGTGGTCTTGCTCAAGTAGCTGCTGCACAAATAGTATCAACTGGGAGCCTAGATCTAAAGGCACATGAAGTAGCTACAGCCCTGGTAGAGTGACCTTTAACTCTGACAGGTAATTATCTACCAGCGTGTTGATAAGCAAAGGATATGCAATCCGAAAGCCATCTCGAAAGAGTAATTTTAGAAACAGGCTAGCCTTTCCTTTTGTCAGAAAAGGAAACAAAAAGGTGATCAGATTTCCTGAATTCTTTAGTCCTGTGTATATAAAACCGGAGTATACTGTGGACATCTAGCTGGTGTAGTCTATAGTCTGATTTATTAGAGTGGTTTGGAAAAAACACAGGTAGCTCAATGGTGGTATTCAGATTGTGCTCTGAGCATACTTTAGAAAGAAAGGAAGGGTTTGTCCTGAGAGAGACTCTATCCTTGTGAAAGATAATGTAAGGAGGTCGAATAGTTAGAGTTTGTAGTTCTGAAACTCTCCTAGTAGATGTTATGGCTACCAAGAATAAAGTTTTCCATGATAACAATTTTAAGTCTGATGACGAGAATGGCTCAAACGGTGCAGACATCAAAGATGAGAGGACTAAGTTTAAGTCCCAGGGTTCTAATGGTTGTTTTATTGGGGGACTGAGAAGAAGAATTAGAAGTTATGTACTTACCATAACGTTCCATCTGAGTAGGTGGCTTCATTTGTCTGCAACCTGTGGGTATGGATCCGATGACCTCAGATCGAGTTTGCCCTGTATCAAATACCCTAATCAAAGGGTAACACATTCTATGCAGGAAACCGACAAGGCCAGGGGGGATAGGAGGGCGGGATGGTTGCAGACAAATGAATCCACCTACTCAGATGGAACGTTATGGTAAGTACATACCTTTTAGTTATGTACTCACCATAACTTCAGATGTTTGGGATCCATCTCGCCTACATTCTGACTGATGGGTTCGGAGCCGATCCCTCGGCTCCGACTCGGCACGCTTATGCTATAGAGCGAGGCCTCTAATTGGCTGAGCTATTTTTATCCCAGGATGCACCACCACTAATCCCCCAGATCTTGTTTGTCCGCATTCATGCACACAATCACAACTTGTTTATATAACATTGTTAGATGTTTCAAGATGAAACAACAGGATTCGGACCTTCTGATATCCTCTGATCTCCAAGGAAGGGGAAGGAGGGTGGGTTATTAGAATAGGAGATGGATCCCAAACATCTGAAGTTATGGTGAGTACATAACTAAAAGATGTTATGTGATCCTATCTCGCCTACATTCTGACTGATGGGACAGCGTCCCTAGAACCTAAATCCCGGGTGGCTCATTGGAAAACACTCCTGAGCACTGTGGAACCAAATGAAGCTCGTCCTCTAGATGCCACATCTAATTTGTAGTGGGAAAAGAAGGTGTGCGGGGAAGACCATGTAGCCGCAGCACAAATGTCACCAATAGCCAGCTTAGAATGAAATGCTACCGAAGTAGCCATAGCCCTCGTAGAATGAGCCTTGACAGAGGTAGTAAGCTCTTTGTTAGAACAGATATAAGCTTGAGTAATACAGTCCTTGATCCATTTGGCAATAGTGACCTTTGTGACAGCGTTGCCCAATTTGTTTTCTGCAAAGGATACAAACAACTGATCTGTTTTCCTTGATTGTTTGGTCCTATCTAAATAAAAACGTAACTGTCTGTGGACATCTAGTGTGTGGAATATAAACTCTGCTTTATTAGAGTATTTTGGGAAAAAAACTGGAAGCTCTAACGATTGTTGCAAGCATAAAGTAGAAAAAACTTTAGGAACAAAAGAAGGATTTGGCCTGAGGGATACTCTGTCTGTATGAAAAAACAAGTACGGGGGTTTCACTGACAAAGCTTGAAGCTCTGAAACCCTTCTGGCTGAAGTAATCGCCACTAGAAAGGCTGTCTTCCATGATAGGAACTTTAGATCACAAGTAGCTGCCGGTTCAAAGGGAAAAGAAGTCAAGGCACGCAACACTATATCGAGATCCCATGGAGGTGCAGGATGAGAAATCGGAGGTCTTAATAGAGCAGCACCTTTCAAGAAGGTCTTACACAATCTGTTGCTCATTAAAGGTGGGTCTATGGATTCATGAAAGTTAGAAATTGCTGCCAATTGTACTTTGATGGTAGAAACTGAAGAGCCTTGATTGAAAAGAGAGGTCAGGAATTTTAGTACTTCTGCCATGGGAGTAGAAATGGGGTCCAGGCCCCGGAGTTGAGCCCAAATAGCAAACCTTTTCCATTTGCTAGAATACAGTTTCTTTGTAGCGGACTTGTGGGCTGAAGATAATATGTGCACAACATCTGGATCCAGTGTATGACTCCTGACTATCATCGGAAGAGGAGGAGCCAGGCCATCAATTTTAAGGTGTGGAGGGACTGGTGTAATAGTCCCGACTGATGAATCAGGTCTGGGACCTGATCCAGGAACCACGGACCTTCCAGAGCATGTTTCCGAAGATAGGGAAACCACACTTGACGAGGCCAGTAAGGAGCAATTAAGATCATCCTGCTCCCTAAGAGAGATGCCTTTTGAATCGCCCTGGGGAGAAGAGGAACTGGAGGGAAGGCATAAAGCAGGCCGGTGGGCCAAGGATGGACTAATGCGTCCATGGGGCTCTTCCCTGGAGCCGGGGTTAGGGAGAAAAATTCTTTGCACTTCGCATTCAGAGGAGTCGCGAAGAGGTCGCAACACGGAACTCCCCATTCGCTGAAAATCTGCCTTGCAACTGTCATATTCAGAGACCATTCGTGAGGAGAGAGGATGGTTCTGCTCAATCTGTCGGCTATGACACTGGCCTTGCCCGGTATGTGAGTAGCCACTAGGAAGCGTTTGGTCGAGACTGCCCATTCCCAAACTCTCATGGCTTCTCTGCAAAGAGGATAGGATCTGGTCCCTCCCTGTTTGTTCAGGTACCAGACCACTGACATGTTGTCTGAGTGAACAGCAATTACGCCCTGAGGGAGATAATCGTGAAGGGCTTGAAGGGACAGGAGTACTGCCCTCATTTCTAAGATGTTGATGTGAAGAGGAGTCTCTTCCGGGTGCCATTTGCCTTGGACAGACCTGCCCAGGGAATGCCCCCCCCCCACCCCATCTGGGAGGCGTCCGTGGTCAAAGTGGCCACCGGAGGAGGAAGAACAAAGGGTCGTCCCTGATCCAAATTGGAGGACACTAGCCACCAGCGAAGGTCCCGTTTGCAAGATTCCGTGATCCATATGAGATGATTGAGATGGAGTTCCTGAAAAGACCACTGAGTTGAAAGAAGCCACTGGAGGATTCTCATGTGTAACCTTGCCAAGGGAACTAGCAGAACTGTGGCAGACATGGATCCCAATAGCTGTAGGACCATTCTGGCTGGGGCTTTGGACCTGGGGAGTAAGGCTCGAACTTGATTTTGAATGGTTTGAATTCTGTCTGCAGGTAGATAGACCCGCATCTGGTTTGAATCTATCTCTACCACTATGAATCTTATTCTTTGAGATGGCCGCAACACAGACTTTGGCCAATTGAAGGTGATTCCAAGGGAATTGCCCAGTGATATAGTGGCTTGCAGGCTCCGCAGAAGTAGATGCTCGTCTAGGTATGGAAACACCTGGAATCCTAGACTTCTCAGGTGAGCAGTCACTACTGCCAAGCATTTGGTGAACACCCTGGGGGCTGTGGTGAGACCAAAGGGCAGCGCATGGAACTGAAAATGACTGCCTCCTAGGCTGAAGCGCAGATGTCTCCTGGACGTTTGATGTATTCTGATATGATAATACGTGTCCTTGAGATCTATGGAGCACATCCAAACACCCTTCTCCAACAATGGGAGAATGGTTTGTAGAGTGACCATTCGGAACTTGGACTTCTTGACTGAACAGTTTAGGTTGCTTAGGTCCAAAATGGGCCTCAAGTCCCCGGTCTTTTTTGGCACCAAAAAGAATCTTGAGTAAGTCCCTAATCCGATTTGGTCTGCGGGGACCGGTTGGATGACTCCTTTTTGCAGCAGCTTTGAAATTTCTGAGGCTGCGGTATCCCGTTGACTGGGTGGCGGGTCCGGGATTTTTTTGGACTGGGGGGGGGGGGGGCGAGAGAATGGGATGGAGTAACCTCCGGCGATAATCCGAAGCACCCATCGGTCCTGAGTGATGAATTTCCCTTTCCTCTGCCTCTGGAGGGGAACCTTTCTGCTGAGAGGGGTAAGACTTCTGAGATCTGCGGAACCACATTTTCCCTCCTCTTTTAGCCTTGGGATAAGGCCGAAAGGGAGTGGAAAATCGTGCCCCTACGGCAGTCAGAGTCTTACCCTCCTGTTCACAGCGGGTAAGTGTGTCTTTACCTTGGGTCCAAACAGGAGGACCCATTAAAGGCGTCGGCAAATGAAGACTTAAAGGCCTCCTTGAATGACACAGGCGGAGCCAGGCTTGTCTCCGTAGAGCAATGCCTGTACCCTCTACTCGCCTTCGGCCGCATCTGAAATGAGCCTCATGGCGAGTTCGAAATGGACGACATTGTAGCCAGCTGAGATCCAACCGTCTGGGCCAGCTCCTCAGGCAGGTTACCTAAGAGGGTATCGGATAGCTCCTTAATCAGATCCCTCTGAAATCTCGTAAAGTCGTCAGGTAGTTCAAAGACCTCAGAGTAAAGGCCGCTGAACTAAGGGTGCGCTTACCGCATCGATCCATGCTCCTAGACTCCTTATTAGGAGGATGGACGGACGTAGAAGCCTCTGCTACATCTTGCTGGGTAGCAGATGCCACCACCATAGCATCTACAGCCACACCTTTCGTAAGGAACTCTCTATCCGGGACGCCGAGAGAAATTTGTTCGGACGAGGGCACCGGTTCCACAGAGTCTGGGTGTTCCCGCCCGACAGATCAAGTCCAAGAGCTCGTCGAAGGGCGGAGACACCCAGGAGGCGGAGGGCTGAGCCCGAAGGCCTTCAGGAACACCGACTCATCAGCAGAGGGAGGTTTGGACTGCCAGCCGCCTCGTTGTTTTAGGGCTTCCAGGATGTCTGCAAAGGAGACATCATCCGAGGACGACTTGGGGGACCCCTCTGCATCATCGAGATCAGTGTCAGATGTCAAAGACTCGTCAGGGGAGTCAACGTGCTTCCTCTTGCACGTTCTCTTCCTGGGAGGTTCTTCGAAGAGGCTTCAGAAGGACCTCCAGGAGGGGGAGAAACCCCAGCGGGGGTAACCGGAGGCCCAGGGGCTCCGCTGTCTACGGACAGGGGGGCTGCCAACGACCCAGTCTCCAAATGTAGGGAAGGAGCTGGGGAAACTGTGGAGGTAGCCAAGGAAGATTTGGCTAAAGCACTCCTCATAGCCCTGAAGGCAGGACCACCAGAATCCTGGGAGGGTCCCCCCTCCGTGGCCACGACTGTGGACGGTACTCCCGCCGCCGACGCACCAACAGGGAGACTTGGGACCGAAAGCATCAATCCCGAAGCCTCCCCCCAGGGCCGAAGGAAGAAGTCCGTGCACTGAACTCTGACCCAAGAGCCGGAGTCGGAGCAAGGGTCGGGCCCGACCCTAACACCTCCACTGGTTCCACCAGCACCTGCTCCAACGGTGCCGAAGCTGTTGGAGGAGGAAAAACAGTAGGGGAGTGGACCATCGGCTCCGAAGCCAAATGGGCTGGAGCCGAAACCATCTTTTGGAACACCGGAGACTGGAAGAGTCGAAGGAGCACCCTGTCGATGTCTGAATCAGACATCTTGGATGATCTCGAGGATACCGATCGGGCCCGAACCGATTTCTCCATCGGCTCAAGGGCTCGGGACCGGCTCCAAATGACTCAACAATTATCGGCTCGAGGAAACTTTCAAGGAAATTTCCCTCGGTGCCGATAAGGACTTCGCCCGAGGGGGAAGAGTCTGAGCCGATGACCCTTATCGGCTCCAATATCAGTGGAGCCGATGAGGGTGACCCGCCTCTCGATGTCCCAGACCTCAGCTCCGAAACCAGAGGGGTCGAGGCTGGAGGCATCGAGGCAGACCGTTCCGACCTCGGCTCCGAAGTCCGTGGAGCCGATGGAGAAGTCTGCTTAGTTTTCTTAGCAGTCGGTTCCGACTGACTGGTCGGAGTCGACGCTTTCCTCTTTTTAGAAGGAGACGGAGAGGAAGATAAAGCCTCCTCAAAGAAAGGCTTGATTAATCCTTTGAGGATTAATTTGTTTTTCCTCTCCTGGAGGACTCTGGAGGAACGCATGGCATACACTGCACGATTCCTGCAGATGTTTAGCACCTAGACAATAGACGCACGAGGAGTGGTCGTTCGTTATGGAGATTTTGAAGCCACACCTCGTGCACTTTTTAAACCCGGAGGTTTTATGCTCTTTAGACATAATCAGGCTAACAAAACAGATAACCACACTAAACAATAAAGGGTTTGACACACAGGAACAAAAATATGTATGCCACTAACTTAGTGTAAATATTTAAACTAAAGAACTTTTTTTTTTTTTTTATACAAGATTTGTCAGAAAGAGAAAAGGAGGGTCAAGACCCTCTAACTTAAACGGATACTTGACCCACACACAACCACTAAAGTAGTAGTAACCACAGGGGAAGGCCCCTCTAACTTAAACGGTAACCTTCTCTGACAGAAAAAAACACGAAAATTTCAACCAAATTCCAGAAAAACACTCATACACAAAGAATAGCCGTTAAAACAGCTTTTGGGTTTAAATGAAGCAAATACTGACAGGAAAAAAGCCTAATATATAGTACTTAGCCCAGCCAATGTTGAGACCATGTCCAAGCTCTGTAAGCGGCAAACGGGATCTGGGGGATTAGTGGTGGTGCATCCTGGGATAAAGATAGCCCAGCCAATTAGAGGCCTCGCTCTATAGCATAAGCGTGCCGAGTCGGAGCCGAGGGATCGGCTCCGAACCCATCAGTCAGAATGTAGGCGAGATAGGATCACATAACATCTTCTAAATCTGAAGTAGGAGATTCATTTGTCAGCAACCTGTGGGACAGAGTCCCCAGCTACCTGAATCTTGGGTGGCCGTCATGGAAGGATATTCCGGAGCACCGCGGAGCCAAAGGATGCTCTACCTCTAGACGTGATATCCAGCTTGTAATGAGAAATAAAGGCATGAGATGAAGCCCAAGTGGCTGCTGAACAAATGTCATCCAGAGAAATCCTAGCCTTAAAGGCTGCTGAGGTAGAAACAGACCGGGTTGAATGAGCATGGACTCCGTCCGGTGCGGACCTCCCGGAAGCTTGGTAAGCTAATAGAATACACTGGGAAATCCAGCGTGACAAGGACACTTTGGAAATTGGTTTACCCAGATTGAATTTGGCAAAGGAAATGAACAATTGGTCGGATTGCCTGTGACCAGCTGTCCTGTTAAGATAAAAACGAAGCTGCCTGTGAACATCCAATGAATGCAGCTTGTACTCGCCTTTGTTCTGATATTTAGGAAAGAAAACGGGGAGGTTGATGGACTGATTAATGTTTGCTTCCGAAGCTACCTTAGGAAGAAAGGAGGGATTGATCCTGAGGCACACACGGTCCGGATGGAAGATCAAGTAAGGCGGCTTCATGGACAGGGCTTGAAGTTCCGAAACTCTTTTGGCTGAAGTAATGGCTACTAAAAATGCAGTCTTAAGAGATAAAAATTTTAGATCTACTGTGGCCGCAGGCTCGAAGGGGGGAGCAGTTAAGGTCTGAAGAACCAAGGAAAGATCCCATGGTGGAACCGCCTGCTTGACAGGGGGTCTAAGCAGAAAGGTGCCTTTTAGGAAGATTTTACATAATTTGGCAGACATAAGAGGTCGAGAGTCATGACCAACATGATAATGCGAAATGGCAGCTAGCTGAACTTTGACCGTGGAACTACTGGCGCCATCATTTAAAAGAGTGGTAAGGAAGTCTAGAACCAAGGGAATAGGAACCGTGAAGGGATCTAGACCTTGCCGCTCCGCCCAAATGGAGAATCGCTTCCATTTACTGCGGTAAGTTTTTCTGGTAGAGGGTTTATGCGCCGCTACCAGAATGGCTTTAAGGGAGACGAAATACCGGGAGTCCTGATTAGGAGTGGAACTGGAGCAGCCAAGCAGTCAGCTTCAGGTTGTCCAGGTTCGGAGATGGTAGGTTCGATGGGTGTGATATCAGATCCGGAATGGGATCTAGAATCCAAGGAGATTCACTGAGTGAGACCTTAGGTAAGGGAACCAGATCTGTCGAGGCCAGAACGGGGCTATGAGGATCATTCTGCACCCCAACCGAGAGGCTTTCTGAAGAACCTGGAGCATCAGAGGCAGAGGGGGGTATGCGTAAAGAAGACCGGGAGGCCAAGCATGCACCAGAGCATCTCTCGGGGAATCCCCTGGAGGAGGGATTAGAGCGAAAAAAACTGTCGCACTTGGTGTTTAAGGGAGAAGCAAAGAGATCGCAACAAGGAGTTCCCCACCGTGCGAAGATACATTTCGCTACTTGAGCATTGAGAGACCACTTGTACGGGGAGAGAATGGTGCGACTGAGTTTGTCCGCAAGGATGTTGGACCGACCCGGAATATGCGTTGCGATGAGAAAGCGGTTGGTGGAGATCGCCCATTCCCACACTCTCATGGCTTCCCGACATAAAGGGTAAGACCTGGTTCCCCCCTGTTTGTTGATGTAGCAGACCACTGACATGTTGTCTGATTGAATCGCAATTGTTCCCAGGAGAAGAAAGGCTTGAAGTGCTTGCAACGCTAAGAGCACGGCCCTCATCTCCAGAACACTGATATGCAGAAAGGTCTCTGAGCCGTTCCACGTGCCTTGGACCGTCCGTCCCGCAAAATGCCCCCCCACCCGAGATGCGTCCGTGGTCACTGTGGCAAGAGGGGGAGATGCACAAAAGGGGCAGCCTCCTTGGAGATCCTCGGAATGGAGCCACCACAAGAGAGACCGCTTGCAAGCCTTGCTGATTGCAATGGGGTGATACAGAGGGAGAGAAAGATAAGACCATTGTACCTGAAGCGTCCACTGAAGTACCCGCATGTTCAAGCGGGCGAGTGGGAGAAGAGAAATCGCTGCCGCCATGGACCCTAGTGCCCTCAGGACCAATTCCGCCGGAACTGAGCTGGAGTGGAGGATGGCCCGCACCTGGAGTCGTAGATTCCGAATTCTGTCGGTTGTGAGGAAGGCTCTTAAATTCCTCGTGTCTAACCTGGCACCTATGAATTCTATCAACTGAGTAGGGGCCAGGTTGGACTTTCCCACGTTTATCGTGATGCCTAGCCAGGGAGCTAGATGAAGAAAGGAGTCTCTTGCCAAGGATAGTAGATGCCTTGTTGGGGCGGTGAGAAGCCAGTCGTCCAGGTACGGAAAGACCTGCACCCCCTGAAGCCTCAGGTGGGCCGCAACCACTGCTAATACTTTGGTGACCACCCTGGGGGGCTGTGGTGAGACCAAAGGGTAGGACCCTGAACTGGTAGTGACTGGCTCCCAGCCGGAAGCGAAGAAACCTCCTGGACCGTCTGTCCATTAGTATGTGGTACTACGCATCCTTGAGGTCTATAGAGCACATCCAGTGATTCTCTCCCAGAAGGGGGAGGATAGATTGTAAAGTGACCATCCGGAACTTCTCCTTGGGAACTGCCAGGTTTAACAGGGACAGGTCTAAAATGGGTCTTAGGTCCCCATCTTCTTTGGCACTAAAACGAACCTGGAGTAGAACCCTGATCCGATCTGGTCTGGGGGGACGGGCTGGATGGCTCTTTTCCTCAGCAGATGGCCAAATTCTGCTGAAGTGGCCTCCATCTGATCGGGTGGAACGTCGGGGAGGGATTTTGGCTTTGGGACGTGAAGAAAAGGGATTTTATATCCTCTGGATATAATGCGGAGGACCCAGCGGTCTGATGTTATGAACTCCCATGCCGCTAGGTGCTCCGAAAAACTTCCCCCAACTGCCTCCAGAGTGGAGCAGTCGAGCAACCCCTCAGGGTTGCTGCGCGGGTCGTTCAGAGAAAGGTTCTCTGGACCCGAAATTCCTGGGAGCCCCTCTGCCCCTGGGGCAGCGTCCGCCCTGTCCTCCTCTGCTACGGAAGGACTGGTTGTCTGGAGCGGGTTGGGATTGCTGCTATTTCCGGAACCACATCTTCTTCTGGCCCTTTTGGTTCCTAGAGTAGGACCTCTGGGGCACAAAGAAGCGGACTCCAACGGCAGACAGCGTCTTCCCGTCCTTCTCGCTCTGGACCAAGGTGTCGCGAACCGTCTTGCCAAAAAGGGCAGAACCATCAAAGGGGGCGTTGAAGACGCCTTGAAGGGCTCCGTGAAATCGCAATGGCGGAGCCAGGCCTGGCGTCTCGTGACTAGGCCTACTCCTGCAGCTCTAGCGGCTCCCTCAGTAGCATGGGAAAGCAACCGCATAGAGGTATTCGTCACAGACCGAAGCGTGGCCATACGGGTGGAGTGCAAAAGTTTGTCCTCCTCCGACATGGACTCTGGGGGGGATGCAGCGTATTCTTTGATAAGATCGCGCTGCATCCTAATAACATGTGCCAGATAGTTGAGCGCCCTCACTGAGAAGGTCCCTGAACTAAACATTCGCTTCCCCAAGCAGACCATCATCCAAGACTCCTTGCTCGGAGGATGGACTGAGGGACTCTCCTGGGCGAGTTCCCTCTTGGTGGCTGCTGCCGACAACATGGCATCTACCGGAGGTCCCTTACTCCAGTGGGCACGGTCAGCAGGGGGGGCTGAGAATCCTGTCAGGCCTTTTGGGGAATGGCTCCACGGTGTCCGGTTCCTTCCACGCCCTGGTGGTAATAAGGTCCGCCAGGGGGTCGGCAGGAGGGGACACCCAAGAGGTAGATGGGTCCGCTTCGAATGCCTCCAAGAACACGGACTCATCCGAAGGAGACTTTGGGGCAGACCACCCACCTCTTATACGAAGCATTTCCATGATGTCTCCAAAGGAGACATCCTCGGGGGGTGATCTTGGGGAGCCTTCCCCTTCATCCAAGTCTGTGTCTTCAGTTAAAGACTCGGGGGAGTCTATGTGCCTCCTTTTACACGTGTGCTTGCGAGGTGCCTCCTCGGGGGGGGGGGGGCTGTCCGAGGAGCCCTCGCAAGCAGTGTCTAGTTCCACAGGAGCTGCTTGGGGCATTGAAACGGGCTGTCCCAGTGGCCGGGTGACGGAAGCCTGACCCAGAGCAGATGGAGTGCGGGACGGAGCCGAAGCAAGTGCCGGGGGTCCGGAAGCCCTCAACAGAGCCCTCTCCACTACATCAAAATCCGAAGGGGAGCCGGCCTCGACGAAAGGAGCCGACAGTCGGCTTCCCCTCGGATCCGAGGAGTGGATCGGAGCCGGTGCCGAGCCCCTCAGATCCGAGGGACCAGTGCGCTCCGACAAAGACGGCGCCGAAGGCACACTGAGTCCCTCGGATCCGAAACTCGGGCCAAGGCTCCGAGAGGTCGGATCCGACACACTCGAGGGCAGGGTCGGATCCGAAGTAGCCAGTACTATCGGAGCCGACCCACCCCCGGCTCCAAAGCTGCCCGGCTCCGAGCCCTCCGAACCCGGGTAGCGGGTCGGAGAAGGAGCTATGGGCTTGAAAAAAGGGGTCGAGCTCCCCCTCAGGGGGGGGGGGGGCAGGAGCACTCCCATCTGCATCTGGGCCTGGATGAACCTTCGCATCATCCGGTCCAGATCGGCGTCGGAGAGACTATAGGTCGACCTCAAAGAGGCTAGCGAGGTAGGCCTTGAGTACAGCCTCGATAGCCTCGAAGGAGGTCGGGTCTCCTCCTCCTCAGGTCCCGGTGAAAAGGTTGGGGACCGGAGCCGAGAAGGAGGAGAACCAGTAGCTAGAGAGGCCGGAGGAGAAGCCCGCTTAGCCGGCGGGGCCGAGACGGAGGTCTCGGCCCACCGCTTGTGGTGCTTCTCTCTCCGGTCCTTCTTCCTAGCTTCCCTCTCCTCCGAACCCGTAGAAAGAATTTGAATCCCGGGAGGAGGAGCGGGAGCAGGTAGGGCAGGTACCGCAGGAGCGGTAACTACCAACGGGGCGGAAGCTGAGTCCGGGGGTAAAAGTCCCGCCAAGACTAACTTCGACCTCCGCTCCTTCAATGCCCTGGGGTTGAACCCTGCACAGATTGAACATCCAGAAGTGAGGTGTTCAACCCCAAGGCATCAAGCACAGTGTGGCCATCAGGGAGAGCTTATGGCCACACTCGGAGCATTTCGAAAATATCGCCTTTGGGGCCTCAGACATTTTTTTTTTTTTAAACAAAAAGAAAACTAACAAGTTAACAAGTAAAAGTTAACAAACCCAGTCACACTAAAGGCCCCAAAGTAACCACGCGCACACAAACTACGCTACCAGCGAGGGGAGGGAATTACAAAAAAATAAGCAATTTAACCAAGAATTAGTTTAAGGGGTAAGAAACCTAAAACTTTCACACAGAAACTATTTTTTTTTTTTTTTGACAAAAAAATACCCTTATAATATATTGAAATATCACTTAGCTGAAGGAGCTCAAGGATCAAGCTGTCACCATGAACGCGGCAAACTAGATCTGAGGTCATGTAGGGAGAGCAGGGCATTATGGGTGAGGGGAGGAGCTAGGAGCTCGGATCCATAGCTGGATAAACCATGCCGGTTCGGATCCGATATCGGATCCATACCCACAGGTTGTTGACAAATGAATCTCCTACTTCAGATCTCCTTTTAAGAAAGTTTTACACAAGGAGTGCTGCATAATTGGATTTCCCATGAAACCAAAATGGAAATTGGAAATGGCAGCTAATTGAACTCTAACTGTAGCGGCTGCCACTCCTTCATGAAAAATTGTTGTTAGGAAGGATAAAATGGATTCTAAAGGAGCCGTATATGGGTCTAAGTTCCGATTCATAGCCCAAAGGGAAATCCTTTTCCATTTGCTAGAATATAGTTTGAGTGGAAGGCTTATGGGATGAAATTAGGATGTGTTTGACCGCAGAGGTTAAGGGGATACACCTGGCTGTTCATGGAACTGGAGCAGCCATGCTGTCAATTTCAGGGTGTGGATGGAAGGATGGAACTGTCCCGAGTGATGAATCTGGAAATGGATCCAGAATCCATGGTTCCTCCAAGAGATAGGGCCACAGGAAGGGAAACCAAACTTGTCGAGCTCAGTAAGGAGCAATGAGGATCAAAGAACTCCTCAACTTTCTTGCCTTCTGTATTACTTTGGGAATGAGTGGAAAAGGAGGAAAGGCATAAAGAAGTACCGGAGGCCAATTATGAACTAGAACATCCCTGGGTGACATCCCCAGATGGGGAATGAGGGCAAAGTAGCTGCTGCATTTGGTGTTCAGGTGAGTGGCAAAAAGATCGCAGTAAGGCTGGCCCCATCTGTGAAAGATCTCTGTCGCAACCACTGGATTTGTGGACCACTCGTGAGGCATCAGAATTGCTCGGCTATTACGTTGGATTTCCCCGGGATATGCGTTGCTATGAGGAAGCGTTGAGTATCCATCGCTCATTTCCAAACTCTTAAGGCCTCTCGGCAAAGCGGGTATGACTTGGTTCTCCCTTGTTTGTTTATATACCACACGTTTTCTGACTGAATCGCAATCATCCCGGTGGGGAAGGGAGCTGTGAAATGTTTGCAACGCATACAGCACCACTCTCATCTCCAGAACACTGATGCGCAAGTGGTACTCATGGTTTTGCCAAGTACCTTGGACTGTCATTCCCAGATAATGTCTCCCCCCCAACCCTATCTGGGAAGCGTCCGTGGTCAAAACTGCTTTCTTTTGCGGAGGAACAAGTGGATGACCTAGGACAAGTTGTTTTGTGTGTAACCACCATGTCAGATCCTTTTTGCATGCGTTTGTTATTAATATCTGGTGAGACAATGGAAGGTCTTGCATCGACCATTGTGCAAACAGCAGCCATTGGAGAATCCTCATGTGTAGGTGAGCAAGAGGAACTAATAGGATGGTGGAAGCCATAGTCCCTAAGACTTGAAGGACTACTCTGGCCTGGAGTCTTTGTTCGTTTAGTAAGGATCTAACCTGACTGCGTAGAGATTCCAGTCTTTCCTGTGTAAGCCTTACTGACATGGTGGTTGTGTCTATTTCTGAGCCTAAATATACAATGTGCTGCGAGGGAGATAAGACTGACTTTTGCAAGTTGACAGTGATGCCTAGACTGGTGCACAAGGATAGAGTCTCGTCCCTGGTCCTTATTAGTTGATGCCTGGTGGTAGCAATGAGGAGCCAGTCATCTAGGTACGGAAACACCTGGAATCCTTGACGTCTCATGTGAGTCGTTACCACTGCCATGCATTTGGTAAACACTCTGGGGGCTGTAGTGAGGCCAAAGGGCAGTATTTTGAACTGAAAATGACTGGCTCCCAGCCGGAAGCGTAAATGTCTCCTGGAGTGCCTGTCCATTTTGATGTGGTAGTACGCATCCTGGAGATCAATTGATCATATCCAATTGTCTTTCCCGATAAAGGGAAATATTGACTGCAGAGTGGCCATTCGGAACTTCGATTTTCTTACATGCTTGTTGAGCCTGCTGATATCTATATTTGATCTCCAGTCCCCTGTCTTTTTTGGAGCTAAAAAGAATCGAGAGCAAGTTCCAGATCCCACTTGCTCTGCAGGGACTTCTTGGATGACTCTTTTTTGCAGCAACGAGATGACATCTGATGTTGCACAGTCTAGTTGGATGGGTGGTACGTCTGGTAGAGACCGGTTTGTTGGGTGTTTGGAAATGAAGGGAATCAGATAACCTCTAGATACTGTGTGTACCCAACGATCTTGAGTTACAGTTAGCCAGGTGCTTGGGTACAGCGAAATACGACCCCTGACTGCCTCCAGAGATGGACAGTCGGGCAACCCTTCAGGGTCGATGGAAGGGACGATCAGAGAAAGCTTCTCTGTCTACCTGATGTTGCGGACCTCCTCTGCCACGAGGGTGGCATCTTCCATTATATCCTCCTCCTCTGCCTCTGGGGGAGGGTTGACTTGTTGGGAAACCTTTTTGGGATTTGCGGAACCACATTTCCCCTCCTGTATTACCCTTGGGATAGGGTCTGGACAGGAGAGATAAATGGACTCCGACAGCAGATAAGGTTTTCCCTTCCTGCTCGCACCTCGTCAAAGTCTCTTTCACTTGGGGTCCTAAGAGATGAACCATCAAATGGAACATTAGTGAAGGAAGACTTAAAGGATTCCATAAAATTACAAAGATGCATCCACGAATGTCTCCTGAGGGATATTCCTGCTGCGGCTGCCCTACTCGCTCCATCTGCCACATATGAGTTCAGCCTCATGGAGGAGTTTGCTATGGAAGTAAGGGTGGAGAGCTGCGTAGAAACCTTATCCATGGAACCCGGAGCTACTGAACCCTGGAGGGTATCTCCTAACTCTTTCAGGAGATCCCTCTGAAGACGAATAAAATGAGTCAGGTAATTCAGCGATCTGCTTCCCATACCTATCTATCGTCCTGGACTCCTTGTTAGAAAGATGGATATTAGAAGACATCTCAGATAATTCCTTCTTGTTGGCCACTGCTACCACCATAGCATCAACTGGAACTCCCTTACTAAGGAATGACATGTCCTCAGGTGCTGTCATAAATTTGTTTGACCTCCTCGGGACGGCTTCCACTGAATCTGGAGAGGTCCATGCTTTCCGCGATATGACCCCCAAAAGCTGGTCATAAAGCGGCGTCACCCAGGAGGTGGAAGGTCAGGAGACAAAGGCCTCAAGATACACTAATTCATCCTCAATAGGGTTAGAGGTCTTCCAATCACCCCTCTGTCTAAGGATTTCTAGGATGTCGGAGAAACAGATATCCTCAGAGGGAGATCTAGGGAACCCTTCTGATTCCTCTAAATCAGTGTCTGACGTGACAGACTCAGGTGATTTGACATGGTTCCTCTTACACAGCCTCTTCCGAGGGAGCTCACCAGTGGGATAATCTGGGGAGGTCTCAGAAGAGGGGGCACCTCCAATGGGAGCTACTTGGGCCTCTGGTTCTCTACGCTGTGGGTGTGGCAGAGGGGAAGAGGTTGCTGCTTGCTGCTGATGGGACACAGGTTCCAGAGGAATGGCTTTGGCAGAGGATAAAGCCTTCTCTATAGCTTCGAATGCCACCCCCCTGCTTCGAGGAAGCGGATGGTCGACTCCTAGCAAGAGGAAATGGCTCCGAAGCAGAAGTTGGAGCCGAGCCAAAGCTCCGAGAGGGAGGGTCGGTTCAGACAAGAAACCAGGGTGACGGTCCCCCTCAGAGTCAACACGAGAGCGTCGGCTAACAGAACCCTTGAGGAGAGAGTAATTGGCTCAGAGGAAACAGGTTGAATCCCCGGAGCCGAAGGGTCCAAGACAGAGGAACCTGATGTAATAGGCTTTGAGAGTGAAGCAGTTGGAGTAGGAAGAGTAATCGGTAAGGGGGTCGGCTCCGAGACCTTTGGGTCTGGAGGGGCCAATTTTTTAGCCAGAGTTGGATCCAAAAGCAACCTCTTCACCACCCTCTCGATGTCCTCATCTGATAAGGTCCTGGAGGATCTGGTAGAGACTGAAGGAGACCTCCTTCTCTCCAAAATGGGAGATGTCAATGTAGGAAATACAGTCTCGATGTCAGGCAAAATTTTTGGTACCGAAGATTGTCTCAGAACCGATGAAAATCGAAGGCACCGAAGAAGATGAAGCTGAGTCGGAACCGGAATTTCTTCGTTCCGACGCCTAAGTCTTTTTTGTCTGCTCCAAAGCCGGGGCCGATGATTTTCTCTTTGAGGATTTTGGAACTGCCTAAGTTCCAGCTGTTCCTGGAAGGAACTGGAAATGAGACCCCTGTCAATGAGTTTTCTCTTTCGCTCATTCAAAACTCTAGCGCTAAAAGAGTGACAGAAGGTGCAGGGTTCCTGTAAATGGGCTTCACCAAGGCAATATACAGAACTAGTGTGGCTGTCTGTAAGAGACATTTTCTGCACACACCTATGGACCTTTTTGAACCCCCGAAAGGCGATGATCCTTATGATCCTTATCTTTTGACATTCTTATAACTAAGACAAAAAGATAACAACAGTAAAGGTACTGACTACAGTAAAGGTGAGAAGGAAGAAGCTAACTTTTTTTTTAAACCGTCACACACACACACAGGGAGGAAAGGTCCTCTAACTTAAACGGGCACTACGGCCCTCTAACTTAAATGGGCCGTACTGTCCTAAGGGGGGAATAGGGGTTGAGTAACTTTCAAAAACAGTCACAAGAGATAAGAGGCTATCTATATATAAATCTGAAAGACAAAGTAGGAAATGACTAAATATTGTAAAAAATCGTTTTACTTAGCTAACGAGCCAGTAAGACACAACCACGAAGCTTTCGTGCCAACCGAGATCTGGGGAATTGCCGTGAGGCACCATGGGATAGGGGCTAGCCTCGAGCCAGTAAAAGCTCTCGAGTTTTAGTATCGGCCGAGTCGGAGCCAAATATCGGCTCCGAACCCATCCAGATAGAATTACGGTGAGATAGGACTACATAACATCATAAGTTTTAGTTTAAAGTAGTGGAGTGCATTAGGTTGAAATAGAGAGGGGGATGTATGAAAGTGAGATTTGAATGGGTGGAGATTGAGATGAGTGGTGGAATGGGGGGTGGGAAGGAGTAAGGGAGTTTGTAGAATGCATATGAGGTAGCATGGAATAGAGGAATTAGGAACAATATGGTTAAACAGGAGGTGAGAAGGATTTGTGTTGGATGTGGGGACATGGTTGACTGGTGTAAGGTAAGAGAGTGGGAAGAAACAAGAAATGAGAATATGTTAGAGAGGGAGAAAGTGAAGGGAATGGCAGTAAGAAGAGGATACTATGGGGTAGGTTGGGGAGGAGTTAGTAAATTGGTGGGAGGGATGTGTTGTGATTGGATTGGTTGAGAAAGAAGGGGAGGAGTTAGGTGAAAATATATGTAGGCGTAGTGGGGGGGGTGGGAATTGGGGGCAGGGTATGGGGAGCGGAGTGAGCCTGCAGCGCGAACGGAGGGGGTTCAGACAGGTAAATGAAGAAAATGCTGCGAGAACAATCTGTGAACAGCTGACTAATGAGGAATTCTCAGTGGACACAGGTAAGTGGTAGGGACAGTATGGGGAAACTGAGTGGAAACAAGAGGAAATTAGCTGGGAGAATGGGAATTAAGCTAATAAGAGTGGAAGTTTGGAGCTGTCAGAGACTGGAGAAAAAAGAACTAAATGATATGCTATTAGAGAGAGGGGATAGAGAGTGCAGGACAAGACTAGTTTAGGGTGCCACCTAGTGGGCTAAGGTATATAGCAGCAGAAGCTTGAGAATAGCGAAAGCTACCAAAGAGTTAGGAAAGACACGGATAGCTTATATGGAAGGAAACATTAAGGGAAAATAAGGGTTTGCTCCCTAAAGGGTAGGGGGGAATATGGCTGCTGGGTATCCTGGCTAAGTAGCGTGTTTTAAATATACATACAGGTTATTTAGTAATCATTTAGCTTTACAGCTAGGTCTAGGACATCGTACTATCTTGCTTCCTTTGATGGCAAGGTTCTGAAGTAGGACGGCCTGAATCCATTACTTAGAGGATGAGATAGCTGAGCTAGCTTGTAAGGGTCCTTAATGACCAGGCAGCTAGTTTCACACGTCTTACTGCGGGCTGGGTGGTTGGAAAGCTAAGTTGGTTAGAGAAAGAAAGAAAGAAACAAAGTAGTGGAAGAAAAATAGAAGTTATGTCCTTACCATAACGTTCCATGTGGAGTGTTCATCTCGCCTTTTGTTCTTACACATGGGTTCGGAGCCGATCCTCGGCTCCGTGTCGGCCGCTTGCAAGCTCTGCATCGAGAAGAAGCTCGAGACAATCTAATGCCCACAATCCCCCTCTGCCTTTACCTCAGATCTAGTTTGCAAGCAAACCAGAAGTCAGAGAGAGCACACTCATGCTTACATCACATATGCACAGAACCAAGAGTCTATATATATATATATATATATATATATATATATACACATATACAGATATATATACATGTCAACTATATACACAACAAATGCAATGCAGAAGCAGAATGCCCCCCCAGGCCAGGCACCAAAACTGAACGTTCTTCCTAAGGGCGGGAGGGTGGGAATGTAAGAACAAAAGGCGAGATGAACACTCCACATGGAACGTTATGGTAAGGACATAACTTCTATATGTGATAGTGTTCAATCTCGCTTGTTCTTACACATGGGTAGTCCTAGCTCCTTGTTCCTGAGGAACTCACGGAAGGACGTTCTTGAGCACAGTGGAACCAAAGGTTGCTCTGTCCCTAGAAACCTTGTCTACCTTATAATGAGAAATGAATGTATGTGGCTTAGATCAAGTAGCAGCCGCACAAATAGCGTCTAGTGGTAGGCGAGCTGCATGAGCCAGGGATGTAGACACTGACCTTGTTGAATGTCCTTTGGGTTTGTGCAAAAGAGTTTGATTTGAAGAATCATAGACATAGATGATACAATCCGTTAACCACTTAGAAAGAGTTCTTTTGGTAACCGCTACTCCTTTCCTGTTATCAGCAAAGGCTACAAAAAATTGATCAGTTTTTCTGTGATCTTTTGTTCTATCCAAGTAAAACCTTAGCTGTCTGTGAACATCTAAATTGTGCAACATATACTCCATTTTATTGGAGTGATTCTTGAAGAAAGTGGATAATTCAATGGACTGATTAATATTATTAAGAGAACAAACTTTAGGAAGGAAGGATGAATTAGTGCGAAGAGAAACTCTGTCAGAGTGAAAGATCAAATAAGGGTGCTTAATGGAGAGAGCTTGAAGTTCAGATACTCGCCTAGCGGATGTAATGGCTACCAAAAAGAGAGTCTTCCATGACAAAAATTTCAATGGGCAAGAGGAAGCTGGTTCAAAGGGGGGCAACATTAACTTAGATAACAATAAGTTTAGACTCCAAGGTGACATAGGAGATCTAATTGGTGGTCTAATATGAAAAACCCCTTTTAAAAAGGCTTTACAAAGTCAGTGGGCCATAACAGGAGCCCCACATTCTTCCACATGGAAATTAGAAATGGCAGCCAATTGAACTCTTAATGTGGCAGGAGAAGCACCCTGATGGAACAAGTCTGTTAAAAACTCTAATATTTTATTCAAAGGAGCTATAACAGGATCCACCTGCTGTGTATTCGCCCAGAATACAAATCGCTTCCATTTACTAGTATATGTTTTAGTAGTGGAAGCTTTATGAGAAGCCACTAATATATTCTGAACTGCAGGTGAAAGAAGATCAGACCTGGCTAAGTTGGGAATTGGAGCAGCCAAGCTGCTAGATGGAGGGACAAAAGCGGGGTGAGGAGCCCTGACGAGTGAGTCAATAGATCTGGCTCTGGGTCCAGGATCCAGGGTCCCCGAATGCAGTGTGTCATCAGGAAGGGGAACCAAATTTGACGAGGCCAGAATGGGGCAATGAGGATTATTGTCCTGTGTAGGTTTCTGGCTTTCTGGAGAAACTTTGATATCAAGGGGAAGGGTGTAAATGCGTACAGGAGTCCCCCGGTCCAATCGTGAATCATTGCGTCCCTGGGGACTTCCCTGGAGGGTAATAGGGCAAAGTAGCTCCTGCATTTGGCGTTCATTGGAGACGCAAACAGATCGCAGGACGGCTGGCCCCACTTGGCGAAAAATCTTTTCGCAACTGACTGTTTTAGGGACCACTCGTGCGGTAACAGAATTGCTCTGCTCAGCCTGTCGGCTATGACGTTGGATGACCCCGGGATGTGCGTTGCTATCAGAAAGCGACCCGTGGACTCCGCCCATTGCCAGATTCTCATGGCCTCTCTGCATAGCTGATAGGACTTGGTTCCCCCTTACTTGTTTATGTACCAGACTACCGACATGTTGTCCGTCTGAACTGCAATAGTTCCCAGAGGAAGAAGGGGAGCAAAGTGTTGCAACGCTAGAAACACTGCCCTCAACTCTAGAACATTGATGTGCAGATTGTACTCTAAATTGGTCCATTCGCCTTGGACTGTCTGTCCCTGAAATATGCCCCCCCCACCCTATCAGGGAAGCGTCCGTGGTCACCGTAACTGTAGGCGTGGGTAGCACAAATGGTCTCCCCTTGGAAAGGTTGCACGTTTGGAGCCACCAGTTTAGGTGTGTTTTGCATGTGTTCGTTATGAGAATCTCGTGTGTTAGAGGTAGTTGTTGGAAAGACCATTGTGCAAACAGTAGCCATTGTAGGACTCTCATGTGCAGTCTTCCCAAGGGTATTGCAATAAGAGAAGCTGACATGAGTCCCAAAACCTTCAGTACCAGTTTTGCTGGGGATTTCCTGGACAAGAGAAGAAGACGTATGTGAGTCTGAAGTGAAAGTATCCTTTGATGTGTATTTAATTCCGCTCCTATGAATAAAATACTTTGTGATGGCTGTAGTAAGGATTTTCCGAAGTTTACGGAAATTCCTAGGTGAATACACAGTTGAAGAGTATAGTCTCTGGCCTGTACTAGTTGACGCTGGGTGGTGGCAGAGAGGAGCCAGTCGTCCAGATACGGAAACACCTGGAATCCTTGGCGTCTCAAGTGAGACGCTACCACTGCCATGCATTTGGTGAAGACCCTGGGGGCTGAGGTCAGACCAAAGGGCAGGGCTCGAAATTGAAAGTGACTGGCACCCAGCCGGAAGCGCAAATGATCTCTGGATGCCCTGGCCATTTTGATGTGGTAGTATGCATCCTTCAGATCTATTGAGCACATCCAGTCGTCCTTCTGTAAGAATGGAAGGATCGATTGAAGCGTGACCATTGAACTTTTCTTTCTTGACGAAGGTATTGAGGTCGCTTAGGTCCAGAATGGGCCTCCAGTCCCCTGTTTTCTTTGGAACTAAAGAACCTTGAGTAAGTCCGAATCCTTTCTGGTCCGCTGGGACTGGTTGGATGACTCTTTTTCTAGCAGCTTTGAAATTTCTATAGCTGCTGGCTCTCAGATGGGGCGGTACATCTGGGAGTCTTTTCTTTGGAATGGGATGGGATAGAAAAGGTATATTGTAACCTCTGGTAACCACGCTTTTACCCACTTGTCTGTAGTTATGTTTTGCCAGGCCTGAGGGTATAAAGCTAGCGACCCGACTGCCTCCAGAGCAGGACAGTCGGGCCTCCTCTCAGGAGTGCTGGAAAGGTTTACCAGGAGTGTATCCCTGTCACCTTGATTCTGCGGACCCCTCTGCCGCCAGGCGGCGTCTTCCACCTCTGCCCCTCCTCTGCCTCTAGAAGGGACATCACCCTGTGTGCCTGGGAAAGATCCTTGGGGTTTCGAAACCACATTTTTCCACCACGTTGCCCTTTGGGGTATGGTCTGGTTGGGGTGGAAAACGGACTCCGACAGCAGACAGAGTCTTTCCCTCCTGCTCACACCGGGTAAGGGTCTCCTTTACTTTGGGGCCAAAAGAGTGGCACCGTCAAATGGGGCGTTAGTAAAGGAAGACTTGAAAGCTTCCGCAAATGAACATAAGCGCATCCAGGATTGTCTGCGAAGAGCAATCGCTGAAGCTGCTGCCCTACTCGAACCTTCGTGCGTAAGAGATCAGCCTCATGGACGAGTTCACAATGGATGTAAGGGTATTAAGTTGCTGTCACTTTCTCTGAGACAGCAGCATCCGTAGTACCCTGGAGGGTATCTCCCAACTCTTTGACTAGATCCTCTGTAGTCGTGTAAAGTGGGTCAAATAGTTCAGGGATCGCATGGAAAAAGCCGCTGAACTAAAAATGCGCTTCCCATACCTGTCCATCGTCCTAGAATCTTTATTAGGGGATGGACAGATGAGGAAGATTCCGACATCTCCTTTTTCGTGGCGCTGCCACCACCATAGCGTCCACTGGAACTCCTTTGTTAAGTAAGTCTTGTCCTGGGGTGCAGTGATATACTTATTGGGTTTCCTTGGGACTGGTTCCACTGTGTCAGGAGCCCACGCCCTTCGACCAATAAGTTCCATTAATTCATCGAAGGGCGGAGTGACCCAGGAGGAAGAAGGGCGAGCACCGAATGCCTTCAGCAAGACTGACTCATCCTCAGAAGGGGGGAGGGACTGCCAGTCACCTCTCTGTTTCAGGATCTCCAATATGTCAGAAAAGAGACATCTTCTGAAGGTGACTTAGGGACCCTTCTGACTCATCTAAGTCAGTATCGGATGTCAAGGATTCTTGTGGAGAATCCAAGTGTCTCCTCTTACACAATCTTTTCCTAGGGACTTCTTCGGGGAGCATCCGAAGAAGCCTCCGAGGAAGAGGGGCACCCTCCAGGGGTGGCTGAGACACCGGTGCTCGACGCTTGGATGTGGCCGTGGGTGCAGAGGAGGATAACTGCCCTTTATGGGGAGGAGAGGTTGCTTCTACTGATGTGGTTGTCTGGGTAGACAACACCTTCCTCATCAGATCGAAAGCCCCGGGGCCGAGTTGAAGAATCTCCCGGTTCAAGAAATGGGAAGAATCCCGAAACAGGCACGAAGGCATCGACCCGAGGACGGAGCGGATCGATCCGCCGAGGCCCGAGGGAAGAGTCGGAACCGCGTCGGTTCGACTCGCCCCGGAACCAAGGACAGATCGTCGGCTCCGAGACTCCGGTGCGGGTCCGGAGTCGAGGTGAGAGGAACAGACCGAGAAGGACGGTTCTGACCGAGGGCTCCACAATCAGAAGATCAACCTCTTCCGGCTCCAAAGACTCGACAGGTCTCGGAGGAGGAATGGATGGAGACAATGGGAGGCCTTCAAGTTTCGACACCAAACTGGGTGGAAACTGAAATAAGTTTGGATAGGGCCGAATGCTCCAATAACTTCTGCACCACACGATCCACATCGACATCTGAGAGCTTAGAAGAAGAACGGGTCGAAGGAACCGAAGACGGAGCCGACCTCAATAAAGTCGAGGGAGGGAGCTCCATCACCGGTTCCAAGACTCGAGGCTCAGGAACCGACACCAGTTGAACACTCGGCCCCGAAGTCTGTGGAACCGGTGATCTAACTTTACTCGAAGAGCTCGGAGCCGATGACTTGGGCTCCGACGTCTTCGATTCCTTCGAGGATTTGGATGCCTGGTCTGAAGCATCCAGAGCCTCCTCAAATTTAAGAAGGGGTGGTAGGCCCCGAAAAACTCTAACCAGTTAAATAAACTTAACGGTACCGAGAAATTCTACCTACACACACACATACACTAAGTATACCAAAAGGTACTTTTAGAACAAACTTTTCCTAAAATATAACAAAAATAAAGTTATATCTTATCTCAAGATGCTCGAGCTAGCTCCCAGCGATCTTAACAGCAGCGGCAAACTAGATCTGAGGTAAAGGCAGAGGGGGATTGTGGGTATTAGATTGTCTCGAGCTTCTTCTCGATGCAGAGCTTGCAAGCTTGAACACTATCACATCAGTTATTCCTTGTTGTAGTTACAGAAGTAGGTTAAAAAAAAAAAACAAACAAACATTTCAGTGATAACGCAAAACACATATCTAGTAAAACAGCAAACGCCTGGGTCTGGAATGTGAAAGTAGCCACAGCTTTAGGTCACCAGGCTGATTCGCATACCAAAAATAACGCTCAACAATGAGTGAGGGTGCATTTCCAAGTAGCTTAACCCAAAATTGGCTAGGAAAACATATCAAGGTACGACTAATACCTGCTAAGTCCAACTTAATAAAGTCATGTAATACAGGGAAACCTAGGCTGTTAACAATATAGTATTAGGTAGAAGCAAATACAACAGGTAATTAAGTACCGCCTAGTTCATCACATTTGTCTTCAACAGTACAGGACAACTGGAAAAACGCATCAAGTAAAATACATCAGTTCTACTAGGATATAAGGCCGTAGTGCAATTATGAAACACCAATGTCACTTAGCATAGAGGGCAGTAGTGCGATGAAGTAAAGTTAAGTAGGTATATATTGTATATCGCAGAGAACTAAGATCGCAGCATGGGTGGCCCCAACAGCTGAAGATTTCTGCAGTCACATTCGGACTGAGAGACCACTTGTGAGGATGAAGGATGCATCTGCTTAGCCTGTCCACAATCACGTTGGAGCTCCCCGGGATATGCGTTGCGATCAGAAAGAGGTTGGAAGCTATCGCCCAATGCCAGATTCTCATGGCTTTGCGACATAGGGGGTAGGATTTGGTCGCTCCCTGTTTGTTTATGTACCAGACAATGGACATGTTTTCCGACTGGATAGCAATTGTTCCGGACGGAAGTAGCGGGTGGAATGAGACGCTAACAGCACCACTCTTAACTCCAGGACATTGACATGCAAGTTGACCTCTACGCTGGACCATGTGCCTTGGACTGACTTTCCCTGTAAGTGCCCCCCCCCAACCTATCAGGGAAGCGTCCGTGATCACCGTGGCGCTGGGTCGGGGAGCCTAGAAGGGGCGACACCAAAGATTTTCGTCTGTACTCATCCACAAGAGGAAATCTTGATTGCAGTTGTTGGTGATGAGTGAGCTCAGGGGATGGAGATTGGATATCCACTGGGACAGAAGGAGTCATTGTAGTAGTCTCATGTGTAATCTGGCTAGGGGAACAATTGGGATAGCTGCTGCCATAGATCCCAGAGCCTGAAGAACTTCTCTTGCAGACACTTTTCTTCAACAGAGTATGACTTGAACTTGTGCCCTTAATCTCTGAAGCCTGTGAGGAGGAAGAGAGACCAGACTTGATTGAGTGTTGAATATTGCCCCTATAAATTCCAATTGTTGTGAGGGCTGAAGGTTGGATTTTTCCCAGTGGATGGTGATGCCCAGCGACTCCGCTAGAACTAGAGCGTAGCAGAGGGCCCTAACCAGAAGGCACTTGGTGGGGGCGGAGAGGAGCCAATCGTCTAAATACGGAAACACCTGGAATCCCTGACGTCTAAGATGAGCTGTGACCACTGCTAGGCATTTCGTGAACACTCTGGGGGCAGTCGAGAGACCAAATGGCAGGGCTCTGAATTGGTAGCGATTGGCTCCCAGCCAGAAGTGAAGGAGAGTCCTGGAGCGCTTGTCCATTTTGATGTGGTAATACGCTTCCAGGAGATCTAACGAGCACATCCACACACCCTCCCGCAGAAAGGGGAGGATGGATTGAATCGTGACCATGCGAAACTTGCTTTGAGCTGGTAAAAGGAGGACCTCATCAGCGAACCGGCAAACGAGATCTGGGTACTTACCGCCTTGCATCATGGGATATGGGGCTGCCTCGAGCTGGTAAAAGTGACTCTCGAGCTTAGCAAGTGCAGTCGAGGAGATCGGCTCCGAACCCATCAAGCAAGAATGAAGGCGAGATTGACAACTTAACATCCACTGATTTGTTTAGCGGGCTGAGAGCCAAAATGGGCTTCCAGTCCCCAGTCTTCTTTGGCACTAAAAAGAATCTTGAAGTAAAACTTTTAGTTATGTACTTACCATAACTTCAGATGTTTGGGATCCATCTCGCCTACATTCTGTACTGATGGGTTCGGAGCCCTCGGCACGCTATGCAATAGAGCGAAGTCTCTAACTGGCTGAGCTATTCTATATCCCAGGATGCACCACCACTAATTCCCCAGATCTTGTTTGTCCGCACACATGCACTCACACATGCACTGCTGATATAACATTGCCAGATGTTTCAAGATGAAACGGTCGAACTCGAACCATTCGGTCTCTTCTGATCTCCAAGGCAGGGGGGAAGGAGGGTGGGTATTAGGAATGTAGGCGAGATGGATCCCAAACATCTGAAGTTATGGTAAGTACATTACTAAAAGATGTTACGTGATCCTATCTCGCCTACATTCTGTACTGATGGGACAGTGTCCCTAGCACCTGATTCCTGGGTGGCTCACTGGAAAACACTCCTGAGAACTGTGGAACGGAAGGAAGCTCGCCCCCGAGATGCCACATCCAATTTGTAATGAGAAATAAAGGTGTGAGGAGAGGACCAGGTAGCCGCAGCACAAATGTCACTAATGGCAAGCTTAGCATGAAATGCTGTTGGAAGTAGCCATAGCCCTTGTAGAATGAGCTTTCACAGTGGTTGTAAGCTCTCTATTAGAAAGAAAATAAATATGACTAATACAGTCTCTGATCCACTTGGCAATAGTGTCCTTCGTGACGGCTTTGCCCAATTTATTGTCTGAAAAGGACACAAACAACTGATCTGTTTTTCGTGTTTGATGCGTCCTATCTAAATAGAAACACAATTGTCTGTGGACATCCAATGAATGGAAGATATATTCTGCTCTGTCTGAGTAATTGGGGAAAAATGGAAGTTCCAAAGACTGCTGAAGACAGAAACTGGAACAAACTTTGAGAACAAAAGATGGATTGGGCCTAAGGGATACTCTATGGTTCTGCTCAGCCTGTCGGCTATCACATTGGATCTCCCCGAAATACGTGTTGCTACCAAGAAACGATTGGTTGCAACAGCCCAATTCCATACTCTCATGGCCTCTCTGCAAAGAGGGTAGGACCTGGTCCCTCCCTGCTTGTTCAGGTACCAGACTACTGACATGTTGTTGGACTGAACGGCAATCATACCCTGGGGGAGGTAGCAGTGCAACGCTTGGAGCGACAGAAGCACTGCTCTCATTTCCAGTATGTTGATGTGTAGGGAAGTCTCGCCGGGATGCCACTTGCCTTGAACTGACCTGCCCAGGTAATGACCCCCCACCCCGTCTGGGAGGCGTCCGTAGTCAAAGTGGCCACTGGAGGAGGAGGAACGAAAGGTCGCCCTGATCCAGGTTGGACGAGGTAAGCCACCAACGGAGGTCCTGTTTGCACGTCTCCGTAATTATAATTCGGTGACTGAGAGGAAGTTCCTGATATGACCACTGGACCGATAGGAGCCACTGGAGAATCCTCATGTGTAATCTTGCTAAGGGCACCAGGAGAATGGTAGCCGACATGGAACCCAACAGTTGTAGGACCATCCTTGCTGGGGCTCGGCGTTTGAGGAGCAATGCTCGGACTTGAGATTGTAATGTTTCTATTCTCTCTGTAGGAAGATAGACCCGCATTTGCCTTGAGTCTATGTCTACCCCGATAAACCGTATAAGCTGAGATGGCAGCAACACAGACTTTGCCCAATTGAAGGTAATTCCTAGGAACAGGAGCCAGTCATCTACAACTGAAAGCAGTCACGACTACTTAAACACTCTCAGAGCACCACTTCGCAGTGAACACCCTGGGGGCTGTGGTGAGACCAAAGAGCAGTGCACTGTGCACTGACTGAAAGCCTCTGCTAGGCTAGAAGCCGGCGGATGTCTCCTGATGATATGACCATATGAGATGGGTATCCTTGAGCCTGAGATCTATGGACACCACATCCAAAACACCCATCTCCAGCAAATAGTGTAGTGACCATGTAAGGACTGGACTTTCTTGACTCCTTCGTTTAGGATGAGGGAGGTCCAAAATGGGCCTCAAGTCCTGGTCTTTGGCAAAAAAAGAATCTTGAGTAAGTAGTAAGTCCCCGATCTGAGGGGACTGGCGGGTTGGATGACTCTTGCAGCAGCTTTTTGAAACTTCTGAGGTTCCTAGAGATATAGTGGCTGCTAGGTTCTGTAATAGTAGATGCCTGGAGGTGGCAGTTAGGAGCCAGTCGTCTAGATACGGAAACACCTGGAATCCTAGACTCCTCAGGTGAGCAGTCACCACCGCCAAACATTTGGTGAACACCCTGGGGGCTGTGGTGAGACCAAAGGGCAGTGCGCAGAACTGGAAATGACTGTCTCCCAGGCTGAAGCGCAGATGTCTCCTGGACGCCTGATTTACCAGGATGTGATAATAGGCGTCCTTGAGATCTATGAAGCACATCCAAACACCTTTCTCCAGAAGCAGGAGAATGGATTGTAAGGTGACCATCTTCTTGATTTCTTGACTGATCGATTCAGGTTGCTGAGATCCTAAATGGGCCTCAAGTCCCCGGTCTTATTTGGCACTAAAAAGAATTTTGAGTAAGTCCCTAATCCGGTCTGGTCTACGGGGACCGGTTGGATGACTCCCTTTTGAAGCAGCTTTGAAATTTCGATGGCTGCAATATCCCGTTGACTGGGTGGGGGGTCCGAGATTTTTCTGGATGGAGGGGGTGAAAGGGATGACGTAACCTCGGGTGATAATTCGGAGGACCCATTGGTCCTGAGTGATACTCTCGCAGGCCTTTAGGTGCCTCGAAGCGACCCCAACTGGCTCCGGAGCTGCACAGTCGGGCAATCCTTCAGGGATGCTGAGAGGTTGAAGAGCCACGAAAGGACTCGCGGTCTCCAGTGTTGCGGGGCCTCTGCCGCCTCTGGGACGGCGTCTTCGGGAAAATTTCCCCTCCTCTGCCTCTAGAGGGGGGATCGTCCTTCTGTGAAGGGTAATTCTTCTGTGATTTACGGAACCACATTTTCCCTCCTCTTTTAGCCTTGGGATACGGCCGAAAGGGAGAGGAAAACCGTGCTCCTACGGCAGTCAAAGTTTTACCCTCTTGTTCACAGCGGGTCAAGGTGTCCTTTACCTTGGGTCCGAACAAAGAGGACCCATCAAAGGGAGCGTCGGCAAAGGAAGATTTGAAGGCCTCCGCAAAGTGACACAGGCGTAGCCAGGCTTGTCTCCATAGAGCAACACCCGTACCCGCCGCTCTACTCGCCCCCTCGGCTGCATACAAAATGAGCCTCATGGACGAGTTCGACATCGACGACAAGGTAGCCAATTGAGAGCTAACCGTCTGGGCTAACTGCTCAGGCAGGTTACCAGAGAGGGTATCTGAGAGTTCCTTGATCAGATCCCTCTGAAGTCTAGTGAAGTGCGTGAGGTAGTTAGAGACCTTAATGTAAAGGCCGCTGAAGAGATGGTGCGCTTCCCGTACCGGTCCATGCTCCTAGACTCCTTATTAGGGGGATGGACGGACACCGAAGCCTCTGCCACATCTTGCTGGGTAGCAGATGCCACCACCATAGCATCTACAGCCACACCCTTGGTGAGAAATTCCTTTTCCGGGGGCGCTGACAAAAATTTGTTAAAGCGAGCAGGCACCGGTTCCACAGAATCTGGATGTTCCCACGCCCTTCGAGAGACCAAATCCAGGAGCTCATCGAAGGGCGGAGACACCCAGGAGGCGGAGGGCTGAGCCCCGAAGGCCTTGAGGAACACCGACTCGTCAGAGGAAGGGGGTTTAGTCTGCCAGCTGCCTCGTTGCTTGAGGACTTCCAGGATGTCAGCAAAGGAGACATCATCCGAGGACGACTTGGGGGACCCTTCCGCATCATCAAGATCGGTGTCGGAGGTGATAGACTCGTCAGGGGAGTCGACGTGCTTCCTCTTACACTGTTTTTTTCTTGGGGGTTCCTCTGAAGACTCTTCAGAGGGACCTCCAGGAAGAGGGGGACCCCCAATGGGGGTGACCTCAGGCCCCAGGGATCCGCTGTCTTGAGACTACAAAGGACCCAGGCTCCATGCCTAGGGAAGGTGCCGGGGAGACGGTGGAGGTAGCCAAAGAAGATTTGGGCAAAGCACTCCTCATGGCTCTAAAGGCCGGACCCCCAGACTCCTGGGAAGGTCCGACCCCCAAAGCCACAACAGCAGACGGCACTCCTGCAGCCGACGCACCGAGAGAGAGGCTCGGAACCGAAAACATCGGTCCAGAAGCGCCACCCTCAGGGCCGACCGAAGAGGTCCGTGTACCGAACGCCGACCCAAAGGCCAGAGTAGGAGTAAGGTTCGGAGCCGACCCAGACACCTCCATCGGCTCCACCAGCACCGACTCCAACGGTGCCGAGGCTGTTGGAGGAGGAACCAAGGCTAAAGGGTGGACCATCGGCTCCGAAGCCGACTGGGCTGGAGCCGAAACTTTTAGTTATGTACTTACCATAACTTTAGATGTTTGGGATCCATCTCGCCTACATTCTGTACTGATGGGCTCGGAGCCGATCCCTCGGCTCCGACTCGCATGCTTATGCTATAGAGTGAGGCCTCTTATTGGCTGAGCTATCTTTATCCCAGGATGCACCACCACTAATCCCCCAGATCTTGTTTGTCCGCATTCATGCACACATGCACAACTTGTTTATATAACATTGTTAGATGTTTCAAGATGAAACAACAGGATTCGTCCTTCTGATATCCTCTGATCTCCAAGGAAGGGGGAAGGAGGGTGGGTTATTAGGAATGTAGGCGAGATGGATCCCAAACATCTAAAGTTATGGTAAGTACATAACTAAAAGATGTTATGTGATCCTATCTCGCCTACATTCTGTACTGATGGGACAGCGTCCCTAGCACCTAAATCCTGGGTGGCTCATTGGAAAACACTCCTGAGCACTGTGGAACCAAATGAAGCTCGTCCTCTAGATGCCACATCCAATTTGTAGTGGGAAATGAAAGTGTGCGGGGAAGACCATGTAGCTGCAGCACAAATGTCACTAATGGCAAGCTTGGAATGAAATGCTATCGAAGTAGCCATAGCCCTTGTAGAATGAGCTTTGACAGAGGTGGTAAGCTCTTTGTTAGAAAAGGAATAAGCTTGAGTAATACAGTCCCTGATCCATTTGGCAATAGTGACCTTTGTGACAGGTTTGCCCAATTTATTGTCTGCAAAGGATACAAACAACTGATCTGTTTTCCTTGTTTGTTTGGTCCTGTCTAAATAAAAACGCAACTGCCTGTGAACATCTAGTGTGTGGAATATGAATTCCGCTTTGTTAGAATATTTTGGAAAAAAGACTGGAAGTTCTAACAATTGTTATAAGCAGAAACTGGAACAAACTTTAGGGACAAAGGAAGGATTTGGCCTGAGAGATACTCTGTCTTTGTGGAAAACCAAGTACGGGGGTTTTACTGACAA
The DNA here is from genome assembly GCF_019279795.1 of Protopterus annectens. Taxonomy (NCBI): domain Eukaryota; kingdom Metazoa; phylum Chordata; order Ceratodontiformes; family Protopteridae; genus Protopterus; species Protopterus annectens. The sequence continues at coordinate 1,258,479,550 of NC_056741.1, read as the reverse complement.
AGCCTGAAGCTCTGAAACTCTTCTGGCAGAAGTAATTGCCACCAGAAAAGCTGTCTTCCATGATAGAAACTTTGGATCACATGTAGCCGCCGGTTCAAAGGGGAAGGAAGTCAAGGTGCGTAACACTATATCGAGATCTCATGGAGGTGCAGGATGAGAAATCGGAGGTCTTAATAGAGCAGCACCTTTCAAGAAGGTCTTACACAATCTGTTGCTCATTAAAGGTGGGTTTATGGATTCGTGAAAATTGGAAATCGCTGCCAATTGGACCTTGATGGTAGAGACTGAAGAGCCTTGATTGAAAAGAGAAGTTAAAAATTTTAGTACTTCTGCCACGGGAATAGAGATGGGGTCCAGGCCCCGTAGTTGAGCCCAAATAGCAAATCTTTTCCATTTGCTAGAATACAGTTTCTTTGTAGCAGACTTATGGGCCGAAGATAATATGTGTACAACCTCTGGATCCAATGTATGACTCCTGACTATAGTCGGAAGAGGAGGAGCCAAGCAGTCAATTTTAAGGTGTGCAGGGACTGGTGGAATAGTCCCGACTGATGAACCAAAAGATCTGGGATCTGATCCAGGAACCATGGACCTTCCAGAGCATATTTCCGAAGGTAGGGAAACCATACTTGACGAGGCCAGTAAGGAGCAATTAAGATCATTTTGCTCCCCAAGAGAGATGCCTTTTGAATCACGCTGGGAAGGAGAGGAACTGGAGGGAAGGCATAAAGCAAGCCGGTGGGCCAAGGACGGACTAGTGCGTCTATGGGGCTCTTCCCCAGAGCTGGGGTTAGAGAGAAGAATTCTTTGCACAGTCGCGAAGAGGTCGCAACACGGAACTCCCCATTTGCTGAAAATCTGACATGCAACTGTCATATTCAGAGACCATTCGTGAGGAGAGAGGATGGTTCTGCTCAATCTGTCGGCTATCACATTGGACTTGCCCGGTATGTGAGTAGCCACTATAAAGCGTTTGGTCGAGACTGCCCATTCCCAAACTCTCATGGCTTCTCTGCAAAGAGGATAGGATCTGGTCCCTCCCTGTTTGTTCAGGTACCAGACAACTGACATGTTGTCTGAGTGAACGGCAATTACGCCCTGAGGGAGATAATCGTGAAGGGCTTGAAGGGACAGAAGTACTGCCCTCATTTCTAGGATGTTGATATGAAGTAGGGTCTCTTCCGGGTGCCATTTGCCTTGGACTGACCTGCCCAGGGAATGCCCCCCCACCCCATCTGGGAGGCATCCGTGGTCAAAGTGGCCGCGGGAGGAGGTAGAACAAAGGATCGTCCCTGATCCAAATTGGAGGGCACTAACCACCAGCGAAGGTCCCGTTTGCAAGATTCCGTGATCCATATAAGGTGACTGAGAGGGAGTTCCTGAAAGGACCACTGAGCTGAAAGAAGCCACTGGAGAATTCTCATGTGCAACCTTGCCAAGGGGACTAGAAGAACCGTGCCGGACATGGATCCCAATAGCTGCAGGACCATCCTGGCTGGAGCTTTGGACCTGGGAAGTAAGGCTCAAACTTGAGTCTGTATGGTTTGTATTCTGTCTGTAGGTAGACAGACCCGCATTCGGTTTGAGTCTATCTCTACCCCTATGAATCTTATTCGTTGAGATGGCAGCAACACAGACTTTGGCCAATTGAAGGTGATTCCAAGGGAACTGCCCAGTGATATAGTGGCTTGAAGGCTCTGCAGTAGTAGATGCCTGGAGGTGGCAGTTAGGAGCCAGTCATCTAGATACGGAAACACCTGGAATCCTAGACTTCTCAGGTGAGCAGTCACGACTGCCAAACACTTGGTGAACACCCTGGGGGCTGTGGTGAGACCAAAGGGCAGTGCACGGAACTGAAAATGACTGCCTCCTAGGCTGAAGCGCAGATGTCTCCTGGACGCTTGATGTACCATGATATGGTAATAAGCGTCCTTGAGATCTATGGAGCACATCCAAACACCCATCTCCAGCAATGGGAGAATGGTTTGTAGTGTGACCATTCGGAACTTGGACTTTCTGACTGAACGGTTTAGGATGCGGAGGTCCAAAATGGGCCTCAAGTCCCTGGTCTTTTTTGGCACCAAAAAGAATCTTGAGTAAGTCCCTAATCCGATCTGGTCTGCGGGGACCGGTTGGATGACTCCTTTTTGCAGCAGCTTTGAAACTTCTGAGGCTGCAGTATCCCGTTGACTGGGTGGCGGGTCCGGGATTTTTTTGGACTGAGGGGGGGAATGAGAGAATGGGATGGTGTAACCTCCGGCGATAATTCGAAGCACCCATCGGTCCTGAGTGATACCTTCCCAGGCTTTTAGGTGCTTCGAGAAACGACCCCCGACTGGCTCCGGAGCTGCACAGTCGGGCAATCCCTCAGGGACTGTTGAAAGGCTGGAGAGCCACGAAAGGACTCACGGTCCCCAGTGTTGCGAGGGCCTCTGCCACCTCTGGGACGGCACCTTCCGGGAAGGGGAATACTCCTGCTGAGAGGGGTAAGGCTTCTGAGATCTATGGAACCACATTTTCCCTCCTCTTTTAGCCTTGGGATAAGGCCGAAAGGAAGTGGAAAATCGTGCCCCTACGGCAGTCAGAGTCTTACCCTCCTGTTCACAGCGGGTCAGTGTGCCCTTTACCTTGGGTCCAAACAGGGAGGACCCATCAAAGGGGGCGTCGGCAAAGGAAGACTTAAAGGCCTCCGCGAAATGACACAGACGGAGCCAGGCTTGTCTCCGTAGAGCAATGCCTGTACCGCGCTCTACTCGCCTTCGCCACATAAGAAATGAGCCTCATGGACGAGTTTGAGATGGACGACATTGTAGCCAGCTGAGAGCCAACCGTCTGGGCCAGCTCCTCAGGCAGGTTACCCAAGAGGGTATCGGATAGTTCTTTAATTAGATCCCTCTGAAATCTAGTAAAGTGCGTAAGGTAGTTCAAGGACCTTAATGTAAAGGCCGCTGAACTCAGGGTGCGCTTTCCGTACCGATCCATGCTCCTAGACTCCTTATTAGGAGGATGGACGGACGTCGAAGCCTCTGCTACATCTTGCTGGGTAGCAGATGCCACCACCAAAGCATCTACAGCCACACCTTTAGTTAGAAACTCTTTTCAGGGGTGCCGAGAGGAACTTATTGGACGAGCAGGCACCGGTTCCACAGAGTCTGGGTGTTCCCACGCCCTTCGACAGATCAAATCCAAGAGCTCATCGAAGGGCGGAGACACCCAGGAGGCGGAGGGCTGAGCCCTGAAGGCCTTAAGGAACACCGACTGATCAGCAGAAGGAGGTTTGGACTGCCAGCCGCCTCGTTGTTTTAGGGCTTCCAGGATGTCTGCAAAGGAGACATCATCCGAGGACGACTTAGGGGACCCCTCTGCATCATCGAGATCAGTGTCTGATGTAAGAGACTCATCAGGGGAGTCAACGTGCTTCCTTTTGCACAATCTCTTCCTGGGGGGTTCTTCCAAAGAGGCTTCAGAAGGACCTCCAGGAGGGGGAGAAACCCCAGTGGGGGTAACCTCAGGCCCCGGGGCTCCGCTGTCTAAGGACAGGGGGACTGCCAAAGACCCAGTCTCGGTATACAGGGAAGGAGCTGGGGAGACCGTGGAGGTAGCCAAGAAAGATTTGGCTAACGCACTCCTCATAGCCCTGAAGGCGAGTCCACCAGAGTCCTGGGAGGGTCCCACCTCCTTGGCCACGACAGTGTACGGCACTCCCGCCGCCGACGCACCAAGAGGGAGACTTGGGACCAAAAACATCAATCCCGAAGCCTCCCCCCCAGGGCCGACGGAAAATGTCCGTGTACTGAACTCCGACCCAAGAGCCGGAGTTGGAGCAAGGGTCGGGCCCGACCCTAAAACCTCCACCGGTTCCACCAGCACCGGCTCCAACGGTGCCGAGGCTGTTGGAGGAGGAACCACAGTAGGGAAGTGGACCATCGGCTCCGAAGCCAAATGGGCTGGAGCCGAAACTAGCTTTTGGAACACCGGAGACTGGAAGAGTCTTAGGAGCACCCTGTCGATGTCCGAATCAGACATCTTGGATGATCTGGAGGATACCGATCGGGCCCGAACCGATTTCTCCATCGGCTCCAAAGGACTCTACCACTATCGGCTCCGAGGGAGATCTCAAGGCAATTTCCCTCGGTGTCGATAAGGACTTCGGCTCCGAGGGGGAAGAGTCTGAGCCGGCAAACCTTATCGGCTCCAATATCAGTGGAGCCGATGAAGGTGACCCTCCTCTCGATGCCCCAGTCCTCGGCTCCGAAACCAGAGGGGTCGAGACTGGAGGCATCGAGGCAGACCGTTCCTCCCTCAGCTCCGAAGTCCGTGAAGCCGATGGAGAAGTCTGCTTAGATTTTTTAGCAGTCGGTTCCGACTGACTGGTCGGAGCCGACGCTTTCTTCTTTTTTGAAGGCGAAGGAGAGGAAGATAAAGCTTCCTCGAGGGATGGCTTAATTAACCCCTTGAGGATTAATTTGTTTTTCGTCTCCTGGAGGACTCTTGATGAAAAGGCGTGACACACGCTACAAGATTCTTGTAGGTGCTTGGCGCCTAAGCAATAGACGCACGAGGAGTGGTCGTCCGTTATGGACATTTTATAATACTTCCCAAAGGAAGAAGGGTCTGAAGGTAAAAGGTCACAAATCTTTTCTTATACAAGGTTAGGCCAGGCTTAAGGAGGGTCAAGGGTCGAAGAGAAGGAGGAAGGAGAAGACACAAAACAGAGAACGTTATGCATGTACATAACTTTAATGTTGGGCTGTCAATCTCGCCTGTCTCTGCTTTCTTCTTTCTTGGGACCGCGTCTCAGCCTAGCACCCCTGGTGTGCTCATGGGACAAAAAAAAATAGCAGGTAGAGCCAAACTGGCCTCTGTCTCTGGAGGCCAAGTCCACCAATTTGTAATGGGAAAAAAAGGAGGAGTGGCCCAAGTGCCATCTGGACAAAGTCACTTTAGAAACAGGAAGGCCTTTTTAATGACATAGGAAACAAAAAGTTGAATGATTTTTTCTAATTTTTTAATTGACAAATAATAATAAAGGCTCTGGACGAATAAGATTCAGTAGCTTTTGAAAAGCTTCAGTCTCTACTTGGGAAAAATGGAAAAAATCAGATGATTTTTTTTTTTGATTTACCTTAGGTTTGATTAGTTCTCAAAGAGACTCATACTTTCTCAAAAAAGAAAAAAGGTCAAATAAGAAAAGGAAAGAAAGAGCATGACAGAAGCATACAAGTTAGGCACCCTTAAGGAATAACCTATAGGAAAGACGTTTAGAAAGAAAGGAAGAAGAAACAGCAGGAAACAGGGGAAGAATCTCAGAAGGGAAGATGAGATGTAGATCCCACCTAAATGAGGAGGAGACTGAGAGGAGGAGGCTTTGGAGGCTTTAGTAGGAGAGAAAATTTCAAGAAGCCTGCAGAGCCTATATGTCATAATATTATGATATGCTATCACGACATGAAAAGATTGAGAAATAGCAGCCAACTGAAAGAAGACTGAAGAAGAAAATCTCTGCCAGAAAAATAGAATAAAAGAGTTCTAGCAAGAAAAGGCCAAGGAAGGCAAAAAAGATCAATATTTTTGGCCCTTAGCCCAAAGAGAGACCATCCTGCCGTAAATGTGTCCTCCTGAGATTTTAGATTAGCTACTCTAAGATATCTCTAACTGGGTTTAGGGGTCAGGAAAACCTGGCGAAGGAGGAAAAGTGGAGCAACTATGCTGTGAGAGAGAGAGAAAGGGATTGACCGTGCAGCTGATTGATTGGTGAATCCTGTAGATCTGCTGCTGGGTCCAGATGCTGCTGCACCAATGAGTGATGATGGAGGAACGAACCAAAACCCGCCGAGCCAGTAAGGGCAATGAGAATCAATTTGGCTCTCAAACAAAGCTTTCTCTCACTCAGGGATCAGAGGAAAAGGAGAGAAGGCATAAAAAAGTCCCTGGGGCCAATCTCCTGTCAGAGGCGTCTCTGGGATGGCCTGATAGAGAGGGAGAGGCTGAAGAAGTCTGGACATTTGCTGTTTTGGGGAGTAGATCAGGGAAAGTGACAGTGGCTATGGGGACGTGCGGAAGCACACCCATCCGTGCTTGACCTCTTTGTGATCCACCAAGTCCACCCAAAGCACCATGTTTGTGCTTGGCTGATCCCCAGTGGCGCCACCATCAGTACTGGTATATGAGGTATGGTGGTACAGCCCACTGGAAGAAGATGAATCTAGGAATCCATGAGGGGAAGAAAGAAGAGGAGCATAACCAATTGCGCCTAATACCTCCAGAACACCTAGAGCCACTACTTTCTTGCTTCTGATGATCTTTGTCCTATGAAGAATATCTCTGACAAACTCTGTCTCTCTAAATGTAGCTGACAAGAAGAGTGAATTAAGTTGCGCCTATGAAAGTTATATGACTGACAAATGAGGACTGATGGATGCGAAGTTAGACTGGTGCCAAATCTGAACAAAAGGTCTTGATACTATAAGGGGGCTGTGAAGAGCTGTCTCCTGTGTTGCTGATCTGGCCTGGTGTCGAGAATGGCGCTGAAGGTGTGGAAGAAGATGAGTCCTCAGGTGAGGTGAACCAGTGACCACTGCCATGCATTTGGGGGCTGTCTGAGACCAGGCAGAGTGAGACCAAAGGGACCCTGGGCCGTGTGGCTGGACCGGCAATGGGCGTGACCGCCGGAGAATTCTCTATTGCATTGTAGTTTGATAATGGATCCATCATCCTGAAGATCTGTTGAGCACAGAGTTTTCTGAGAGATTCCAGAAGTCTGAAATTAAGATGATGTGAATTGACGGAATCTTGTCCTCCCTTTGAGGTCTTCCTGGTCCTGCTTCTTGAGTCCAATAAGATCCCAGAGGACCACCAATTTTGGGAACCAAAAGAACCTCTGAACCTAATGGGCTCCCTGGCTCCTGTTGGCTGAATGGGGTTTTTTTTTTTGATTTGCTTGCCAATCTCCATCGGGTGGGGAATCATCTGGTGGAGGCTGAGGAAGGGACTTTCCTGAGAAAGGAATTATGTGTAACCCTTGGATATATGATCGACTGTACCCATTGAGTGAGGGAATGCTGCAGGCTTGGGTACGGTATAATCTTCTCCCGACTGCCTCCAAGGGAGGGACAGCGGAGCAAACAATAGGAAGCTTGGCTAAACCTTATCAGAGAGAGAGAGAGGCTCCCTGTTTCCCTGTTCTCCCCCTGTGAGGCGTCAGCTCTGCGTCTGTTGTTGTTACCCCTCTGCCTCTAGGGTAAATGCTGACCCAATGAATCCGGTGACTCCTTGGGATTCTGGAACACCACCCTTCTGTCCTTTGGGATAAGGATATAAAGTGAAAAAACGGAAAAAACAGCACAAAGAGTCTTGAGTCTTGCCGTCCTGCTCAACCCGGTCAAGGTCTCCTTCACCTGAGTGAGAACACAAACAACCCCATCAAAAAAGGGATTTTTGTGAAGGACGCTTAAAGGATCCCAAAAAATCACATAGTTGTCACTAGGGCAAATTTAGAAGACCTCCTAGAAGCTCCTCAGGAGCTCTCAGGAGCTGTCCGCTGTCCAACTGCCATAACCATAAGGGGGGGAAGTGAGGAAGGGGAGGTGGAGAGGGTGGAGGCCGAGCGCCTCTAGGTATACTGACTCATCCTCCAGAGGAGAGTTTTTGGTGCGTTTCCCTCTGTTTGAGAAGTTCTAGGATGTCTGAGAAGGAGACATCGTGACTTGAGTTCCCAGGTCCCGATCTCTAGGTCATGATGACCGGCCCTGCCGGCTCCAATTGATAGCCCGGAAGGAGAGGCTGAGCTCTCGATCGAAGCACGGAGGAGCCGATGAGACCTTCCTGGAATGGGAATGGGCAGCCGCAGGCCTATATCCTGTCGCCGGCACCGCATCGGAATCAGATGTGTTCGATGGACGGGCCATCCGGAGCCGATACAGCGTCAGTGCGGGTAATGGAGCCGATCGAGTCCGTAAAAACGCCATCGCCACATGGGGGTCGCGGCCGATCCGAGACCACATGGGCGGTCAACATCAGAATGGAGAAAGCCATCGCGAAATCTCGATCGGCAATTCCAAGCCGGCCCCAGCCGAGCATCAAAAGCGCTCAGCGAGGTCGAGCTCAGGCCGCACAGCTTAGGAAACGAGAAGCCTGCCCTTGGCAGTTGGGCCTGATTTTTAGTTTTAGTTGGTTGCGCTTAACTTGGCAGCTTAGCTCCGGCGAGAATTAATCCTCTGTTACGCCTCTCCTCTGAATGCGCCTTGACCTGGCTGAGAGTGAGGACTCTCACAACAGAGTCCTGAAGGTGAAGCTCAATAGAACAGGACAGAGAGGAAGTGTGACGACATCATATCTCTGACAGCTCGGTAGGCAAGTCACACTTCCTACAAACCCTCTCTTTGACAACACTTCAAAACAACACACACACACACAGACACACCAGTCAAAATTAAAATTAATTAAATAAAAAGAAAAACATATAAAAACACACTAACACACACACAACAGGGGATGGGATAGGACTAGGAAAAGTATTAAAAAGAAATTAAAAGAGACAGGATTTAGGGTAGAAAAAGGGTAGAAATAAAAAAAATTAGTTTTACAGTAAAAGGGGCTTGCAATATCACAAATGTGAACTACTACTACAGAGCTGGTAAAGAGAAGACTCTCCCCCAGTTGGCAAACCAGAGATGGGGGTACTTACTGCCTTGCATCATGGATATGGGGGCTGCCTCGAGGCTGTAAAAGGAGTTCTCGACCACACCTCGTGCACTTTTTAAACCCGGAGGGTCTATGATCTTTGGACATACTACTTTCGAAAAACAGTACTTGTATAATGAGAAATACAACAAACTAAATAGTTCAAGAACAACAATATAAAAGTTTGTTTTTTTTTTTTTTTTACACAATACAGTGACCAAACCACAGAGAAAGAGAGGGAGTCAAGACCCTCTAACTTAAACGGGCACTTGACCCACAAAAGTAACAGTAATAGGAAAGCAACAGGGGAAGGCCCCTCTAACTAAAACGGGAAACCTTCCCTGACGAAAAAAAGCACAAATTTCTCAACAAAACTGATCAATACACACTCGTATGACAACAATAGCTGTTAAAACAGCTTTTGGGTTTAAAGCAAGCAAATTTCTGACAGGAAAAAGCCTAAATAAATAGTACTTAGCCCAGCCAAGTTGAGACCACGTCTAAGCTTGTAAGCGGCAAATGAGATCTGGGGAATTAGTGGTGGTGCATCCTGGGATAAAGATAGCTCAGCCAATAAGAGGCCTCGCTCTATAGCATAAGCGTGCCGAGTCGGAGCCCATCAGTACAGAATGTAGGCGAGATAGGATCACATAACATCTAACTTTTTAGAGACTGGAGACAGCCTTTGGAGCACCCTGTCGATGTCAGAATCTGACATCTTGGAGGATCGTGAGGAGATCGAACGGGTCCGACTAGACTTCTCCACCGGTTCCGAAGGACTAGGGGACCAGCTCCGAATTGTCTCTATCAAAATCGGTGCAGAAGGAGACTCCATTGTAATTTCCCTCGGTGCCGAAGAGGACTTCGGCGCCGAAGGGGAAGAGTCTGAGCGGACAACCCTCATCGGCTCCGAAATCAGCAGAGCCGATGAAGGTGATCCGCCTCTCGAAGCTCCAGCCATCGGCTCCGAAGCCAGAGGAGTCGAGGCTGGAGACATCGAGGCAGACTGTTCCGCCCTCGGCTCCGAAGTCCGTGGAGCCGATGGAGAAGCCTGCCTAGATTTCTTAGTGGTCGGGTCCGACTGGCTGGTCAGAGCCGATGATTTCTTTTTCTTAGAGGAAGAAGAAGAGGAAGATAAGGCCTCTTCAAAAGAAGGCTTAATAAGTCCTTTTAAGATCAATTTATTTTTCCTCTCTTGGAGGACTCGAGAGGAAAAAGCGTGACACACACTACAAGACTCCTGAAGGTGTTTGGGTCCTAAACAGTACACGCAAAGGGAGTGATCGTCTGTTATAGACATTTTGTAATTGCATCTAGTGCATTTTTTAAATCCAGAGGGTCTGTGTTCTTTTGACATAATGCCAAACAGTTAGAAAAAACACAATAATCAGAACAAACACTTTAACAGTAAAAGATTAGTTAACCAAAAGGGTATTGGTCACACAACAGCAGGGCCAAGAACCCTCTAACTAAAAACGGGAACTTGATCACCTCACAAACACTACACAAAAAAGTCTACTCACGCACGAGGGGAAGGCCCCTCTAACTTAAACGGAAGCCTTTCCCTGAACAAACAATATTTTACCACAAAAAACTTCAAAAAAACTCTCTCATACACAACGATAGCTGTTAAAACAGCTTTTTGGTTAATTTTAAGAAATTCCTGACAGGAAAAACCTAATAAAGAAAGCACTTAGCTCAGCCAAGCTCGAGACCACGTCCTTGCTTTGTAAGCGGCAAACGAGATCTGGGGAATTAGTGGTGGTGCATCCTGGGATATAGAATAGCTCAGCCAATTAGAGACTTCGCTCTATTGCATAGCGTGCCGAGTCGGAGCTGAGGATCGGCTCCGAACCCATCAGTACAGAATGTAGGCGAGATAGGATCACATAACATCCCTGATCCGCACTGGTCTGGGGGGACCTGTTGGGATGACTCGTTTTTGACATAGCTTTCGTATTTCGGAAGCTGCCTCCTCCCTATGACTGGGTGGAACATCGGGAAGGGATTTCAGAGGTCTTGGATAAGAGATTAGGGGAATGTGATAGCCTCTGGAAATTACTCTCTGCACTCAATGATCGTTTGTAATAGACAGCCAGGCAGCTTGGTGCAGACAGAAACATGCCCCGACTGCTTCCAGAGGAAAGCAATCAGGCAGCGCTTCAGGAGCGCTGATATGGTTTTCCCGAGAAAGAATCTCTGGAGTCCTGATTTCGAGGACCCCCTCTGCCTTGAAAGGGGCATCTTCCATTATTGGAACCCCCTCTGGCTCTGGGGGAGTCCTCACCACGTGCGTCACGGAAAGGACCTTGTGAGACTTCTTGTGCCACATCTTTTCACTCCTCTGGTTCCTGGAGAAGGAACGCTGAGGTTTGGAAAAACGTAGACCCCCACCCCCACGGCAGACAAGGTCTTCCCGTCCTGTTCAAACCTGGCTAATGTATCCTTGACCTTAGCACCGAACAAAGCTGATGGTTCAATAGGGGCATTTCAAAAGGAAGATTTGAAGGAGTCCGTGAGGTCACAAATGCGCATCCAGGCGGGGCGTCTCATAGCTACGCCTGCACACGCAGCTCTAGCCGCTCCTTCAGTTGCATGGGACAGCAACCTCATGGGCAAATTGGAGAGTGACTCTAGGGTGGCAAGTTGGGAAGCAACTTTATCACATGCCCCATCCGAAACTTGAACCGCGAGGGTTCCAGAGAGATCGGACATGAGATCTCTCTGGAGCCTCGTAAAATGTGCCAGAAAGTTCAGAGACCTGACAGCAAAGGTCACTGATGCAAAAACTCACTTCCCTAACCTGTCCACTGCCCGGGAATCTCTGTTGGGCGGGTGAACAGCAGGACATTCTTCTGCAAGGTCCTTTATCGTAGCGGCCGCCACCACCATAACGTTTACTGGCAAACCTCTCGACCAATGGGATTGATCCTCTGGAGGGGAGAGTATCTTATCTGATCTCCTGGAGATGGCCTCAACAGATTCAGGGTTCTTCCATGCCCACTGCACAATGAGCTTGACCAACTCATAGGCGGGGGGGTCACCCAAGAAGTAGAGGGCCGAGAGCACAAGACCTGCAGGAATACGGATTCCTCCGAGGAAGGAATGGAGGGCTTCCTGTCAACCTTCTGCTTCAAGATTTCCAGTATGTCTCCAAATGAGACATCGTCAGGGGGTGACCGTGGGGATCCTTCCCCATCATCGTAGTCCGTATCTTCCATGAGGGACTCCTCTGGGGAGTCTAGGTGTTTCCTCTTACACTCCTGTTTCCAAGGGGGTTCTTTGGTGGGAGCATTCAAAGAAGACTCAGAAAGGGAAATACCCTGAATAGGGGTTTTCTGGGCCTTGCGGTCTTGGAGTCCGGGGGGGGTGGCCTTTGACAGCTGCGGCTCAGAGGGAACTGGTGGGATGTCCGACGTAGAAGGATTGCTAGAAGCGGGCACTCTCTCCATCACCTGGAAAACAGGGCTGCCTGAAGAGGAATGGGAGCCCAGAACCGAAGGAGACAATTTCGGGACCGGAGTCACACCCCGCTCCACGCAGTCCACTCCCGGGGATGGAGCCTCAAGCCAAACCAGGGAGGGAGTCACCCTCGGTCCCGAAGACGGAACCGGCAACACAACCGGAACCATGGCCAGAACCAAGGGTTCCACCCCAAGCATGAGATTGAGGAAGGGTGGGTTCCAATGGAACCGACACCCAAAGGGGCCTCGGAGCCTCAGACACGGTCGGCGCCGAGGAAGGGGGTTCTCTCTCGGACATCAGAAATATGAGCCTTGGAACCGAGGGATCCAAGGAAGGAGAGTATGTAGGGGTCGCCGGTGTAATAGACCCAAAGCCCAGAGTGGGATGGGGTGTAGGAAAATTTGTAATTCCCCTGGCGGTCAGCAGCTGATCAAAAAGGTGCACCACATTCAATTCTGAATGGCTCCTGGTGGACCTTACAGATGCCCCTAAAGGGGAATCAGGCGGGTCCAAAAAGGGGCTGAAGGCTTGTTTGGCAAATGGATCTGCAGACGGGTGTACTGGATCCGTGGTGAATTAAAGAATGGCACCGATTCCAGTTTGGAAACCGGCAACAAGGGAATGATCGGAGCCGAGAACAGGCTCGGAGCCAAAGTCACAGCTGGGATGGAGGTTAATAGCAGCTCCGAAGCTGTTGTCGGAACCAACGTCAGAGCAGAAATGAGGGATGTCGGTGCCGAGGAAGAGACAGGCAAACTGGTCGGAACCAAGGTTGTAGTGGGCGCCGTAATCAATGGAGCTGGAACAGGCGCAGACAAGGCGACATCGGTATGAATCACTGGAGCCAAACTCGGAGCCGAGATGGTCGGAACAGAGGAGGCGATACGGTGCTCGGTAGAAGTCTTGTGGGCCTTGTGCTTATGGCTTTTGCCCCTATCACCGGCCGGTGAAGAGGGGTCTGAACAAGGACGTTTCTTGTCCACAGAAGGAGGGGATGAGACCTCCAACGCAGAAATAGCCTCCAAAAAAGGCGAAGGAAGCAGGCCCTTAAGAATCATCTTCTTTCGTTTTTCATTCAGCATCCGCTAACTGAAGCTGGCACAAATATCACATGGAGGTTTCGCTGATAAGTGCGGAACTCCAAACAATACCCACACTCTTCATGCAAATCACTATTCGGGAGTTTACCACTGCAAGAAGAGCAGTGTTTAAACCCCGTAGTCCCTTTCTTTTCCAACATAACAGGAAACACACACACACACACACACACACACACACACACACACACACACACACACACTAAAGTAGAAAAAAGTGTAGAGAGAGAAAGAGAGGGAAATGCCAACAATGGTATTGGGAATACCACAAGGGTAAAAGGGTCAATACCAACAATGGTACGAAAAGAAATACCTGTGAGTAGAGCTGAGTGAGTAAATAGAGAAAAAATTAGCAAACTGACAGGAAAAAAAATCACAAATACTTATAAAATTTTGAAAAATATAACAGCAGGAGAGCTCTGTGAAACGCTGCTATATGGCTGTGCAGTAAACAAGATCTGAGGTAACTGAGTGAAGGGCATTGTGGGTAGCAGCTTAGCTCGAGAGTTTTTGGTCCACGAAAGCTTGGTATAAGGCCGAATCTGTTCCAAGGGCTCGGAACCAAACCCATCCATGATGAATAGGAAGAAGATTAACTTATAGAGTATATTCCTTTGCCGATCAGCAACTCCAAGCAGAAGTATTTCTTTACAATCATTGCTAAAGTGATTAAAGGAGAAGGAATCATCAACCCAGATTCCCTAGTATTCAACTACACTGTCATTCTGAAGTGGGATATATGACAATTCTATATGCTGAGGGGATGGTTTGTCTGCCAAATGCAGCCTGGTTGCATTTTTTAGCATTTAACTTATACCCATTTTCAACACAACAGCTTTGGTTCAATGTAGGTAAAATCTCCGTTGGCAATGAACTACATCAAACGTAATGTGTACATACATACAAATATTTCAAGCACTGGCATTAATGCCCTTCTAGACTGTCAGTATACAAAAAAAGTTATGTACTCACCATAATGTTCCATCTGTGTTGTCCGTTTTCATTCTTCCTCAACCTTACCTCAGATAGAGTTTACTGCAGCAGTGTATGCGTAATACATATATGTATATATAAAAGATAATTGTAAGATAGAAGATAAGGAACTCAAAAGGAACTGGTTCCTGAAACACCTCTAAAATTCTTCCCAGAAGGGACAGGGGATTGAGGGGAGGAAGGCTGAGGAAGAAAGAAAATGGATAACACATGGAACGTTATGGTGAGTACACAACTTCTTTATCTGATGTCATTTTCATTTGTTCCTCAACCTGTGGGACAAAGTCCCCAGCTACATTAGTCTTGGGAGGCCCTAATGGATGGATATTCCAGAGCACCATAGAACTAAAGGATGCTCTATTTCTAGACATAATATCTAGTTTGTAATGTGTAACAAAGGTACGAGTATTTGACCAGGAGGCAGCTGCACAAATATCATCAATGTATACTTTAAACCAAACTGCTGCTGAGGTGGACATTAACCCAGTAGAATTTGCTTTTACATGGATAGGTGGGGTAATACCTTAGCAGCGTAAACATAAAAAATGCAATCTGTTATCCATTTAGCCAAAGTTGTTTTGGAAACAGGCTTTCCCAACTTTACTTTGGAAAAAGAAACAAATAGTTGGTCAGATTTCCTGAAAGCTCTTGTCCTATTCAGATAAAAATGTAACTGTCTATGCACATCAAGATGGTGAAGAGCATATTCACACTTGTTCTGGAAATTAGGAAAGAATACTGGAGGTTCAATAACTTGGTTGATATTTGTGTTCAGAAACAACTTTTGGCAAGGACAGATTTGTATGTAAAGGAATTCTCTCTTTGTGAAAAATCGAGTAAGGTGGTCTGGAAGAAAGTGCATGCAATTTCAAAATTCTTCTAGCCGAGGTTATACCTACCAAAATTACAGTTTTCCATGACAAGAATTTCAGGTGCATTTTGGCAGAAAGTTCAAAGGATGAGTGAACTAGGGCTTGTAAGACCATAGTGAGATCCCACAGAGGAGTGGGATCTTTGACTGGAGGCCTAAGTAAAAAAAAGTACCTCTAAAAAAGGCCTTGCACAATTTGGAAGAAACTAAGGAAGGAGAGTTTTCACCTATGTGATAATTGGATATGGCTGCCAAATGAACTTTGATAGTGGAATAGCTTTTTCTATCCTGAAAGACTGAGGTTAGGAAGTCAAGAACTGCTGGGATTGGAGCATTAAAGGGATCCAAAAGTTACTGATGATCCCAAATAGAAAACCTTTTTCATTTGCTTTTGTAAATTTTTCTTGTGGAGGCTTTTTGTGAGCACACTAAGATCTTCTTAACTGGAGATGAAAGCCTGGAATGTCTAGCCATCATCGGAAGTGGAGAAGCCATATGGTCAATTTGAGGCCTGTTAGATCTGGGTGACTTTGTCCTGATGGATGAAATAGGAGGTCTGGACCTGGGTCCAGCATCCAGGGAGGATGTATCAGATGACACTAAACGAAGGGAAACCAGACTTGTTGAGGGCAGAAGGGGGCAATGAGGATGACTTTGCTCCTCATCCTTTGTGCTTTCTGAAGAAGTTTGGGGATGGGAGGTAGGGGGGGATAAGCATAAACAAGACCGGAGGGCCAATCACGGACTACAGTGTCTCTCATTGACTGTCCATGAGAAGGGATTAGGGCAAAGAACCTGCTGCATTTGTTGTTGGCTGGGGATGCAAAGAGGTAGCAACAAGGCAGACACCATTTGTGGAATATCCTGTTTGCCACAGACTGATTTATGAAAGAACATTCCTGAGAACCACTGAGCCAAAGGCCGCTCTTCCCTTGGAGACCAAATCCAGTTTGTAATGTTTGATGAAGGTATGGGATTTAGCCCAAATGGCTGCTGCACAAATGTCATCCATGGAAGCCCTGGAGTGAAAGGCAACCGAAATTGCGATGGCCCTAGTCGAATGATCTTTGATTTGAACAGGTTTAGATTAATTCGCAAGGGAGTATGAAAAGGTAATGCAATCTCCGAGCCATTTTGATAAATTAACTTTTGATACAACACATCCCATTCTTGGGCCAAAAAAGGAAATGAAAAGTTGGTCCGACTTGCGGAAGGACTTAGTCCTGTTCAAGTAGAAACGTAGTTGTCTATGTACGACCAATGAATGTAGGCAGTATTCTCCCTTGTTGGAATAATTTGGGGAAAACACAAGGAGCTCAATGGGCTAGTTAATAGAGAAGTCAGAAACCACTTTGGGGATAAAGGATGGGTTAGTACGAAAGGATACTCTGTCCTTATGGAAGATTAGATACAGGCTCTTGATGCATAAGGCTTGTAACTCATATCCGTCTGGCTCATGTGGCCGCTACCAAAAACAAAGATTTCCATGACAGGAATTTTAGATCACAAGTTGCAGCAGATTCAAAGGGGGGTAGAGAGAGAGAGACTGTAGAACCCGAGAGAGATTCCATGTCTTTACAGGTTGCCTGATAGGAGGTCTGCTATGGAAAACTCCCTTGAGAATGGTCTTGCAAAGTCGGGTGAAGATAAGAGGGACGCCATCCGAACTGTTGTGGAAATTGGAAATAGCTGCTAATTGGACTCTAATAGTAGAAGCTAATGCCCCATTGTCAAACAACTCAGAGAGATACTGGAGTATAGCAGCTGTAGGAGTCGAAAACGGATCTAGCATCTGATTAATAGACCAGATAGCAAATCTTTTCCACTTGTCTCTGTAGAGTTTTCTGGTGGATGGTTTATGAGAAGCCAGAATAATATCGCGGACAGGGGAAGAGACTGTTTCCTGCCTGGCAACTAACAGAAGTGGAGAAACCAAGCCGTCAGCTTGAGAGTGGACAGATTTGGGGGAGTAAGCCCATGTGGGTGAGATATCAGGTCCTGACGAGTGTCCACGATCCAAGGAGGCTGTAATAGGTGAGGTCGGAGGAAGGGAAAAGTACAGTTTTGTACCTACCATAAATGTAGATGTCCGAACAGGATAGCATCTGCAGTCCTTACAAATGGGTTGTCCTGTCGTCAGGCAGCCCTTTGGTCGGCCGGATTCCAAAGTCTGGGTCTGGCCTCGGCTGGTGTCGCACTTCACCCGACGTCATAGCTGCAGTTCTTCGGGTATAAAGGCATCAGCCGACACCATTTTCCTCAGTGTTTCTTGCCCCAGATGCCAGTTGCCTTCTTGGATAGCTAAATTTTTGGATAAATGTCAATGTTTCCAAAAAGTAGAAGGCAAACACAAAAATAAGCATGTATATACATATATACAAACAAATACACCATAAGAGATCCCCCCCCCAGCTAGCTATTAGGTGGGCAAATACCCTAGGAATACCACAGAGGGGAAGGAGGGTGGGTAATCCTGACTGCAGATGCTATCCTGTTCGGACATCTACATTTATGGTAGGTACAAAACTGTACTATGTCCTTCAAGGATGCATCTGCAGTCCTTACAAATGGGTAGAATACCATAGCCACACTAGGGGAGGAGGAAGAAGAAATTATGGTGTAGTTAGGATCCCTTGCAAAACAGCAGTGGCAAACCCTGCTCGGGATCTAGAGTATAAAGGTAAGTTATAATGCTTGGCAAATGTATGCACGGAGGTCCAAGTAGCAGCCTCTATAATGTCCTTGGTAGCCACTCCTCGTAAGAAAGCTGTGGTAGTGGCTGTAGCCCTTGTAGAATGAGGCCTTATGTTCTGTGGAATTTGCTTTCCATGGTAGGAGTAACAGAATCTAATGCAATTTCCTATCCACTTGGAGATTGTCTGTTTGGAAATTGCTTTTCCTTCCCTTCCTGTTGCATATGCTACCAGAAGCTGGTCAGTTTTTCTATTGCCCTTGGTTCTGTCCAGGTAGTTTCGTAACTGTCTATGTACATCCAAGGTATGTAGCAGTCTTTCCCCCCTGTTCTGTGGATTGGGAAAGAAGGTAGGTAGGTGGATTGCCTGGTTTAAAGACACTCTGGATACGACCTTAGGCATAAATGTAGGATTAGTTCTCATGGACACTCTATCTTGATGGAAGATTAGGAAGGGTTGTACTGCCATTAAAGCCTGTAGTTCCGAAACCCTTCTTGCTGAAGTAATTGCCAGCAGGAAAGCAGTTTTCCAGGATAGGTGTTGAAGATCTGCTGTTGCTGCTGGTTCAAAGGGGAGTGTCAATTTTTCTAGCACAAAGTTCAAGTCCCATGCTGGTAATGGTGGTTTTCTAGGAGGTTTTACATTCTTAATTCCTCTCAGAAACTGCCTGAGTAGAGGATGCGAAAAGACAGGGGATCAAGCTGTATTCTGCAGAAATAGCTGATGCATGTATCTTGATGGAGGAATAGGACAGGCCTGTATGGAAAAGCTCTGCCAAATACTCCAGGATGTTGGCAATGTCTACCTTTGACACATCTTTTCCCCTTTCAGTACTCCAAATGAGAAACCTTTTCCATTTTCCTGCATAGTTCCTTCTTGTTGAAGGTCTGCGGGCCTCAAGGATAATGTCTTTAACCCTTTGGGATAAACCTGGGTTAGTTGCTCTTATGTAATGTTCCAGGCAGTCAGTTGCAGAGTTTTCAGGTTTGGATGCAGGATGTTGTAGTCGCTCTGAGTTAACATCAAAGGAATATGGGGTAGTGTCCACATTTTCCCCCGAGACATGCTCCTCAGTAATGGGTACCAATGTTGTCTTGGCCAATCTGGAGCTATCAGTATTATCCTTGGACGTTCCTCTTTGATTTTCAATAGTACCTTGTGCATCAAAGGAAGAGGTGCAAATGCATATGCTGTCAGGCCTTTCCAACTGAAGGATAGAGAGTCCACCTTCCAAGCAAGTGGGTGGTATGTCCTTGTGCAGAATTTCTTGAGCTGGTGATTGAGTGGGGATGCGAATAGGTCTATTTGTGGCAGTCCCCATTTCTTTGTGATGGCCTTGAAGATGTCCGGGTGTAGCATCCATTCGTGAGCATCCGAGGTAGTTCTGCTTAACATGTCTGCTAGGATGTTTTCTTTTCCCGGTACAAAAATTGCCTGTAACTGAATGTTGTAACTCAGAGCCATATTCCATAGGTCCAGAGCCATTCGGCATAGAGGGTATGAATGAGTGCCTCCCTGTTTGTTGATGTACCACATGACTGTGGTGTTGTCTGTCCTTATCATCAACTGGCCTTCTTGGAGGAATGGTCTGAAATACTGGATTGCTAGTTTTACTGCCAGCATTTCTTTTTGTTTTATGTGCAGGTGTAGCTGATCTGGGGTCCATAAGCCTTGTATGCACTTGTCCAGCATGTGGGCCCCCCAACCGAGGTCTGAGGCGTCTGTTGTGATGGTTTGGCTTGGTTGAATGCTGTGGAAGGGCAAACCTGTGTTTGACTGGCATGCCTGAGCCCACCATAGGAACTCTTGTTTCAGGCATGGGATTAGTGGTATTTCGGTTTCTAAGCTGTGCCTGTGTTGAGACCATAAATTCTTTAGGTACCACTGTAGCTTTCTCATATGCAGTCTGGCATGGGGGACCAGGATTATGCAGGATGCCATGAAGCCCAAGGCCTGCAGTACTTTCCTTGCTGTTAGTTTGTTCTGCTTTGTTAATGCCAAGAAGTAGAGAGGAAGTTGTTCTTGTTTTTCTGCAGTTAGGAATGCCATCTGTTGTACTGTGTCCAATTCTGCACCCAAGAAGGTTATTGTTTGGGATGGTATCAGTCTTGACTTTTTTATATTGACTGTGTATCCCAGGGCTTGTAGTAAGCAAATGACTCTTTGTAAGTCTTGTGTCAGCTTGTTTTTGTTGTCCGCTTGTATCAGGCAGTCGTCCAGGTATGGATAAATTTGGATTCCCTGAAGCCTGCAGTGAGCGATTACTGATGCCAGGCATTTCGTGAACACTCTGGGCGCAGTAGATAAGCCAAAGGGCAATGCTGAGAATTGATAATGCTCTGATCCTGCAAGAAATCTGAGGTATCTTCTGCAATTTGGTCGTATGGGGATGTGCAGGTATGCCTCCTTGAGATCTAGAGTTACCAGCCAGTACTCCTTTCCCAGCATGGGAAGAAGTTGCTGTAGGGTTAGCATTTTGAATTTTGGAACAATGATGAATGTGTTTAAAGCGGACAGGTCGAGAATAGGCCTCCAATTTCTCTCTTTTCTTGGTACCAGGAAGAGTCTGGAGTAAAATCCCTTGCCTTGTTCTATAGGTGGTACCCTTTCCACAGCTCTCATCTTTGCTAATTGAGCTATTTGTTTTAGAGCTTCTGTCTTTTGATTTGGTGGTAGGTTTGGCATTCCTCTTTCCTGGTAAAGTGTGGAAATGAAACCTGTACCCTTGGTCTATAGTTTGCAAAATCCACTTGTCTCTTGTGATATAGTGCCAGTTTTTTGAAAATAAGGCTAACTTTCTGCCTAAGGGTGCTGCTATTTGTTCCCTGGTAGGCGGTGTCAGAGCCAAGTCACTGTGATTGTCCTGTTGCAGTGGTAGTGGTTGTGTCTGTGCCTCGTTGGTTGTTGCCTTGCCACTGGCGTCCCCTGTAGGCACCTCCTCTGGATTGATTTCTGCCTCTTGAACGCCTATTCCTGCCTCTCTGAGTTTTAGAGGAGTCTGGAAAGGACCAATTTTGGAAGGCCAGTTCCTGCTAAACCTTGGAGGCTGAACCTGTAAGAAATCTTTCACTGTTTGCACAGATTTTGCATTCTCTTCCATTTTCTTCAGTACCTGTTGGGCAGGAGAACCAAATAAACTGACCTTATCCATAGGAGCATCTAATAGCTTTGCTTTAACATGATCCGGCAAGACCTGTTCTTTCAACCATGCATGTCTTCTTATAACTGTGCCAGTCATGGCTGATCTAAATGAAGCCTCCAGTGCATCATAGCCACATTTTAAGGAATGGTTACTAACCTGCTGAATGTTATTCACCATTTCTAGAACATATTTCTTATCTAAAGAATCATCAGAGGACAGTTTCTTAGTTAACTGATCAAGCATAAACTCTTGGTATTGGATCATATGAAACTGACAGTTCAATGCTCTAGCTGAGAGAGTAGCAGAGGTGTATACTTTTTTACCCCATCTCTCTAAGGACCTGGATTCCCTTTCAGAAGGGAGAGGGTTTTTCGCTGAGGTCGAAGCTACTGCCTTAGGCCCCTGGGATATAGTCTCAGGATCTGCAAAAGGAGCCTTGTATAAATGGTGATGAGTGTCCGGGACCCTGTAGAACCTATCGGGCTTAGCAGGGGCTGGAGGTAAAGTATCAGGAGCAGTCCAAGCATCATTAAATTCATCATCCACAACAGGAAGAACTGGAGGTATAGCTAAAGGCCTATGTTGTGGTAAGGGTAAAAAGGTCCTAAGCCTTTTTCTTGAATCTGACAAATCTTGTCCCTGCCATTGGAATTGCTCTCTCATGGCATGTAAAGTTTCCCCAAATGAAAATTCCTCTGGTGGAGAGGCAGAAGGAATCGATTCTTCAGCATCGGAATCTTCATAAGTAGAAAAAGGAGCCTCTGGATGGTCTGTATTGTCTGTATCATCAGAAGAGTCATCTGAGGACACTGGCTCGGGGGGCTCTGCTCTAGGTCTCTTTTCTGGAGGTTGAGAGGCCCTGTCTGGGTGAGATTGGGATCCCCTTATTAAAGAGATGAGATCCTCTGCCAGAGTAAGCATTTGTGAACTGGAACTGGGCCTGTGAGAGGGGGGCTTAACAGGCACAGACTTAGAAGCTTTGGCTGCTTTAGCCCTGGCAAAGGCCTTTATAGACATGGCTGCAGGAGGCCTAGCAGCACCACGTGCTGGGGTAGAAACATCCAAAGGGATGGTGTCCGATAATTCTTGTGAAACCACAGTAGTAGGTAAAACTTCAGAGGCCGATTCAACTAGGGTAGAAGGGGCCTCGGTAGTAGGCAAGGATTCGCTGAAGATTGAACCGCTTGCTCGGTTTCGCCGAAACCGAGACACTCGTGTTTGCTTAACCTCGGTTTCGCCGAAACCGCGGACCGCGAATGTCGGTCCTTTCTTTGCGTTCTTAACAATTTGAGTAGTCGGAGGATCCGACGGCATTATGTACGCAAAATCTGAGCCGAAAAACTGTTCAGCAAACTCCGACCGACGCCTAAGCGTTCGTCGGTTGAAAGAAGCACAGGCTAAACAAGCTGCTACGTCGTGGTCTGGGCCTAAACAAGGTAAGCAGTAAGAGTGGAAATCTTTATGAGGTATTTGTTTCCCACAAGTTAAACAGTTATTCACTTTTTCTGACATAGGCTGAGGCAAGAAAGAGTCCCCAACGGGGTACTTAGCTTTTTAGAAGTCTTTGAAGTAGTATTCAGTAGTAGTTATCTCTGGATCTGACCGACCGGCACTTGCGAACAGCTTCTGCTTCGGGCGCCACGCGGCAAGAAAGACGGAGGAAAATGGCGTCGGCTGATGCCTTTATACCCGAAGAACTGCAGCTATGACGTCGGGTGAAGTGCGACACCAGCCGAGGCCAGACCCAGACTTTGGAATCCGGCCGACCGAAGGGCTGCCTGACGACAGGACAACCCATTTGTAAGGACTGCAGATGCATCCTTGAAGGACATCCACACTAGTCGAGGCCAGAAAGGGGGCAATGAAGATTACTTTGCATCTCAACCGGATTGCTTTCTTTATAAATAGGGATATCAAAGGTATTGGAGGATATGTATAAAGGAGACCTGCGGGCCAATTGTGAGAGTCAGAGCATCTTTCGGTGATTCCCCGTCTGGAGGAAGAGGGCAAAGTAGCTGCTGCATTGTTTTGTTTGAAGGGGAAGCGAAAAGATTGCAGCAAGGCAGGCCCCAACGGCTGAAGATTTCTGCCGCCACGTTCGTGTTGAGAGACCACTCATGTGGACAGAGTATACATCTGCTCAGCCTGTCCGATATTACGGTGGGATACGAGTTGCAATTAGAAAGTGGTTGGAAGCTTTCGCCCAATGCCAAATTCTTATGGCCTCGCGACATAGGGGGTAAGATTTGGTCCCTCCCTGTTTATGTACCAGACGACAGACATATTGTCCGACTGGACTGCATTCGTTCCTGACGGAAGGAGCGAATGAAGTGGCTGCAATGCTAACAGCACAGCTCATAACTCCAGGACGTTGATATGCAAGTTGACCTCTAAGCTGGACCACATGCCTTGGACTGTCTTTTCCTGGAAATGGCCCCCCACCCTATCAGGGAAGCGTCCATGGTCACCGTGGCGATGGGTTGGGGAGTCTGGAAGGGGCGGCACCAAAGATTTTCGTCTGTTCTCATCCACCAGAGGAGATCTTGTTTGCAGTAAATGGTGATCAGGATCTGTGAGTTTAAAGGATGGAGACTGGATATCCACTGGGACAAAAGGAGCCATTGTAGTAGTCTCATATGCAATCTTGCCAGGGGGACAATTGGGATGGCTGCCGCCATAGATCCCAGAGCCTGTAGAACTTCCCTTGCAGACACCTTACTTCAACTGAGTGTCACTTGTACTTGTAATCTCAATCTCTGAAGTCTGTGAGAAGGGAGAGAGACTTGACTTGTTTGAGTATTGAATACTGCTCCTATAAATTGCAATTGTTGGGAAAGATGAAGGTTGGATTTTTTCCCAGTGTATTGTGATGCCTAGAATCTCCGCCAGTGCTAGAGTGTGGAGGAGGGCCTTGACGAGTAGGCACTTGGTGGGGGCGGAGAAGAGCCAATCGTCTAGATATGGAAACACCTGGAATCCCTGAAGTCTCAGATGAGCTGTTACCACTGCTAGGCATTTCGTGAACACTCTGGGGGCCATCGAGAGACCAAGTGGCAGGGCTCTGAATTGGTAATGATTGGCTCCCAGCCGGAAGCGAAGGAGACTCCTGGAGCGCTTGTCCATTCTGATGTGGTAATACGCATCCCGGAGATCTATCGAACACATCCACACACCCTTCTGAAGAAACGGGAGAATAGATTGTATAGTGACCATGCGGAATTTGGTCTGAACTACTGATTTGTTTAGCTGGCTGAAATCCAAAATGGGTCTCCAGTCCCAGGTCTTTTTTGGCACCAAAAAGAATCTTGAGTAAAAACTGGATCCGCACTGGTCTGGGGGGACTCGTTGGATGACTCGTTTTAGACAGAGCTTTCTTATTTCTGAAGCTGCTTCTTCCCTTTGACTGGGTGGAACATCGGGAAGGCATTTTGGAGGAATTGGGTAACAGATTAGCGGGATGTAATAACCTCTGGAAATTATTCTCTGCACCCACTGATCGTTTGTAATAGAGTGCCAGGCATCTTGGTGCATAGAAAAATGAACCTAGACTGCTTCCAGAGGAAAGCAATTGGACAGCGCTTTAGGAGTGCTGATAAGGCCGTCTGGAGAAAGAATCCCTGGAGTCCTAACTTCAGAGAGAGCCTCAGAAAAAGGAGAAGGAAGCAGGCCTTTCAAAATAAGTTTATTTTTCCTTTCATTCAGCTTCTGCTGACTGAAAATGACAAATCTGACAGGGAGGTTTCTCAGATAAGTGGGAACCCCGAGACAATATACACATTCACCATGCAGGTCGCTATTGGGGAGTTTACTATTGCAGGAAGTGCAATGCTTAAATCCTTAAGTCTCTTTCTTTTCAGACATGCTAAGAAAATTAGAAGTTATGTACCTACCATAACGTTCCTTGTTAGTTGTCTTCTCTCGCCTTCTTTCTTGCTGGATGGGTTCGGAGCCGATCCTCGGCTCCGACTCGGCACTTGCTTTAGCTCGAGAACTCCTTTTACCAGCGCGAGGCAACCCTATATCCCATGATGCAAGGCGGAACTACCTCAGATCTCGTTTGGCAGCTAACTGACCCTGCTAAAGACTATCCTAACATAATTAGGAACCATGGTTCCTAAAAGAAGTCCTCATAACAATGCTCCAGAGGAAGCTATCTAATAGGAACTCTCCAAGATCGGTCCAGGCCAGGGGAAGGAGGGGGACGAAGAAAGAAGCAGAGAAGACAACTAACATGGAACGTTATGGTAGGTACATAACTTCTAAATGTTAAGTTGTCAATCTCGCCTTCATTCTTGCTGGATGGGACCGCCCCTAGCACCTGTATCCCGGTGGCTCAATGGAACAGACTCTTGAGAACTGTGGAACCAAAACTGGCCCTGTCTCTGGAGGCCAAATCCAACTTGTAATGAGACACAAAGGTATGAGGCGTGGCCCAAGTAGCTGCTGCACAAATAGTGTCAATGGGAAGTCTATCCTGAAAAGCTACAGAAGTGGATAGACTCCTGGTCGAATGTGCTTTTGGCTTAGAAGATAGTTGTTTGCCCTTATAGAGTACACATAGGAAATGGTGGAAGTCAACCATCTAGATAAGGTCACTTTAGAAACTGGAAGACCTAACCTGTTTTCTGCATAGGAGACAAACAATTGGTCTGATTTTCTTATTTGTTTAGTCCTATGCAAGTAGTACCTGAGCTGACGATGAACATCCAAAAGTGCAGCTTCTGTTCAGCTCTGTCAGAATAGTTAGGAAAGAAAACTGGTAGATCAATAGATTGGTTAAGATTGGTTTGAGATACAACCTTGGGAAGAAAGGAAGGGTTAGTTCTTAGCGAAACCCTATCCTTATGAAAAACCAAATAAGGTGAACGAATACAGAGGGCCTGAATCTCAGAAACTCTTCTTGCAGAAGTAACAGCCAGTAAAAATATAGTTTTCCACATCAATAACTTTAAAGAACACATAGCAGACGGTTCGAAAGGAGGTAGAATTAGGGATGCCAACATTAAGTTTAGATCCCATTGCGGAGGAGGATGTTTCGCAGACGGTTTTAGGAGAAAAACTCCTCTCAAAAAGGCCTTGCATAACCTATGAGACATGATGTTATTGTCATGCAAGCCAACATGATACTTGGAAATAGCAGCCAGTTGTACTTTGACTGTAGATGACGAGGATCCTGAATGAAAAACCTCCGCCAGGAAATCCAAAACAGAATGTACAGGAGCGGTAAAAGGATCAATATTTCTGGCGTTTGCCCAAATTGAAAAATGTCGCCACTTGCTAGCATAAATAGTTCTAGTGGACGACTTTAAAGAAGACACTAAAATGTCACTGACTGAGTCAGAAATCATTGGTAGCCTGGCTAGGGAAGGAAGTGGAGCAACCAAGCAGTGAGGTTGAGAGAATGAATGGCCCGGTGCTGCTGACCCGACTGGTGGATCAAAAGATCCGGAACTGGGTCCAGATGCCAGGGCTGCACCAGAAGATGACGATGTAGAGACGGAAACCAAATTTGTCGAGGCCAATATGGAGCAATGAGGATCAATTTGGCTCTCAAAACGGTGGCTTTCTGAATGACTTGTGGAATCAATGGAAAGGGAGGAAAAGCATAAAGAAGTCCCCGGGGCCAATCCTGGGTTAGAGAGTCTCTCAAGGGTTGGCCTGGAAGGGGAAATAGTGTGAAGTAATCTGGGCACTTGCTGTTTTGAGGGGTAGCGAAAAGATCGCAACAAGGAGTGCCCCACTTCAGAAAAATCTGATCTACTACAGACTGATTGAGAGACCATTCGTGAGGCATCAGAATAGATCTGCTTAGCCTGTCCGCCAATAGGTTGAACCTGCCTGGGATGTGCGTTGCTATCAGAAACCGCTGAGAAGAGATCGCCCATTGCCAAAGTCTGAGAGCTTCTCGACATAAGGGATAGGACCTGGTTCCGCCCTGTTTGTTGATGTACCAGACCACGGACATGTTGTCCGTCTGTACTGCAATAGTCCCCGTGGGAAGAAAGTCGTCGAGGGCTTGCAACATTAAAAGCACTGCTCTCATCTCCAGGACATTTATGTGCAGATGGTATTCTATGGGTTGCCACGTCCCGTGGACCATCCTGCCCTGATAATGCCCCCCCCCACCCGATCAGGGAGGCATCCGTGGTTACTGTGGCAACTGGAGGAGGGGGAACAAAGGGTCGGCCCTGATGAAGAAGAGGGGAAGATATCCACCATCGTAGATGAGCCCTGCACGACTGTGTTACCAAAATTTCGTGTCTCATAGGCAGATTGTGGTAAGACCACTGCGTGAATAACATCCACTGCAGGAGACATGTGGAAGCGAGCCAGTGGAAGAAGAACAATGGCCGCAGCCATTAGGCCTAGAACTTTCAAGACAAACCTGGCTTTGATCTTGTTGCTTAGTAACAGAAGCTGAACAAATTTCTGGATGTCCAGAATCCTTTGATCTGTTAGCCTGGCTAACATTTTGACGGTATTTAACTCTGCGCCTATAAAAATGATAGATTGGCAAGGCAGCAGAGAGGATTTTTCGAAATTTACCGAAATTCCCAGTTTCTTGCAAAGCTGTAGGGTGTAGTCTCTGGACCGAAGAAGCTGATGCTTGGTGGTGGCGGAGAGGAGCCAGTCGTCCAAACAAGGAAACACCTGGAATCCTCGACGTCTCAGGTGAGCTGTGACTACTGCCATGCATTTGGTGAACACTCTGGGGGCTGAAGTGAGGCCAAAGGGCAGTGCTCTGAATTGGTAATGACTGGCTCCCAGACAAAAGCGGAGAAACCTTCTGGAGCGTCTGTGAATCTTTGTGTGATAGTACGCATCCTGAAGGTCTATAGAGCACATCCAGTTGTCCTTGCCCAGAAAGGGCAGAATGGATTGCAGCGTGACCATCCGGAATCTTGCCTTTTTGACAGACTTGTTTAGTCTGCTTAGGTCTAGTATCGGTCTCCAATCTCCCGTCCTTTTGGGGACCAAAAAGAATCTTGAGTAGAAGCCGAATCCTACTTGGTCTGCCGGCACTGTCTGGATGGCTCTTTTTTCCAAGAGTTTTGAAACTTCCTGTGTTGCCAAATCCCTTTGACCGGGTGAGATGTCTGGAAGGGATTGTAGAGGTACGGGAAACCTTTCGAAGGGGATTTTGTAACCCTGGGATATGATCGAGTGTACCCACTTCTCTTGGGATAGGGATTGCCAGGCTACTGGGTACAGTGAAATTCTTCCCCCGACTGCCTCCAACGGTGGACAGTCGGGCAACACCTCAGGGATGCAGAAAGGGCTTCTCAGGAAGAGACTCCCTGTTGCCCTGGTTGTGAGGACCCCCCCTGCCTCTAGAGCGGCCTATTATTGTTACCCCTCTGCCTCTGGGGTAAACTGACCACGTGTGTCCGTGTAGCTCCTTGGGCTTTTCGGAACCACATCTTCCCTCCCTTCTGGCCCTTGGGGTAAGGTCTAGAAGGAGTGGAAAACTGGACTCCAACGGCAGAAAGAGTTTTACCGTCCTGCTCACATCTGGTCAAAGTATCCTTCACCTGAGGTCCGAACAAAGCCGAACCGTCAAAGGGGGTGTTGGTGAAGGACGCCTTAAAGGGTCCGAAAATTACACAGCCGCATCCAGGCTTGGCATCTAAGAGCAACACCTGTGCCTGCGGCCCTGCTCGCTCCATCGGCCGCATAAGATATGAGCCGCATGGAGGAGTTAGATATGGAATTCAGGATAGCAAGCTGTGAGGCAATCTTTTCCTGAACCCCAGCAGCAGAAGAATCCTGGACTACTTCTCCCAGTTCCTTGAGAATATCTCATTGAAGCCTGGTGAAGTGACAAAGGTAATTCAGCTTAACGATAGCAAAGGTCGCTGAAGAAAACATCCGCTTTCCATACCTGTCCATGGTCCTAGAATCCTTATTAGGAGGATGGACAGGTACTGAAGGATCCGCCAGTTCCTTCTTAGTGGCCGCCGCCACCACCATAGCATCCACAGAGACACCTTTGGAAAGGAACTGCTTATCCGAAGGGGCCGTGATGAACTTGGATGGTCTCCTGGGGACAGGTTCCACAGAATCTGGAGCCGCCCACGCCTTCCGAGCCACTACCTGCATGAGTGGGTCGAAGGCGGAGACACCCAGGAGGTGGAGGGTCGGGATCCAAAGCCTCCAGGTATACCGACTCATCCTCGGAGGGGTCAATGGAGGCCAATTCCCCTCTGTTTGAGGAGCTCAAGGATGTCTGAAAGGAGACATCCTCAGAGGGGACCGGGGAACCCTCCGACTCATCTAAGTCGGTATCAGATGTAGTAGACTCGGGAGTCTGTGTGTTTCCTCTTACGTCCTCTTCCGAGGGGTTCCCCTGCAGGATCAGGAGAAACCTCGAAGAGGAGGAAATTCCGTGTGGGGAAACCTGGGGCGATGGATCCCTGGGCGTGAGAGCAAGAGGCTGGCAAGAGGCATCTGCAGGCACTGATGAGGGAGGAGCTAGAGGGACGGACCGCTGACCTGGCTCTGAGGCCAGGACACTCCTCATCACCTCAAAGGCTCCTCTCCTGGGAGACCAGAACACACCCGCTCGAAGAGACAGGAATGGTCGGCTCCAAAGAGAGAGAAGGCTCCAAGGCGATGTCGGTGCCGAGCTTAGAGCCAAGCCCGAGAGGGAGAGCGGGTCGACAAGGGTCCGATGCCACTAGCCCCCTCGGAGCCGACAGTGGAAACCCGACGACCGGATCCCTCCAAGGAAGGTCTCAAGGAGGAGATCGGAGCCGAAGACGACGGAGCCGAAGGATGTATCGGCTCCGCATCGAAACAGTCGCTGTCCCAAGAAGCTCGCCCAACTCTGGTGTGGAGTCGGAGGAGGAATCTCAAGAATCGGGCTATAGCCAAGTCTGTTGAGACGGGCTATGGAGCATTTGGGCCAGTGCCTGAGACTTCAACAGCCTGCTTACCACCCTCTCCAAATCGTGGTCAGACAGCCTGGAAGATTTCGAAGATCGGCTCCAATGGCTCTCCCGAAAAGAGGAGACCCCGAGCCGAGTGGATACTCAGTATAGAAGGGGACCGGATCTCTACGGGTCGAAGCCATCGGAGCCGAAGTCCCTTGAACCCCAGATGGAGCCAAGATATCTCGCTCCGATGTTGATAAAGTGTCGGCTCAGCCGAGCCGACAAGGCCACAGTAGTCAGGGTATCGGAGCCGGCACCGAACCCACTACTCGAACAGAAGAAGTATCGACTCCAGCTAGAGCCGATATCGGCTCCGACGGAGCCGGAGCCACCGGAGGAGGCTTGGACACTGTAGCCTGAACCTTCGGTGGCTTAAGAGGTTTTCCTGACCCTGACTTAGGAGGAGAACCTTCAGGTTTAAGTAAACCTCGGAGGATTAATTTGTTCCTCCTTTCCTGCAGGACTCTCTGGCTAAAAGCATGACACAACGCACAGGAGTCCTGCAGGTGCAAAGGCCCCAGGCAATAAACACAAGAAGTGTGACCGTCTGTCAGAGACATTTTCTGACAGCACTGGTCACACTTCTTGAAGCCTGAGACCTTGCCTTCTTTTGACATCCTAGGAGGGAGAAACACAAACAGTCCCCACAAACACACCAATTAATCCCTTACACAGACACACAGGAAGGGAATAACTTGGGAACTAGGCCTGACTAAAAACTTAAACTGAAACTTTTTATAAAAGTTTAAAAGGAAGGGAATAGGGTGGGCTGTAACTAAGTACAGGCTAAACTAACACTAAAGGGAAAAAATAAACCCCTAACTAAACTTTTTCTTATTTTACTAAGAAAAAACTTACCTCAGCTGGCAAAGGAGACCTCTTTCGCTAAGCGGCAAACGAGATCTGAGGTAGTTCCGCCTTGCATCATGGGATATAGGGTTGACTCGAGCTGGTAAAAGGAGTTCTCGAGCTAAAGCAAGTGCCGAGTCGGAGCCGAGGATCGGCTCCGAACCCATCCAGCAAGAATGAAGGCGAGATTGACAACTTAACATAACAATTCAACAATCCAAAAAAGGATAGAGAAAGGAAGGAAAAATAAAAAATACCAACAATGGCATTGAGTACCACAAGGGTAAAGAACGGCATTTACCAACAATGGTAAGAAGAAGATACCCGTAGGTAGAGCTGGTTAAGATAAATAGAAGTTATGTTCTTACCATAACGTTCCATGTTAGTTGTCTTCTTCTCGCCTTCTTCTTGCTGGATGGGTTCGGAGCAGACCTCGGCTCCGACTCGGCCACTCTAAAAGCTCGAGAGTTGGTTCCACCGGCTCGAGGCTCCCCTTATATCCCACAATGCTAGGCGTGAGTTACCTCAGATCTCGTTTGTAAGCTAGGCCCAGCTTATAATAATAATAGCAGAATAACTAGAAACAAAGTCCACCTCTATAAACAAGGGAAAAGAGAAGGGTGACCTATATCCTGATCCAGGAAAATATGCACAGCAGCATATACCTAAAGTAAAGAGGTGGTAGAAAGAGAGGTCACAATCAAAACTCCTCTAGGTCTGTCCAGGCCAGGGGGAAGGAGGGGACGCAAGAAGAAGGCGAGAAGAAGACAACTAACATGGAACGTTATGGTAAGAACATAACTTCTATATGTTAAGTTGTCTATCTCGCCTTCATTCTTGCTGGATGGGACCGGCCCTAGCACCTTGTCCCGGTGGCCTAACGGAACAGACTCTTGAGAACAGTGGAACCAAAGTTAGCTCTATGCCTAGAAGCTAAATCCAACTTATAATGAGAAATGAAAGTGTGAGGAGTAGCCCAAGTAGCCGCTGCACAAATGGTGTCAATAGGCAGTCTGTCTTGGAAGGCTATAGAAGTAGCCAAAGCTCTGGTGGAATGGGCTTTAGGTTTGTTAGGCAGCTTTTGGTGTCTAATTTCATGAACAAGGGAAATCAGAGATGTTAGCCATCTAGATAATGATACCTTTGAAACTGAAAGTCCCTTTCTGCCTTCTGCATAAGAGACAAACAGCTGGTCAGATTTTCTGAATTGTTTGGTTCTATCCAAATAGTACCTTAACTGACGATGAACATCTAGCCAATGCAATTTTTGTTCAGACCTGTTAGAATATTCTGGAAAAACACAGGAGGTCAATGCTCTGATTTAGGTTAGACGCCGAGGCTATCTTAGGTAAAAAGGACGGATTGGTTCAGAAGATACCCTGTCCTTATGGAACAACAGATAAGGAGGTCGACAGCTGAGTGCATGAAGTTCTGAAACTCTTCTAGCTGAAGTAATAGCTACCAGAAAGAGTGTCTTCCATGATAGCAATTTTAAAGAACAGGAGGCTGCAGGTTCGAAAGGGGAGAGAATCAAAGAACTAAGAACTAAATTTAGGTCCCAAGGAGGAGGAGGATTTCTTATAGGAGGTCTGGGTAGAAAACTCCTTCAAAAGGCTTTGCAAAGCTTGTGAGACATTATGGCAGACTCTGAAATGCCCACATGAAAGTTAGAAATAGCTGCCAATTGAACTTTAAGAGTAGAAGGAGATGAACCTGCATGGAAGAGTTCAGCTAGAAAATCAAGGACCATTTGGATGGAAGCAGTGAAAGGATCTATGTCCCTTCCTTGAGCCCAATAGGCTTAAACGTTTCCACTTACTCAAATAAATCTTTCTAGTGGAAGATTTATGGGAAGCTATCAAAATATCCCGAACAGAGTGAGATATTTGAGGAAGCCTGGCTAAGGTTGGAATAGGAGGAACCAAGCAGTGAGGTTCAGAGAGGGAAGGGAGCGATGAAACTGACCCGACTGATGGATCAAAAGATCTGGAACTAGGTCCAGATGCCAAGGTCGCTCCAACAGAAAGTGATGTAGAAAGGGGAACCAAACTTGTCGAGGCCAGTAAGGAGCAATGAGGATCAACGAGGCCTTCTGAGCGATAGCTTTCTGTATCACTTGAGAGATTAGTGGGAAGGGAGGAAATGCATACAGAAGTCCCTGGGGCCAAACTTGGACTAGAGCGTCTCTGCTGGGCTGGCCTGGTAAAGGGAATAGGGTGAAATAATCTCTGCACTTGCTGTTTTGGGGAGTAGCAAAAAGGTCGCAGCAAGGCTGACCCCACTTGAGAAAAATTTCTCTCACAACAGAGTCTTTCAGAGACCACTCGTGAGGCATGAGGATAGCTCTGCTCAACTTGTCCGCGATTTGATTGGACTTCCCGGGGATGTGCGTTGCTATCAGAAACCGCTGAGAAGAAATCGCCCATTGCCACAGTCTGAGTGCTTCTCGACACAGGGGGTAGGACCTGGTTCCGCCTTGTTTGTTGATATACCACACTACAGACATATTGTCTGTCTGGTTGCTATCGTTCCCAAGGGAAGAGAGTCTTGAAGGGCTTGCAACGCTAAAAGCACCGCTCTCATCTCTAGAACATTTATGTGCAAGTGGCATTCGTCTGGTTGCCATGTGCCCTGGACAGTTCTGCCCTGATAATGCCCCCCCCACCCGATCAGGGAGGCGTCCGTTGTCAAAGTAGCAACCGGAGGGGAAGGAACAAAAGGTCTTCCCAATAAGAGCTGAGGGGAAGACATCCACCACAGAAGATGATTTCTGCATGTTTGCGTGATCATAATGGTGTGGGACATCGGAAGTTGCTGGTATGACCATTGCGTGAAGAGCATCCATTGAAGGATTCTCATGTGGAATCTGGCTAATGGAAGCAGAGGTATGGCAGCCGCCATAATCCCCAATACTTTCAGAACTAACCTGGCTTTGATTCTGTTGCTGCTGAAGAGGAGCGAGACCAGTTTGTGTATGTCTGCTATTCTCTGATGTGTTAGTCTCGCAGACATGTTGACTGTGTCTAGATTTGAGCCTATGAAGGTAATAGTACGACAAGGCGACAAAACAGACTTTTCGCAATTTATTGAAATGCCTAACTTTTGACAAATGCGAAAGGTGTAGTCCCTGGCCATTAGAAGAAGATGCTTGGTGGGAGCTGTGAGGAGCCAGTCGTCCAAATATGGAAACACCTGGAATCCTTGACGTCTCAGGTGAGAAGCTACCACTGCCATGCATTTGGTAAACACCCGGGGGGCAGTAGTGAGACCAACGGGCAGGGCCCAGAATTGAAAATGACTGGTTCCCAGCCTGAAGCGGAGGAATCTTCTGGAGCGTCTGTTCATTTTTATGTGATAGTACGCATCCTGAAGATCTATAGAGCACATCCAGCTTTTCTTTCCCAACAGGGGGAGGATGGACTGCAACGTGACCATCCGAAATCTTGTTTTCTTGACTGACTTGTTCAAGATACTGAGATAAAAATTGGTCTCCAGTCCCCTGTTTCCTTTGGAACTAAAAAGAACCTGGAGTAGATTCCGGATCCTAGTTGGTCTGCTGGAACTGGTTGAATTGCTCTTTTTACAAGCAGCTTTGAAATTTCTAAAGCTGCCAGATCCCTTTGAGCGGGTGGAACATCTGGAAGGGATTTTTTTGATTGTCTTGGGATGCGAACGAAGGGAATGGAATAGCCTTCGGAAATGATGGACTGTACCCACTTGTCTTGAGTCAGGGATAGCCAGGCTTCTGGGTACAGTGACAATCTTCCCCCGACTGCCTCCGAAGGTGGGCAGTCGGGCAACACCTCAGGGATGCTGAGAGGGCTTATCAGAGAAGGTTTCTCGATTGCCCTGGTTCTGCGGACCCCCCCTGCCTCGAGGGCGACATCTACCATTGTTCCCCCCTCTGCCTCTGGCGGGGAA
The DNA here is from genome assembly GCF_019279795.1 of Protopterus annectens. Classification (NCBI taxonomy): domain Eukaryota; kingdom Metazoa; phylum Chordata; order Ceratodontiformes; family Protopteridae; genus Protopterus; species Protopterus annectens. Next base: position 1,258,444,904 of record NC_056741.1, on the reverse strand, counting down.
CCGACTCTGTGCGTCAGGCGAAGTCCCTTGAGATTGTTTGCGGAACCACATTTTCCCACTTTTCTGGCCTTTGGGGTAAGGCCTAGAAGGAGTAGAAAACGGACCTCGACGGCAGAAAGAGTCTTGCCATCCGTCTCGCACCTAGTCAAGGTTTCTTTCACTTGAGGACCAAAAAGAGATGATCCATCAAACGGGAATTAGTGAATGACGCTTTTAAAGGGGTCCGCAAAATTGCATAGCCGCATCCAGGCATGCCTACGTAAGGCCACACCTGTCCCTGCGCCCTGCTCGCTCCATCAGCCGCATAAGAAAGGAGGCGATGGAGGAGTTAGCTATGGAGTTCAGGGTAGCCAGCTGAGTGTTCATCTTGTCTTGAAAACCCGCAGCTGTAGGATCCTTCAACATGTCACTCGCTTTGATCAAGTCTCTTTGAAGATGAGTAAAATGGCATAGGTAGTTCAGCTTAACGCATTGCAAAGGTCGCTGACGAGAACATCCGCTTCCGCACCTGTCCATAGACCTAGATTCTTTGTTAGGGGGATGAACAGGCACTGAAGGATCAGCTAGCTCCTTCTTGGTGGCAGCAGCTACCACCATAGCATCCACAGAAACACCTTTTGTGAGAAATTGTTTGTCAGTTGGTGCTGTTATAAATTTGGAAGGTCTCCTGGGGGTAGGGTCCACTGAATCAGGAGCCGTCCAGGCCTTCTTTGCAACCACCTGCATGAGGGGATCAAAGGGGGGGTACACCCAGGAGGTGGAAGGGCGAGAGCCAAACGCCTCAAGATACACAGATTCATCCTCCGAAGGGTTAAGGGCTGGCCAATTTCCCCTCTGTTTCAGGATCTCTAGAATGTCTGTAAAGAGACATCTTCAGACGGGGAACGTGGGGAACCCTCGAATCCTCTAAATCTGTGTCAGAGGTGACAGACTCAGGTGAGTCTATGTGCTTCCTCTACACTTTCTCTTCCTAGGGGCCCCTGCCAATTCAGGGAGGCCTCGAAGAGGATGAGATCCCCACAGGGGATTCTTGAGGAGCTGGCTCTCTGCGGTCTGGGATGAGGGAGTGAGTCGACATAACCAAAGGCACAAGAGGGAGGGGCGGACGGAGCCGACTGTGGAGTCGAACAAGGTTCCAACACACTCCCATGACCTCGAAGCACCCCTGTCTGGCAGAGCCAGAGGTCCCCACTCCGAGAAGCTGAGAACCTCCTCGGCACCGACAGAGATGGCTCGAGGCGATGTCGGAGCCGAACTCACCAGCCGGAAGCACCGAGAGGGAGAGGGGTCGGACAAGGGTCCGATGCCACTCACCCCTCGAGCCGACGAGGGAAGCCCGCCGAGATTCTTCAAAGAAGAAATCGGAGTTTCCGACGGAGCCGAAGACAATTGTATCGGCTCCGACGCTACCACAGTCTCGGTCCCGAGACGCCCGGCCCGAGCTCAAAGGAGTCGGAGGAGGAATATTTATAGGAACAAGTTGAGGCATCAACTGATGAGTCGGACTCTGGAGCATTTGGGCCAGTGCCTCGACTAAAAGTCGACTCACTACCCTCTGGAGGTCGTGATCTGAAAGCCTCGATGACCTGGAGGAGTGAGATCTGTGGCTGCTCAGACAGCAGGGGAGACGCTGGAGCGAATGAATGGAGCCAAGGGACGGTGACCTCGATCTCTTTCTAGATGTCGGCTCCGATGGTCTGATCGAGCCGACCCAGGAATCTAATGCCTCGGCTCCGCCGGAGCCGAGGAACCACAGATACTGCAGTCAAGACTCATCGGCTCCAGCTGGAGCCGATGAAGCAGTAGGCTTGAGCCTTAGGCCTCGACTCTGAAGCTGGAGCCGAGGTCTTGGAAGCCTTAGAAGGTTTCCCCAATGTCACAGAAAGGGAACCTTCAGGCTTAATCAAACCCCTTAAAATGAGTTTGTTTTTTCTCTCCTGCAGGACTCTAGGGCTGAAGCCATGGCATACAGCACAAGAGTCCTGCAGGTGTAAAGGTCCCAGGCAATACACACAAGAAGTGTGACCGTCTGTCAGAGACATTTTCTGACAGCACGAGTCACACTTCTTGAAGCCTGAGACCTTTGAATCCTTGGACATACTCAAGGAACCGAAGTGTAATCACACACAGAAAACACACACACACAGATTACACTGATAGGGGTCTAAAAGGAATTATTTAACTAAAGGGTAAGTTAAGTTAAATTTCCTAATCAAACACATACACATACACACCCTAGGGAAGGGAAGGAAGGGCCGAAGGCCTAGGAAAGAACTTATAAGTTCTTTAGAAAAAAGGGGCTGAATAAAAGTAGAAGGGATAATATCCACTACACTAAGGGAAAGAAAAATACACTAAGCTAGCTTAAGTCTAAAGAATTTAAACTAGTCTAACTTTCACTAACCTGGAGCCGGTAGAAAACACACCTCGATCGCTGTAGCGGCAAACGAGATCTGAGGTAACTCACTAGCATTGTGGGATATAGGGAGCCTCGAGCCGGTGGAACCAACTCTCGAGCTTTTAGAGTGGCCGAGCCGAGGGCGCCTCCGAACCCATCCAGCAAGAATGAAGGCGAGATAGACAACTTAACATTAAGATATAGAAGAGGTTTTAAGAAAAAAACGTATAAAATACTGTAAATTTTTGACAAATACAACACTTAGCTGGAGAGTTCGGTGAAATGCTGCTATATGGCTGTGCAGCAAACGAGATCTGAGGTAACTGTGAGAAGGGCACTGTGGGTAGCAGCTCAGCTCGAGAGTTTTGGTGTATGCGTGAACTTGGTATTAGGCCGACTCGGTTCCGAGGGCTCGGAACCGAACCCACCAGTGATGAATTGGAAGAAAAAAACAACTTCACATTGTTGGATTTCCCAATTATATGCATTGCTACTAGAAAGCAGTTAGTGGAGATCACCCACTGCCAAACTCTCATTGCTTCTAAAAGCGGTTAACATCTGGTTCCCACTTATTGATGCACCAGACTACAGACATGTTGTGTGTTTGTATTGCAATAGTCACTAGAGGAAGAAAGCTCTCTAAGGCCTGCATTACTAGAAGTGCATTTTTTGAACCCAGCTGGTTTGTCAGATTTCTCAGCCATAACGAAAGGAGAAACTACAAATATTACCTGAATAAAAGACTTATTTTTGTATAATGACAGAGCGGAAAAGAAAAATAATAAGAAGTTATGTACTCACCATAAAGTTCCATCTGAGTAGGTATCTTCATTTGTCTGCAACCTGTGGATACGGATCCGATCTCGATCCGAGCCGCAACTTCTAACATAGCATAGATCCGAGCTCCTAGCTCCTCCCCCTTACCCATAATCCCCTGCCTGCCCTAACTGACCTCAGATCAAGTTTGCCCCATAGCACAACAGATAACAGGTGTCCCAATGGGAACATATGCTAATAACACAAGAGCGATCAAATCGGTCAGGGGGAAGGAGGGGGGGGATGGTTGCAGACAATGAAGATACCTACTCAGATGGAACGTTATGGTGAGTACATAACTTCTTAATCTGAAGTAGGAATTTCATTTGTCAGCAACCTGTGGGACAGAGTCCCCAGCTACCTAAGTCTTGGGTGGCCTTCATGGAAGGATATTCCGAGCACCGCAGAGCCAAAGGACGCTCTACCTCGAAATAAGAAGTTATGTACCTACCATAACGCTCCATGTTAGTTGTCTTCTCGCCTTCTTTCTTGCTTGATGGGTTCGAGCCGATCCTCGGCCCGACTCGGCACTAGCTAAGCTCGAGAGTCACTTTTACCAGCTCAAGGCAGCCCCATATCCCATGATGCAAGGCGTAAGTACCCAGATCTCATTTGATGACAAAGGGCAATAGCACCAAGCATAAACACTTCCCAAAGGAAGAAAGAAAGCCTACAGGATGGAAGAAGGACCAGCTCTGAATGGTCTTCAGCATAATAATTCCTGTAGAAAAGGTCTGTCCAGGCCTGGGGAAGGAGGGAGGGTCGAAGAAAGAAGCAGAGAAGACAACTAACATGGAACGTTATGGTAGGTACATAACTTCTTAATGTTAAGTTGTCAATCTCGCCATTCTTGCTTGATGGGACCGCCCCTAGCACCTCTATCCTGGGTGGCTCAATGGAACAGACTCTTGAGGACTGTAGAGCCAAAACTGGCTCTGTCCCTGGAGGCCAAGTCCAATTTGTAATGGGAAACAAAAGTATGAGGAGGGCCCAAGTGGCCGCTGCACAAATAGTGTCTAAAGGAAGTCTAGCTTGAAAAGCTGTAGAAGTAGCTAAGCTCCTAGTTGAATGTGCTTTAGGTTTTGAGCACAGCTGTTTTCCCCTGAGCAGATAAATTTCAGAGATGACAGAAGAAAGCCATCTAGATAAGGTCACTTTAGAGACAGGAAGGCCTTTCTTGTTATCCGCATAGGAAACAAAGAGTTGATCGGATTTCCTAAATTGTTTAGTTCTGTCCAAATAATATCTGAGTTGGCGGTGGACATCAAGATAATGTAGTTTTTGTTCGATCTGTTTGAATAGTTTGGAAAAAATACAGGGAGATCAATGGATTGATTCAAATTAGTCTTTGAGGCGACCTTAGGCAAAAAGGTCGGATTAGTTCTCAATGATACTCTGTCTTTGTGAAAGACGAAATAGGGGGGTCGAACCGATAGAGCATGAAGTTCAGACACCCTCCTGGCCGATGTAATAGCTACTAGGAATAGTGTTTTCCAAGTAAGAAATTTTAGGGAGCAAGAAACAGCTGGCTCGAAGGGGGGAAGAATCAAGGATGTCAACACTAAATTTAGATCCCATTGAGGAGGAGGATTCCTGATTGGAGGCTTTAGCAGGAAAATTCCTTTCAAGAAGGCTTTACAAAGCCTATGGGACATAATATTGTGATCTGAAATCCCCACATGAAAGTTCGAGATAGCAGCCAATTGAACTCTAACTGTGGAAGAAGAGGAGCCTGCATGAAAAATCTCTGCTAAGAAGTCCAAAACTGCCTGAACTGGGCAGTGAAGGGATCAATATTCTTGGCTTTAGCCCAATAAGAGAAACGTTTCCATTTGCTTGTATAAATCCTCCTGGTAGAGGATTTTAAGGAAGCTACTATGATGTCTCTAACAGGGTTAGAGATCAAAGGAAGCCTGGCTAAGGAAGGAAGTGGAGCAACCATGCTGAGAGGTTGAGAGAAGGGATAGACCGTGCAGCTGACCGGATTGGTGAATCAGAAGATCTGGCACTGGGTCCAGATGCCAAGCTGCACCAAAAGGTGACGATGGAGGAACGGAAACCAAATTTGTCGAGGCCAATAAGGAGCAATGAGAATCATTTTGGCTCTCAAAGCGGTTGCTTTCTGGATAACTTGAGGGATCAGCGGGAAAGGAGGAAAGGCATAAAGAAGTCCCTGGGGCCAATCCTGGGTCAGAGCGCCTCTGGGGGATGGCCTGACAGAGGGAAGAGCGAGAAGAAGTCTGGGCATTTGCTGTTTTGGGGAGTAGCAAAAAGATCGCAACATGGGCGACCCCATTCCAGAAAAATCTCCTCCACTATAGATTGCTTGAGAGACCACTCGTGAGGCATGAGCATAGCTCTGCTCAATCTGTCTGCTAAAATGTTGGTTTTCCCAGGGATGTGCGTTGCTACCAGAAACCGATGAGAGGAGATCGCCCATTGCCAAAGTCTGAGCGCTTCTCGACACAAGGGGTAGGACTTGGTTCCGCCTGTTTGTTGATATACCAAACTACAGACATGTTGTCTGTGTGGACTGCAATTGTCCCTACAGGAAGAAAGTCGTTGAGGGCTTGCAACGTTAAAAGCACTGCTCTCATCTCTAGGACATTTATGTGCAGGTGGTACTCGACGGTTGCCACGTCCCATGAACCATCCTGCCCTGATAATGACCCCCCCACCCGATCAGGGAGGCATCCGTGGTGACAGTGGCTACCGGGATGGGGTACAAAGTGTCTGCCTTGGTGAATCTGGGGGAAGTGATCCACCAAGCAAGATGATTTTTGCAAATCTGTGTCACCAGAATTTGGTGACATTGGAAGTTGTTGGTATGACCAGTGAGTGAACAACATCCACTGAAGAAGGCGCATGTAGAAACGAGCCAGGAAGAAGAGTAATGGCAGCAGCCATGAGACCCAATACCTTTAGAACCATTCTGGCCTGTACTTTCTTGTTGGCTAGAATGATCCTGACATGACTTTGAATGTCTGAAACTCTTTGGTCTGTAAGGGTAGCTGACATCCGAACAGTGTTTAAGTTTGCGCCTATGAAAGTAATAGACTGGCAGGGCAATAAGGATGACTTTTCAAGTTGATCGAGATGCCCAAATGAGAACAAAGATTTATTGTGTAATCCCTGGCTTGAACAAGCTGATGCCTGGTGGTGGCTGACAGGAGCCAGTCGTCGAGATATGGAAACACCTGGAATCCTTGACGCCTCAGGTGAGCCGTGACCACTGCCATGCATTTGGTGAACACTCTGGGGGCTGTGGTGAGACCAAAGGGCAGGGCTCTGAACTGGAAATGACTGGACCCCAGCCTGAAGCGGAGAAATCTCCTGGAGCCGCCTGTGAATTTTTATATGATAGTACGCATCCTGAAGATCTATTGAGCACATCCAGTTGTCCTTCTGCAAGAAGGGCAGAATCGACTGAAGAGTGACCATTCGAATCTTGTCTTCCTCACAGACTTGTTGAGTCTGCTGAGATCCAATATTGGTCTCCAGTCTCCCGTCTTTTTGGGGACCAAAAAGAACTGTTGTAACTGGCTGAATGGCTCTTTTGCAGTAGTTTTGAGACTTCTAACTCTGCAATTTCCCTTAGACCGGTGGTACATCTGGAAGGGAATTTGAGGGATAGAAGGGACTTTCCTGGAAAGGAATTTTGTAACCTTCGGATATGATCGACTGTACCCATCTGTCTTGAGAGAGAGAACGCCAGGCTTCTGGGTACAGTGATAGTCTTCCGACTGCCTCCAAGGAGGGACAGTCGGGCAACATCTCAGGGATGCTGAAAGGGCTTGTCAGAGAGAGACTCTCTGTTCCCTGGTTTTGTGGACCCCTCTGCCTCGAGAGCGTCTGTTGTTGTTACTCCCTCTGCCTCTAGGGGTAAACTGACCACGTGAATCCAGGTGTGACTCCTTGGGATTGTTTGAACCACATTTTGCCACCCTTCTGTCCTTTGGGATAAGGTCTAGAAGGAGTGGAAAACGGACTCCCACGGCAGAAAGAGTTTTGCCATCCTGCTCACACCTGGTCAACGTTTCCTTCACTTGAGGGCCAAATAAAGCTGAGCCATCAAAGGGAGAGTTTGTGAATGACGCTTTAAAGGGATCTGCAAAATTACATAGCCGCATCCAGGCTTGGCCTAAGAGCCACACCTGTACCCTGCGCCCTACTCGCTCCATCAGCAGCATATGATATCAGCCGCATGGAGGAGTTTGCAATGGAGTTAAGGGTTCCTAGCTGAGTGCAATTTTTCCTGAGCCCCGCAGCTGTAGGATCCTGCACAACTTCACCTAGCTCCTTAAGGATATCCCTTTGGAGTCTGGTGAAGTGACATAGGTAGTTCAGCTTAACGATAGCAAAGGTCACTGAAGAAAACATCCGCTACCATATCTATCCATGGTCCTAGAGTCCTTATTAGGAGGATGGACAGGCACGAAGGATCTGCAAGTTCCTTCTTGGTGGCAGCAGCCACCACCATAGCATCAGCAGGGACACCTTTGTAAGGAATTGCTTGTCCCGACGGGCAGTAATAAATTTAGAAGGCCTCCTAGGGACAGGCTCTACAGAGTCAGGAGCCCAGGCCTTCTTTGCAATAACCTGCATAAGGGGATCGAAGGCGGAGATACCCAGGAGGTGGAGGGCCGAGATCCAAACGCCTCCAGGTATACTGACTCATCCTCAGAGGGTTATTGGTGGGCCAGTTTCCCTCTGTCTAAGGAGTTCTAGGATGTCTGAGAAGGAGACATCCTCAGAGGGGATCTTGGGGATCCCTCTGACTCATCTAAGTCAGTATCTGAAGTGATAGACTCAGGTGAGTCTATGTGTTTCCTCTTACAAGTCCTATTCTAGGAGGATCCACCGACAAATTAGGAGAATCCTCGGAAGAGGATGATATTCCCAGTGGGGATACCTGAGGAGGAGGATCTCTGGGTCCTGGAGCAAGAGAAGTGACAGAGATGTCAACAGGCACCATAGAGGGAGAAGCTAAGGAACAGACTGCTGGCTGAGACCAGTGGCCAGCACACTCTTCATCACCTCGGCTCTACTCCCAGGAAGGTCCAGAGAACCCGCCCAAGAACTAGGAACTCCAGGACCCACCGAAAGGAGATGGCCCGAGGCAGATGTCGGAGCCGAGCTCACCAGTCGATGCTCCAAGGGAAGAGCGGGCCGGACAAGGGTCCGATGCCACTCACCCCTCGGAGGAGACCAGGGAAGCCCGCCACCGAATCCTCTAAGGAAGGTCTCAAGAGGAGATAAGAGTAGAGGCTGAAGGAGCAGAAGGGGGTATCTGTCCCTCAGCCATAGCAGAAACCATTCCCGAAGACTCCAACCCAAACTCTGAGGCAGAGTCGAAGGAGGAACATTAATGGGGTGGACTAATAGTCAACTGCTGAGACGGACTATGTAGCATTTGGGCCAGTGCCTGTGACTTTAGTAATCTACTGACCACTCTCTCCAAATCATGGTCAGAAAGCCTGAATGACCTTGAAGATCGGATCGATGGCTCCGCCCGAGAGGGGAGAGGCGGCTGGAGCCGAAGTATCGGCTCCAAGGAAGGGGACCTAGACCTCTTCCTCAAGGAACCATCGGTTTCATAAAACCGACAGAAACTGTCGGAGCCAACAACTTATCGGCACCGACAGGTATTCGATGCATCGGCTCCAGCCGGAGCCGATACGGCCATAAATGTAGGAGCCGACACCGATGCCTGGGCCACATGGTGGTCGGAATGATCGGAGCCGACACCGAAGTGGTCGCAGAGTCGGCACCGATAGCCATCGGTGCCGAAGGTTTAGGTAACTCCAGACTCGGCTCCAGCCGGAGACGATCTCGACTCTGAATGAGTCGGAGCCGAGGCCACAGGCTTGGACACAGAAGCCTGGGCCTTGGAAGACTTAGAAGTCTTAGATGGGGCCGACTTAGCCGGAGAGCCCTCCGGCTTAAGAAGGCCCCTCAAAATCAATTTATTTCTTCTTTCCTGCAGGACTCTCTGGCTGAAAGAATGACATATAGCACAAGAGTCCTGCAGGTGAAGAGGTCCCAGGCAATACACACAAGAAGTGTGACCGCCTGTCAGAGACATTTTCTGACAGCACGAGTCACACTTCTTGAAGCCTGAGACCTTTGAATCCTTGGACATACTCAAGGAACCAAGTGTAATCACACACAGAAAACACACACACACAGATTACACTGATAGGGGTCTAAAAGGAATTATTTAACTAAAGGGTAAGTTAAGTTAAATTTCCTAATCAAACACATACACATACACACCCTAGGAAGGGAAGGAAGGGCCCGAAGGCTAGGGAAAGAACTTATAAGTTCTTTAGAAAAAAGGGGCTGAATAAAAGTAGAAGGGATAATATCCACTACACTAAGGGGAAAGAAAAATACACTAAGCTAGCTTAAGTCTAAAGAATTTAAACTAGTCTAACTTTCACTAACCTGGAGCCGGTAGAAAACACACCTCGATCGCTGTAGCGGCAAACGAGATCTGAGGTAACTCACGCCTAGCATTGTGGGATATATAGGGCCCCTCGAGCGGTGGAACCAACTCTCGAGCTTTTAGAGTGGCCGAGTCGGAGCCGAGGTCGGCTCCGAACCCATCCAGCAAGAATGAAGGCGAGATAGACAACTTAACATTAAGATATAGAAGAGGTTTTAAGAAAAAAACGTATAAAATACTGTAAATTTTTGACAAATACAACACTTAGCTGGAGAGTTCGGTGAAATGCTGCTATATGGCTGTGCAGCAAACGAGATCTGAGGTAACTGTGAGAAGGGCACTGTGGGTAGCAGCTCAGCTCGAGAGTTTTTGGTGTACGTGAACTTGGTATTAGGCCGACTCGGTTCCGAGGGCTCGGAACCGAACCCACCAGTGATGAATTGGAAGAAAAAAACAACTTCACATTGTTGGATTTCCCAATTATATGCATTGCTACTAGAAAGCAGTTAGTGGAGATCACCCACTGCCAAACTCTCATTGCTTCTCGACAAAGCGGTTAACATCTGGTTCCCACTTATTGATGCACCAGACTACAGACATGTTGTGTGTTTGTATTGCAATAGTCACTAGAGGAAGAAAGCTCTGTAAGGCCTGCATTACTAGAAGTGCATTTTTTGAACCCAGCTGGTTTGTCAGATTTCTCAGCCATAACGAAAAGGAGAAACTACAAATATTACCTGAATAAAAGACTTATTTTTGTATAATGACAGAGCGGAAAAGAAAAATAATAAGAAGTTATGTACTCACCATAAAGTTCCATCTGAGTAGGTATCTTCATTTGTCTGCAACCTGTGGGATACGGATCCGATCTCGGATCCGAGCCGGCAACTTCTAACATAGCATAGATCCGAGCTCCTAGCTCCTCCCCCTTACCCATAATCCCCTGCCTGCCCTAACTGACCTCAGATCAAGTTTGCCCCATAGCACAACAGATAACAGGTGTCCCAATGGGAACATATGCTAATAACACAAGAGCGATCAAATCGGTCAGGGGGAAGGAGGGGGGGGATGGTTGCAGACAAATGAAGATACCTACTCAGATGGAACGTTATGGTGAGTACATAACTTCTTAATCTGAAGTAGGAATTTCATTTGTCAGCAACCTGTGGGACAGAGTCCCCAGCTACCTAAGTCTTGGGTGGCCTTCATGGAAGGATATTCCAAAGCACCGCAGAGCCAAAGGACGCTCTACCTCGGGAAATAAGAAGTTATGTACCTACCATAACGTTCCATGTTAGTTGTCTTCTCTCGCCTTCTTTCTTGCTTGATGGGTTCGGAGCCGATCCTCGGCTCGGACTCGGCACTAGCTAAGCTCGAGAGTCACTTTTACCAGCTCGAGGCAGCCCCATATCCCATGATGCAAGGCGGTAAGTACCCAGATCTCATTTGATGACAAAGGGCAATAGCACCAAGCATAAACACTTCCCAAAGGAAGAAAGAAAGCCTACAGGATGGAAGAAGGACCAGCTCTGAATGGTCTTCAGCATAATAATTCCCTGTAGAAAAGGTCTGTCCAGGCCTGGGGGAAGGAGGGAGGGTCGCAAGAAAGAAGGCGAGAGAAGACAACTAACATGGAACGTTATGGTAGGTACATAACTTCTTAATGTTAAATTGTCAATCTCGCCTTCATTCTTGCTTGATGGGACCGCGTCCCTAGCACCTCTATCCTGGGTGGCTCAATGGAACAGACTCTTGAGGACTGTAGAGCCAAAACTGGCTCTGTCCCTGGAGGCCAAGTCCAATTTGTAATGGGAAACAAAAGTATGAGGAGTGGCCCAAGTGGCCGCTGCACAAATAGTGTCTAAAGGAAGTCTAGCTTGAAAAGCTGTAGAAGTAGCTAAGCTCCTAGTTGAATGTGCTTTAGGTTTTGAGCACAGCTGTTTTCCCCTGAGCAGATAAATTTCAGAGATGACAGAAGAAAGCCATCTAGATAAGGTCACTTTAGAGACAGGAAGGCCTTTCTTGTTATCCATAGGAAACAAAGAGTTGATCGGATTTCCTAAATTGTTTAGTTCTGTCCAAATAATATCTGAGTTGGCGGTGGACATCAAGATAATGTAGTTTTGTTCCGATCTGTTTGAATAGTTTGGAAAAATACAGGAGATCAATGGATTGTTTCAAATGAGTCTTTGTGGCGACCTTAGGCAAAAAGGTCGGATTAGTTCTCAATGATACTCTGTCTTTGTGAAAGACGAAATAGGGGGGTCGAACCGATAGAGCATGAAGTTCAGACACCCTCCTGGCCGATGTAATAGCTACTAGGAATAGTGTTTTCCAAGTAAGAAATTTTAGGGAGCAAGAAACAGCTGGCTCGAAGGGGGGAAGAATCAAGGATGTCAACACTAAATTTAGATCCCATTGAGGAGGAGGATTCCTGATTGGAGGCTTTAGCAGGAAAATTCCTTTCAAGAAGGCTCTACAAAGCCTATGGGACATAATATTGTGATCTGCGATCCCGACATGAAAGTTCGAGATAGCAGCCAGTTGAACTCTAACTGTAGAAGAAGAGGAGCCTGCATGAAAAATCTCCGCTAAGAAGTCCAAAACTGCCTGAACTGGGGCAGTGAAGGGATCAATATTCTTGGCTTTAGCCCAATAAGAGAAACGTTTCCATTTGCTTGTATAAATCCTCCTGGTAGAGGATTTTAAGGAAGCTACTATGATGTCTCTAACAGGGTTAGAGATCAAAGGAAGCCTGGCTAAGGAAGGAAGTGGAGCAACCATGCTGTGAGGTTGAGAGAAGGGATAGACCGGTGCAGCTGACCGGATTGGTGAATCAGAAGATCTGGCACTGGGTCCAGATGCCACGGCTGCACCAAAAGGTGACGATGGAGGAACGGAAACCAAATTTGTCGAGGCCAATAAGGAGCAATGAGAATCATTTTGGCTCTCAAAACGGTTGCTTTCTGGATAACTTGAGGGATCAGGGGAAAAGGAGGAAAGGCATAAAGAAGTCCCTGGGGCCAATCCTGGGTCAGAGCGTCTCTGGGGGGATGGCCTGACAGAGGGAAGAGCGAGAAGAAGTCTGGGCATTTGCTGTTTTGGGGAGTAGCAAAAATCGCAACATGGGCGACCCCATTCCAGAAAAATCTCCTCCACTATAGATTGCTTGAGAGACCACTCGTGAGGCATGAGAATAGCTCTGCTCAATCTGTCTGCTAAAATGTTGGTTTTCCCAGGGATGTGCGTTGCTACCAGAAACCGATGAGAGGAGATCGCCCATTGCCAAAGTCTGAGCGCTTCTCGACACAAGGGGTAGGACTTGGTTCCGCCCTGTTTGTTGATATACCAAACTACAGACATGTTGTCTGTGTGGACTGCAATTGTCCCTACAGGAAGAAAGTCGTTGAGGGCTTGCAACGTTAAAAGCACTGCTCTCATCTCTAGGACATTTATGTGCAGGTGGTACTCGAACGGTTGCCACGCCCCATGAACCATCCTGCCCTGATAATGCTAACCGCACCCGATCAGGGAGGCATCCGTGGTGACAGTGGCTACCGGGATGGGGGTACAAAGTGTCTGCCTTGGTGAATCTGGGGAGAAGTGATCCACCAAGCAAGATGATTTTTGCAAATCTGTGTCACCAGAATTTGGTGACGCATTGGAAGTTGTTGGTACCACTGAGTGAACAACATCCACTGAAGAAGGCGCATGTAGAAACGAGCCAGGGAAGAAGAGTAATGGCCGCAGCCATGAGACCTAATACCTTTAGAACCATTCTGGCCTGTACTTTCTTGTTGGCTAGAATGATCCTGACATGACTTTGAATGTCTGAAACTCTTTGGTCTGTAAGGGTAGCTGACATCCGAACAGTGTTTAAGTTTGCGCCTATGAAAGTAATAGACTGGCAGTGCAATAAGGATGACTTTTCGAAGTTGATCGAGATGCCCAAATGAGAACAAAGATTTATTGTGTAATCCCTGGCTTGAACAAGCTGATGCCTGGTGGTGGCTGACAGGAGCCAGTCGTCGAGATACGGAAACACCTGGAATCCTTGACGTCTCAGGTGAGCCGTGACCACTGCCATGCATTTGGTGAACACTCTGGGGGCTGTGGTGAGACCAAAGGGCAGGGCTCTGAACTGGAAATGACTGGACCCCTGCCGAAAGCAGAGAAATCTCCTGGAGCGTCTGTGAATCTTTATATGATAGTACGCATCCTGAAGATCTATTGAGCACATCCAGTTGTCCTTCTGCAAGAAGGGCAGAATCAACTGAAGAGTGACCATTCGGAATCTTGTCTTCCTCACAGACTTGTTGAGTCTGCTGAGATCCAATATTGGTCTCCAGTCTCCCGTCTTTTTGGGGACCAAAAAGAACTGTTGTAACTGGCTGAATGGCTCTTTTTTGCAGTAGTTTTGAGACTTCTAACTCTGCAATTTCCCTTAGACCGGGTGGTACATCTGGAAGGGAATTTGAGGGATAGAAGGGACTTTCCTGGAAAGGAATTTTGTAACCCTCGGATATGATCGACTGTACCCATCTGTCTTGAGAGAGAGAACGCCAGGCTTCTGGGTACAGCGATAGTCTTCCCCCGACTGCCTCCAAGGAGGGACAGCCGGGCAACATCTCAGGGATGCTGAAAGGGCTTGTCAGAGAGAGACTCTCTGTTTCCCTGGTTTTGTGGACCCCCTCTGCCTCTAGAGCGGCGTCTGTTGTTGTTACTCCCTCTGCCTCTAGGGGTAAACTGACCATGTGAATCCGGCGTGACTCCTTGGGATTTGCGGAACCACATTTTGCCACCCTTCTGTCCTTTGGGATAAGGTCTAGAAGGGGTGGAAAAACGGACTCCCACGGCAGAAAGAGTTTTGCCGTCCTGCTCACACCTGGTCAACGTTTCCTTCACTTGAGGGCCAAATAAAGCTGAGCCATCAAAGGGAGAGTTTGTGAAGGACGCCTTAAAGGGATCTGCAAAATTACATAGCCGCATCCAGGCTTGGCGTCTAAGAGCCACACCTGTACCTGCGGCCCTACTCGCTCCATCAGCAGCATATGATATCAGCCGCATGGAGGAGTTTGCAATGGAGTTAAGGGTTCCTAGCTGCGAAGCAATTTTTTCCTGAGCCCCTGCAGCTGTAAGATCCTGCACAACTTCACCTAGCTCCTTAAGGATATCCCTTTGGAGTCTGGTGAAGTGACAAAGGTAGTTCAGCGAACGCATAGCAAAGGTCACTGAAGAAAACATCCGCTTACCATATCTATCCATGGTCCTAGAGTCCTTATTAGGAGGATGGACAGGTACGGAAGGATCTGCAAGTTCCTTCTTGGTGGCAGCCGCCACCACCATGGCATCAGCAGGGACACCTTTTGTAAGGAATTGCTTGTCCGACGGGGCAGTAATAAATTTAGAAGGCCTCCTAGGGACAGGCTCTACAGAGTCAGGAGCAGCCCACGCCTTTCGAACAATAACCTGCATAAGGGGGTCGAAAGGCGGAGATACCCAGGAGGTGGAGGGCCGAGATCCAAACGCCTCCATGTATACTGACTCATCTTCAGAGGGATTATTGGTGGGCCAGTTTCCCCTCTGTCTAAGGAGTTCTAGGATGTCTGAGAAGGAGACATCCTCAGAGGGGGATCTTGGGGATCCCTCTGACTCATCTAAGTCAGTATCTGAAGTGATAGACTCAGGGGAGTCTACGTGTTTCCTCTTACAAGTCCTCTTCCGCGGAGGATCCCCTGACAAATTAGGAGAATCCTCGGAAGAGGGGGATATTCCCAGTGGGGATACCTGAGGCGGAGGATCTCTGGGTCCTGGAGCAAGAGAAGTGACAGAGATGTCAACAGGCACCATAGAGGGAGAAGCTAAGGGAACAGACTGCTGGCTGAGACCAGTGGCCAGCACACTCTTCATCACCTCGAAGGCTCTACTCCCAGGAAGGTCCGAGAGAACCCGCTCCGAAGAACTAGGAACTCCAGGACCCACCGAAAAGGAGGGCTCCGAGGCAGATGTCGGAGCCGAGCTCACCAAGGCCGATGCTCCAAGGGGAAGAGCGGGCTCGGACAAGGGTCCGATGCCACTCACCCCCTCGGAGGAGACCAGGGAAGCCCGGCCACCGAATCCCTCTAAGGAAGGTCTCGAAGAGGAGATAAGAGTAGAGGCTGAAGGAGCAGAAGGGGGTATCTGTCCCTCAGCCATAGCAGAAACCATTCCCGAAGACTCCAACTCCAAACTCTGAGGCAGAGTCGAAGGAGGAACAGTAATGGGGTGTGGACTAATAGTCGTCTGCTGAGACGGACTATGTAGCATTTGGGCCAGTGCCTGTGACTTTAGTAATCTACTGACCACTCTCTCCAAATCATGGTCAGAAAGCCTGGATGACCTTGAAGATCGGCTCGGATGGCTCCGCTCCGAGAGGAGAGGCGAAGCCGGAGCCGAAAGTATCGGCTCCAAGGAAGGGGACCTAGACCTCTTCCTCGAAGGAACCATCGGAGCCGATAAAACCACAGAAACTGTCGGAGCCAACAACTTATCGGCACCGACAGGTAGCTTCGATGCACCGGCTCCAGCCGGAGCCGATACGGCCATAAATGTAAGGGTGCCGGAGCCGATCGGAGCCGACACCGATGCCTGGGCCACATGGTGGTCGGAACCGATCGGAGCCGACACCGAAGTGGTCGAACCAGAGTCGGCACCGATAGCCATCGGTGCCGAAGGTTTAGGTAACCCAGACTCGGCTCCAGCCGGAGACGATCTCGACTCTGAATGAGTCGGAGCCGAGGCCACAGGCTTGGACACAGAAGCCTGGGCCTTGGAAGACTTAGAAGTCTTAGATGGGGCCGACTTAGCCGGAGAGCCCTCCGGCTTAAGAAGGCCCCTCAAAATCAATTTATTTCTTCTTTCCTGCAGGACTCTCTGGCTAAAAGAATGACATATAGCACAGGAGTCCTGCATGTGAAGAGGTCCCAGGCAGTAAAGGCAAGAAGTGTGACCGTCTGTCAGAGACATCTTCTGACAGCACGAGTCACACTTCTTAAAGCCTGAGACCCTTTCCTTAGACATGGTGATAAAACACACACACACAACACCAGTCCAAGAAATTAAATTAAATATACCAAAAGGTATCAACAACAGACACACACACACACACCTAACAGGGGATGGGATGGGTGAAAGTCTGACTAAAAGTTATGAGGAGACAGGGAAATTTTCTGTCAGAAAGGGATTAAAACTAAGTTAAAACTAATAATTTTAAGGTTTTTCGTAGAAAGGGGCTAAAATAGTAAAGTAACAATTCACTTACCAGGAGCTGGTAAAAGGAGGACCTCATAAGCGAAGCGGCAAACGAGATCTGGGTACTTACCGCCTTGCATCATGGGATATGGGGCTGCCTCGAGCTGGTAAAAGTGACTCTCGAGCTTAGCAAGTGCCGAGTCGGAGCCGAGGATCGGCTCCGAACCCATCAAGCAAGAATGAAGGCGAGATTGACAACTTAACATCATCTATTTTATAATGGCTGATAAAGGTGTGAGATGAAGCCCAAGTGGCTGCGGAACAAATGTCATCCAGTGGAACCCTAGCCTGAAAGGCCGCAGAAGTGGCAACGGCCCTAGTAGAATGAGCATGGACTCCTTGAGGTGCAGGCCTCCCCGAACTCTGATATGCTAACAGAATACAACTCGAGATCCATCTAGAGAGAGAAACCTTAGAAACTGATTTTCCGAAATTACTTTTGGCAAAGGAGATAAACAACTGATCGGATTGCCTATGACCAGCAGTTCTATGGATATAAAAATGTAATTGTCTGTGTACGTCCAAGGAATGTAGCTTGTACTCTCCTTTGTTATGAAAGTTGGGGAAAAACACTGGGAGATTGATGGATTGATTGATGTTTGCTTCTGAAGATACCTTAGGTAGAAAGGACGGGTTGATTCTGAGGTAAACCCTATCCGGGTGAAAAACCAGATATGGTGGTTTGACACAAAGGGCTTGCAATTCCGATACCCTTTTGGCTGAAGTTATGGCCACCAAAAAGGCTGTCTTCCAAGACAGAAATTTGAGATCAACCGTGGCCGCCGGTTCGAATGGGGGACCAGTCAAGGCCTGCAAGACTAAGGATAAATCCCATGGAGGTACCACCTCTTTAACTGGAGGCCTAAGGAGGAAGGTACCCTTGAGGAAGGTCTTACACAGTTTGGAAGTGATAAGAGGACCAGACTCTTGCCACACATGGTAGTATGAGATTGCTGCCAGTTGTACCTTGACTGTGGAAGAACTATCCCCCTGGTGAAAGAGAGGTTAGAAAATCTAGAATCGATGATATCGGGGCTGTAAAAGGGTCTAAACGACGGTGTTTTGCCCAAATGGTGAAGCGTTTCCACTTACTCCGATAAACCTTCCTGGTGGAAGGCTTGTGAGCTGCTACAAGGATGGCTTTGACTGGTGATGAGATCCCGGGAGTCCTTATGAGGAGTGGAACTGGAGCAACCAAGCCGTCAGATTGAGGTTGACCAGGTTCGGAGTCGGAAGACCGAGAGGATGAGAGATGAGATCCGGAACGGGATCCAGAATCCATGGTGGATACACTAGGTGAGACCATAGGTAAGGGAACCACGTCTGACGAGGCCAGAATGGGGCAATGAGGATCATTCTGCTCCCCAGCTGCCTGGCTTTCTGTAACAATTTCAACATCAGGGGTAGAGGAGGGTAAGCATAAAGCAGACCGGGAGGCCAAGCATGAACTAGAGTGTCTCTCGGGGACTTCCCCGGAGGGGGGGATCAGAGTGAAGTAATCGCTGCATTTCGTGTTTGAAGGAGAGGCAAAAAGATCGCAATAAGGTCGGCCCCATCGGGCAAATACTTGCTCTGCTACTCAGTGGTTGAGAGACCACTCGTAAGGAGTCAGGATAGTACGACTGAGCCTGTCCGCTAGAATGTTGGACCGTCCCGGAATGTGCGTTGCTATGAGAAAGCGGTTGGTGGAAATCGCCCATTCCCACACTCTCATGGCCTCGCGGCAAACGGGGTAAGACCTGGTTCCCCCCTGTTTGTTGATGTACCAGACTACCGACATGTTGTGTGTCTGTACCGCAATTGTCCCTACCGGAAGAGAGTTGTGCAGTGCTTGCAACGTCAAAAGCACCGCTCTCATCTCTAGGACGTTGATATGCAAAGAGGTCTCTACGTCGTTCCAAGTGCCTTGGACTGTTCTGCCTGAAAAATGCCCCCACCCCACCCCAGGCGAGAAGCGTCTGTGGTCACTGTGTCGACTGGTGGAGGTCGTGAGAAGGGACGGCCCGTGTGGAGGTTGGGAGACTGGAGCCACCACAGGAGCGATTTTCTGCAAACCTTGCTTAAGGAAATGGGGTGAGACAGAGGGTTGCAAGACAGGGACCATTGTACCTGGAGGGTCCACTGTAGAACCCTCATGTTCAACCGGGCCAATGGCAGCAGAGGGATTGCAGCCGCCATAGATCCTAGGGCCCTCAGAATCAATTCCGCCGAAGGAGTTTGCAGTTGAAGAATGGCCTGCACGTGTAACATCAGGTTCCGAAGCCGATCTGGAGTCAAGAACGCAAACATCTGTCTGGAATCCAGTCTTGCCCCTATAAAATCTAGCATCTGTGTAGGGATGAGAGAGGATTTGGTCATGTTGATGGTTAATCCTAATAGTGGAGCCAGACCGAGAAAATAGTCCCTGTCTGAACAAAGTAGATGCCTTGTTGGGGCTGTGAGGAGCCAGTCGTCCAGGTATGGAAAGACCTGAATTCCCTGGAGTCTCAGTTGGGCCGCTACTACAGCTAAGACCTTGGTGAACACCCTGGGGGCTGAGGTGAGACTGAAGGGGAGGACCCTGAATTGAAAGTGACTGGCTCCCAGCCGGAAGCGTAGGAACCTCCTGGAACGCCTGTCCACTGGAACGTGATAGTACGCATCCTTGAGGTCTATAGAGCACATCCAGTCGTCCTCCCGCAATAAGGGGAGGACGGATTGCAACGTGACCATTCGGAACTTTAGTTTGGGTACCGCCAGGTTTAGGAGAGAGAGGTCGAGGATGGACCTCAAGTCCCCCGTCTTTTTTGGCACCAGAAAGAACCTGGAGTAAAACCCTAATCCGACTTGATCTGGGGGGACGGGCTGGATGGCTCTTTTTTGTAGAAGCTGCTGAATTTCTGCAGCGGCCGCCTTCTTTTGATTGGGTGGGACATCGGGATGGCTTCTGATTCTGGGGTTGGCTATGAAGGGAAATAGGTAACCTCTGGATATAATGCGAAGCACCCAGCGATCTGTTGTTATGGACTCCCATCTTGCCAGGTGCTTCGAAAAACGCCCCCCCCCCCGACTGCCTCCAGAGTGGAGCAGTCGGGAAACCCCTCAGGGGTTCTGTGTGGGCCTCTCAGAGAAAGGTTCTCTGGACCCAAAATTCCTCGGACCTCCTCTGCCTCTGGGGCGGCATCCTCCCTGCCCTCCTCTGCCACGAGAGGACTGGTTGTCCTGAGCAGACTGAGATTGATGCGATTTTCGGAACCACATCTTCTTCTGACCCTTTTGGTTCTTGGAAAAGGAACTCTGGGGCGCAGAGAAGCGGACTCCGACGGCAGACAAGGTCTTCCCGTCTTTCTCGCTCTGGACAAGAGTGTCGCGAACGGTTTTGCCGAACAGTGCAGAACCATCAAAAGGGGCATTCGCGAATGACGCCTTAAAGGGTTCCGAGAAGTCACAGTGATGGAGCCAGGCCTGTCTCCTCATGACAAGCCCGACTCCGCCTGCTCTAGCGGCTCCCTCTGTAGCATGAGACAATAGCCGCATAGAGGTATTAGAGATAGAGCGGAGGGTGGCCATTAGGGAAGAGTACAAATCCTTGTCTCCCTCCGACATGGACCCCGGGGGGGAAGCAGCGTATTCCTTAATTAGATCCCGCTGCATCCTAATAACGTGTGCCATGTAGTTCAAGGCCCTCATAGACAAGGTCGCTGAACTGAAGGCCCGCTTCCCAAGACGGTCTATCGCGCGAGACTCCTTGCTCGGAGGATGAACCGTAGGGCTCTCCTGAGCCAACTCTTTCTTGGTGGCTGCAGCCACCAACATGGCATGCACAGGGGGACCTCTACTCCAATGCGATCTCTCTGCAGGGGGGCTCAAAATTTTGTCTGGGTGCTTGGGGATCGGCTCTATGGTGTCCGGTTCCTTCCAAGCCCTAGAGGATAGGAGATCCACCAGGGTGTCGGGTGGAGGGGACACCAAAGAGGTAGATGGTCCTGCCTCAAACGCGTCAAGGAATACAGACTCGTCAGAGGAAGCCTTGGGGGCAGACCACCCACCTCTGATTTTGAGCATTTCCATGATGTCTCCAAAGGAGACATCCTCAGGGGGTGATCTCGGGGAGCCTTCCCCTTCACCCAAGTCCGTATCTTCTGTGAGACTCTCAGGGGAGTCCATGTGCCTCCTTTTGCACTTTGCCTTGTGGGGAATCTCCTCGGGGGGGCTGTCCGAGGAGTCCTCACGGGCTGTATTCTGTTCCACTGGAACTCCTAAAGGCGCTGAGGCAGGCTGCTCCGAGGGCCGGGTGAGGGGAGCCAGGACCAGATGAGAAGGAGTGCGTGAGGGAGCCGAAGCCTGGACCGGAGGACTGGAAGCACTCAACAGTGCCTTCACCACCGCAGCGAAAGCCGAGGGGGAGCCGCTCTCAGACGGATCCGAGATCCGACTCCCACTCGGATCCGAAGCGGGGATCGGACCCGGCGCCGAGAACGTCGGATCCGAAGGACCAGTGTGCTCTGACCGGGACGGAGCCGAAAGCACACCGAATCCCTCGGATCCGAAGCTCGGCCCACGGCTCCGAGAGGTCGGATCCGACAGACTCGAGGGAATAGTTGGAGCCGACGTGCCCAGCACGGTCGGCTCCGACCTACCCCCGGATCCAACGTGGCTCGGCTCCGAGCCCGGAATGCGGGTCGGAGAAGGAGCTATAGGAGCGAAAAAAGGGGTCGAGCTTCCCCCCAGAGGGGGGGGGGAGGCAAGAGCACTCCCATCTGCATCTGGGCCTGGATGAATCTCCTCATCATCCGGTCCATATCCGCATCAGACATGCTAAAAGTGGACCTCGACGAGGCCACCGAGGCAGACCTGGAGTGTCGCCTCGATGACCTCGACAGGAACCGGATCACCTCCTCCTCAGGTCCCGGGGAGAAACAAGGGGATCGGATCCAAGGAGGAGGAGATCGAGAAGATTTGGATGGGGAAGCCCTCTTGGCGGGCAGGGCCGATGAAGAGTCCTCGGCCCGCCGCTTAAGGTGCTTCTTCCGCCGCTTCTCTTTCCTGGCCTCCCTATCCTCCGGTGCCGAAGCGGGAGGTTGAGCCCCGGTCGGAGGAAGGGAGGCAGGAGTGACCGCTACCGGGGGGTAGCGGGCACCGAAGCACCGGAGGCCAAAGCAGAGGGGGTAGAAGGCCCGCCAGAACTAGCTTCGACCTTCGATCCTTGAGTGCCCTGGGGTTGAACACAGCGCAAATCGCGCAACCCGAAGAGAGGTGTTCAAACCCAAGGCACCTAACGCACCGAGTGTGGCCATCAGCCGGTGAAAGCTTGTGACCACACTCGGTGCATTTCGAAAAAATTGCCTTAGGGGCCTCTGACATACTGTAGGAAAGCACACTCACTAGGCCCCTAACACTCAGTCACACACACGCTACGACCAGCGGGGGAGGGAGAAATATTCTTAAATTAAATCAAAAGTATGTAAGATATAAAAAGGAGAAAGGGTAAACCTACCACACACACAACCAGTCACTCAGAAAGAAAAGATACAAAACTTTTTTTCTCACAAAACGCCAAGAGCTCTGAACCTAGCTGTTGCTTGAAGAGCGGCAAACTAGATCTGAGGTCAGTTAGGGCAGGCAGGGGATTATGGGTAAGGGGGAGGAGCTAGGAGCTTGGATCTATGCTATGTTAGAAGTTGCCGGCTCGGATCCGAGATCGGATCCGTATCCCACAGGTTGCTGACAAATGAAGTTCCTACTTCAAATCTAACAATTATGGTAGAAAAGAGTTATACCAGCCGGTATAAAAGTTTTAAAGGTAACAAAAAACCCCAAAAATAAAACTGATTTAGAGGGTAAGGAAGTGTAATAACAATATATAAAGAATAAAAAAATGTAAGGTTTAGTCTCTAAATACACTCATAACCCACAAGGAGCTATATGAAACCTAAATCCTAACTTGCTTGAAGGGCAGCAAACAAAATCTGTGGTAATCTGGAGGACAAAGACATTATGGGCAAGGGAGGAGTTAAAGAGTTGGATCCTAAGGTTTAAAAAGCAACCAAGTTGAATCCAAACCCACAGATTGAAGAACGAATGAAAATGACAACATCAGATCAGTTGTTCTCTTAAATGACCAGGCTGTTCATAAAAATATCTAAACTAGTGCTTGCTTTAATATAATTTAATAGTCAACTACATGCATCAGCTGCTCTATCAGAGAACCTGTTAGTACACTTCTCATTCTTATAAAATCTTCTACACAGGTTGTCTGATTCTCTACTACTTCTGGATAACCCCAAACATTCCCAGAAGTAGCTGTCTCTAAGTGCCCTATATACCTAAATAAGATCTTCTCTGTACAAGTTCAGGTATTTTAGTATTTCATAATAATAAAAAGTTATGCACTCACTGTAACATTCCATCTGTGTTGTCCATTTTCATTGTTCAACTGTTGGGTTCGAATATGACCCTCACTTCTGACTCAGCCACTTCTTCCAGATTGTAGGGTTCTTGAAATCTCTAGCTCCTCCCTTTATCCATAATGCCTTACCAACCTAACACACCTCAGATCTAGTTTGCTGCCAATGAGAGTAACAGAGCAGTGAAAAATACGAAAATAGAAACTGGAGCTCAAACAAGGAACAGAGGTTCCTCCAAAACTCTTTCAGTCTCTCCAGGAGCAGAACATGGCGGAGGTAGGTGGGTAGGAAGTTGAGGAAGAATGAAAATGGACAGCACAGATGGAATGTTATGGTGAGTACATAACGTTTCAATCTGATGTCCATTTACATTCATTTTTCAACTGTTGGGACAGTCCAAGCTACCTAAATTTTGAGAAGCCTCTAAGGAAGGATTCCAGAGCACTGCCAAGCCAAAGGCTGCTCTTACCCCAGAGACCAGATCCAGTTTGTAATGAGCAATAAAGGTATGAAGATTAGTCCAAGTTGCAGCTGTACAAATATCATCTAAGGAGGTTGGACAAAAAGGCTGTTGAAGTTGCCATAGACCTAGTTGAGTGGGTTCTGGGTGGTTTTGGCGAAGTTAAACCCACTTTTTGATAAAAAAATGCAATACAATTAGTCAACCATTTGGCCAGAGGAACTTTAGATACTGGTTTGCCTAGTTTTGAATCAGAAAAGGAAACAAAAAATAAGTTATATACTCACCATAACGTTCCATCTATGCTGTCCATTTTCATTCTTCCTCAATTGATGGGTTTGGATCCGAACAGTCAGATCCGACTCTCCCACTGCAAACACTTTTGGCAACTTAGAACTCTTGAACTTATCCCTTACACAGAATGCACCAACCCCAATTACCTCAGATTTTGTTTGCTGGCTAAAGCATAGAAAAAGAATTCTTATACAAAATAGGCATTAAAAAAGAAACCTCAAAAGGTTAGACAAGCTGTAGCTGGAGCTTTGTCATGCTTGGATTATGCTAATTCTTTCATAGCCACTCACTCTTTGAGAAAAACCATAAGGAGGGGGTTGGTGGCTGGGGAGTTGAAAAAGAATGAAAATGGACAACACAGATGGAACATTATGGTGAGTACATGTCTTCTTTATCTAATGTTGTCAATTTTCATTCTGTCCTCAACTGATGGGACACAGTCCCCGGCTACCTAAATCCCAAGGTGGACTCAAGGAAGGGTATTCCTAAGTACCACTGAGCCAAATAATGCTCCACCTCTGGATATCAAATCCACTTTGTAATGGTTGGTGAAAGTATGACGGGAGGCCCAAGTCGCTGCTGCACATATTTCATCCATGAAAGCCCCTGAATAAAAAACTGAGGAAATTGCTATGGACCTGGCTGAATGAGCAGAAACTTGCTTTGGGAAAGAGATATCCAATTTGTTGTAAACAAAGGAAATGCAGCCAGTAAGCTATCTGACAAGGGTCATTTTCGATACTGGCTTACCCAATTTCATATCAGCAAAAGAAACAAATAACTGATCTGTAGTTCTCATGTCCTTAGTCCTGTGTAAACAGAAACTCAATTGCCTATGAACATACAAAAAATGTAATAAGAAGTTATGTACCTACCATAACGTTGCATGTTAGTTGTCTTCTTCTCGCCTTCTTTCTTGCTGGTTGGGTTCGGAGCCGATCTTCGGCTCCAACTCGGCCATCTTCAAAAGCTCGAGAGCTGCTTACTGGCGCGAGGCCCCCCTATATCCCATGATGCCTGGCGCTAGATACCCAGATCTCGTTTGGTAAGTCTAACTGCAGACATAAAAATACAGAAATCCTATCCTAGAATGCATAAATCCTACTGGATAGACTACTAGTCAGAAGGAATAGCCAGAGAAGACTCAGCAAGTGAGAGAAAACATAAGGAACTCTTCTCGGTCTACTAGGCTAGGGGGATGGAGGGTGGGACGCAAGAAAGAAGGCGAGAAGAAGACAACTAACATGGAACGTTATGGTAGGTACACAACTTCTTAATGTTAAGTTGTCTATCTCGCCTTCATTCTTGCTGGTTGGGACAGCGTCCCTAGCACCACAATCCTGGGTGGCTCATCGGAACAGACTCTTCGGAGGCCACGTCCAGCTTATAATGTGAAATGAAGGTATGAGGATTGGCCCATGTAGCTGCTGCACAAATAGTTTCCACTGGCAATCTTGCTTGAAAAGCCACTGAAGTAGCTAGAGCTCTAGTGGAGTGACCTTTTGGTTTAACAGGAAGCTCTTTGTTCCATAGCTGATATATCAATGTAATAATAGATGTCAACCACCTAGATAAAGTTACTTTCGACACTGGTAGACCTTGCTTACCCTCAGCATAGGACAGGAACAGCTGGTCTGATTTTCTGATTTGCTTAGTTCTATGCAAGTAAAAAAGTAACTGTCTATGAACATCCAGCTGATGCAACTTGTACTCTGCCTTGTTGGAATAATTTGGAAAAAAACACAGGGAGATCAATAGACTGATTCAAATTATTCTCAGAAGAAACCTTTGGAAGGAAGGAAGGATTAGTCCTGAGAGAAACTCTGTCCTTGTGGAAAACTAGATAAGGAGGGCGAACACAATGAGCTTGAAGTTCAGAAACTATTCTGGCTGAAGTAATTGCAACCAGAAGAAGGGTCTTCCAAGAAAGAAACTTCAAGGAACAAGGAGCTGCAGGTTCAAAGGGGGGCAATATCAGGAAAGCTAAAATCAAATCAAATTTAGATCCCACGGAGCCGGGGGATCTCTCAGTGGGGGCCTGATTAAAGTACTCCCTTTGAGAATAGCTTTACAAAGCTTATGGGACATAATACTAGTATCTGATAGGCCTGTATGAAAGTTTGAAATTGCAGCTAGTTGAACTCTAATCGTGGCAGAAGAAGATCCAGCATGAAAAAGTTCCGGTAAAAAATCCAATATATGGTGCACAGGGGCTGAAAAGGGATCTATATTTCTAGCCTCTGCCCAGAAAGAGAAACGTTTCCATTTACTAGCATAAGTCTTTCTAGTGGTAGACTTATGCGATGATAAGATGATTTCACGCACTGAGTGGGAGATGTTCAGAAGCCTGGCTATGGTTGGAAGTGGAGCAACCAAGCTGTGAGCTGGAGAGATTGAAGGGATTGGTGCAGCCACCCGATTGATGGATCAGGAGGTCTGGAACTGGGTCCAGGGCTGCTCCAGAAGGTGATGATGCAGGAACGGGAACCAAATTTGTCGAGGCCAGTAAGGGGCAATGAGGATCATCTTGCATCCCAAGAATCAGGGGAAACGGAGGGAATGCATAAAGAAGTCCCTGAGGCAAATCGTGAACTAGAGCGTCTCTGGGGGAGTGTCCGGGAAGAGGGAGGAGAGAGATGAAATTGTTGCACTTGCTGTTGAAGGAGGTGGCAAAAAGGTCACAGCAAGGCTGACCCCATCTGTGGAAAATTTGGTCCGCCACTGTCTGATTGAGAGACCAATCGTGAGGCATGAGAATTGCTCTGCTCAGCCTGTCCGCTATAACGTTGGACTTCCCAGGGATGTGCGCTGCTATCAGAAACCGTTGGGAAGAGATCGCCCACTGCCAGAGTCTGAGTGCTTCTCGACATAGGGGGTAGGACTTGGTTCCACCCTGTTTGTTGGTGTACCACACTACCGACATATTGTCTGCTTGAATTGCAAAGGTCCCGGTAGGAAGAGAGTTGTGAAGAGTTTGCAACGCCAAAAGCACAGCCCTCATCTCCAAGACATTGATATGCAGATGGTACTTGTGAGGCTGCCAGGTGCCTTGGACTGTTCTGCCCTGAAAATGCCTGCCCCCATCTGATCAGGGAGGCATCCGTGGTCACCGTAGCCACTGGAGAAGGGAAAGCAAATGGTCTGCCCTGGAGTACTGATGGGGAAACCATCCACCAAGCAAGTTGGTTTTTGCATGTCTGTGTGATCATTATCTTGTGAGACATTGGAAGTTGCTGGAAAGACCATTGGGTGAAGAGCATCCACTGAAGAATACTCACATGAAAACGAGCAAGGGGAACTAGTATGATAGCCGCTGCCATGAGACCCAAGGTTTTTAGGACGAATCTGGCCTGAATTTTTTTGCATCCTAATACGACCTGCACATGTCGGCGAATGTCTAATTCTCTGTCTAATGGCAGTCTCACTGACATGTCCTTTGTATTTAAGCCTGCGCCTATAAAGGTAATAGATTGACAAGGCGACGATGCAGACTTTTCGAAATTTATTGTGATACCTAGTTTGGAGCAAGTTTGGATGGTGTAGTCTCTGGCTCGCAGCAGGAGATGTCTGGTGGTTGCAGTAAGGAGCCAGTCGTCTAGATATGGAAACACCTGGAATCCTTCCCATCTCAAGTGAGCGGTAACTACTGCCAAACATTTGGTGAACACCCTGGGGGCTGTGGTGAGACCAAAGGGCAGAGCTCTGAACTGATAATGACTGGCTCTCAGCCGGAAGCGGAGGAATCTTCTGGAGCGTCTGTCCATTTTGATATGGTAGTACGCATCCTGAAGATCTATGGAGCACATCCAATTGTCCTGACCCAGGAAGGGTAAAATGGACTGTAGCGTGACCATCCAGAACTTCGTTCTTTGAACAGACCTGTTTAGTCTACCGAGATCCAGAATGGGTCTCTCGTCCCTTGTCTTTTTGGTACCAAAAAGAACCTTGAGTAAATTCCGGATCCTTAATGGTCTGCTGGGACTAGCTGGATGGCTCTTTTTCTTAGCAGTTTTGATATTTCTTGAACTGCTTGATCCCTTAGATTGGGTGGAACATCTGGAAGGGATTTGTTGGGAATGTAGGGAGTACGAAAGAAGGGGATTTTGTAGCCTTCGGATATGATAGACAGTACCCATTTGTCTTGTGTTATACTTTGCCAGGCTTTTGGGTACATCGATAATCTTCCCCCGACTGCCTCCGAAGGTGGATAGCCGGGCAGCACCTCAGGGATGCTGGAAAGGCTTGTCAGAGAAAGATTCTCTTTGGCCCTGATTTTGCGGACCCCCTCTGCCCCGAGGTCTGCATCTATTGTTGTTCACTCCTCTGCCCCTGGAGGGGAACTCTCCACGTGTGTCAGGCACGGCTCCCTGGGGTTTCCGGAACCACATCTTCCCACTCTTCTGACCCTTGGGATACGGTCTTGAAGGAGTGGAAATACGGACTCCCACAGCAGAGTGAGTCTTGCCTTCCTGCTCACACCTGATAAGGGTATCCTTCACCTGTGGTCCAAAAAGAGCAGAACCATCAAAGGGGGTGTTGGTGAAAGACGCCCTGAAGGGTTCCGCAAAGTTACATAACCGCATCCAAGTATGCCTCCTCAAGGCCACGCCTGTGCCTTCGGCCCTACTCGCACCATCGGCTGCATAAGAGATGAGCCGCATGGAGGAGTTTACTACCGAATTAAGAGTTGGCAGCTGGGAGGCAACCTTAGCCTAGGCCCCCGCAGCTGATGGATCTTGAAGGGTATCTCCTAGCTCTTTAAGGAGATCCCTTTGAAGGCGGGTAAAGTGGCACAAGTAGTTCAGCGACCTCATGGAGAAGGTCGCTGAGGAAAACATCCGCTTCCTATATCTGTCCATCCTCCTAGATTCCTTATTAGGGGGATGGACAGATGCAGAAGTTTCAGCCAACTCCTTTTTTGTGGCCACTGCTACCACCATGGCATCAACGGGAACACCCTTCGTCAGAAATTGCTTGTCCTGTGGTGCAGTAATAAATTTTGTGGGTCTTCGGGGGTTGGTTCCACTGTGTCTGGGGCTGAACACGCTTACCGAGCCACCACAGACATCAGTGGATCGAAAGGCAGAGACACCCAGGAGGTGGAGGGTCGGGAACCAAACGCATCCAGGAATACTGATTCATCCTCGGAAGGGTTAAGGGTAGTCCAGTTCCCCCTCTGCCTAAGTATCTCAAGGATGTCTGAGAAAGAGACGTCCTCAGAGGGGGATCTCGGGGAACCTTCCAAATCCTCTAAGTCGGTATCTGAAGTGACAGACTCAGGGGAGTCAACATGCTTCCTCTTGCATTTCCTCTTTCGAGGGGGCTCCTTTGAATGATCAGGGGAGGCCTCGGAAGTTGAAGATACACCCAATGGGGTGCCCTGGATCGCTTGTTCCCCACACTTGGGGTCTGGAGGAGGGGCAGAGGCAGACGCAGGCACCATGGGGGGAGGAGCCGATGAGGCTGATCGTGGGGCTGACTCAGATTCCAGCACACTCCTCATGACCTCGAAGGCACCCCTTCCCGATAGCGGAGAAGAGTCCGGTTCCGAAGAGACCAGAATCCTTCCCGGCACTGAGAGACGGCTCCAAAGCCGATGTAGGAGCCGAACTCACCTGCGCCGAAGCTCCGAGAGGGAGAACTGGGTCGGACAAGGGACAATGCGACTCACCCCCTCGGAGCCAATGAGGGTGTCCCGGCACCCAGATCCCTCCAAGGACGGTACCATGGAGGCGATCGGAGCTGATGACGGGACCGAAAGTGTAGGTATCGGTGCCGACGGTTCCACGATCCAAGCCCCAGCAAGCACCGGCTCCGAACTCAAGGGATGAGTCGAAGGAGGAACTACTGCAGAGACAGGCGGAGCAGAACCCTGATGAGGGGGCCTGGATAACATTTTAGCCAGGGCCTGCGATTTTAGAAGCCTGCTCACCACTCTCTCCAAATCATGGTCAGATAGTCTAGAAGACCGAGAAGAGTGGGATCGGTGACTTAGCTTCGACTGCAACAGAGGCAACCCCGGAGCCGAGTGTATCGACTCTAGGGATGGAGATCTTGAATGTTTTCGGCTCCCTGACGGTTCCGACACCAGGTACCTCGGTTATAGCCGGAACCGAAGTTGAAGCAGACACCACACCCGACGACGGCTCCGAACTGGGAGCCGGCGGCTTCGTTGGCTTAGAGGGTTTCACTGGCTGGGCCTTAGCTGGTGACCCTTCAGGTTTGAGCAAACCCCTAAGGATTAGCTTATTCCTATGCTCCTGCAGGACTCTTGGACTAAAGGTGTGACACACCGAACAAGAGTCCTGCAGGTGTAGGGCGCCCAAACAGTAAACACAAGAAGTGTGACCATCTGTCAGTGACATCTTCTGACAGCATGAGTCACACTTCTTGAATCCAGATACTTTCGTATCTTTAGACATTACTGTAAAAGGAAATATCAATTACAGAGAAAAAGTAACAGAAGGGAAGTAGGTAACTAGTAAAACACATGCACTCAACACAAGTTACCACACCCTAACAGCACACACACTCTATTATCCAAGAAAAGGTAAATAGACCTACTAATCTACAACAATTTCTAATAAACTATTACATAAAAATTGGGAACAAGGATTAGCCTCTAACTAAAAACGGCTACCTTTAAGAAAAGAAATGGGGGAGGGGGGGACTCTCTAACAAGAAAACGAGTTTTCAAGGGGAAGGAGACTAAATTACCAATAGATAACTACAGCTTCTATAACCACTATAACTATTCTAAACACCAACTACAATATAAATTTTTTTATATAGTAACAATAAAATTGAAAAATATGACCCGAGCCAGTAAAAGCAGCCTCGCAGCAGAAGTGGCAAACGAGATCTGGGTATCTAGCGCGAGGCATCATGGGATATAGGGGGCCTTGAGCCAGTAAGCAGCTCTCGAGCTTTTGAAGATGGCCGAGTCGGAGTCAAGGATCGGCTCTGAACCCAACCAGCAAGAATGAAGGCGAGATATCAAATATTCACCCTTGTTTGAAAAAATTGGAAAGAAAACTGGTAAATTGATAGTCTAATTTACAGATTCTGAAACTATCTTCGGCAAAAAGGATTCATTAGTTCATAATGTAACTCTATCTTTATGAAAAATTAGATATGGGGGTTTCACAAATAATGCTTGCATTTCGGAAATATGTCTGGCTGACGTAATGGCCACCAAAAACAACATTTTCCAAGAAAGAAATTAGATCAGTCATTTGCAGGTGTAAAAGGTGGATGAACCAGGGCTCTGAGTACCAGAATTAGATCCCATGAAGGAGTAGGATCTTTATAAACAGGGGTCTTAACGGAAGTGTGCTTCATAAAAAGGTTTTATAAAGCTTATGAGAAGTGAGTGAGGAACCATCAAAACTAATATGCAAATTAGAAATTGCTGCCAACTGAACTTTAACTGCTGAAGAACTGGCTCCATGATTAAAAAGAAGCATCAAGAATATTATGAAGAGGGGTAGAGAAGGATTCCACATCATTTTGAAGTGCCCAGTGTACAAATCGTTTCCATTTACTAGCATAAAGTTTCCTTGTGGATGGTTTAAGGGAGGTTAAAATCTGGCAGATCGGAGACGATAGCATGGGTTGTCTGGCTATTACTGGAAGTGGAGAAACCAAACTGTCAGCTTGAAACTGGGGAGGTCTGGATGCATCATGCCTAGCAGGTGAGACAGGAGATCTGGAGCTGGGTCCAGAATCCAAAGCTGATGACTTGAATGAGGCCATAGGAAGGGAAAACAAATCTGATGAGGCCAATAAGGTGCAAAGAGGATGACTTTGATCTTCAACTGGCAGCTCTTTGTAGGAATTTTGGAATTAAGGAATTGGGGAATAACCATAAAGTAAACCGAGGCTAATTGTGGAGAAGAGCATTCCTTGGTGACTCCCCCTGTGAGGGGATTAGGGCAAAGTAGCTACTGCACTTGTTGTTTAGAGGGAGATGCAAAGAGATTGCAGCAAGGATGAAGGTTGGTCCCAATGTCAGAAAATCAATTACACTACGTTCTTGCTGACGGACCACTCGTGAAGTAGAAGCATGTACCTGCTCAGTTTGTCCGCTAATTCATTGGATTTCCCTAGAATATGCGTTATAAGATAGTGGTTGGAAGAGATTGCCCATTGCTAATCTCTGAGCGCTTCTCGACACAAGAGGTAAGATCTGGTTCCTCCTTGTGTTGATCTACCAAACCACTGACATGTTGTCTGTTTGAATCGCAATCATTCCTGAAGGAAGAGCATTCTGAAAAGGCTGCAAAGCTAGAAGCACTGCTCTCAACTCAAGAACAGTGATATGCAAAGTGGCCTATTTGGGGGACCATGTGCCTTGGACTGTCTTTCCCAGATAATGCCCCCCCCCCACCTGGGAAGAATCCGTGGTCACAATGGCATAGGGCTGGGGACGAACAAACAGCTTTATAGAACCTCTTCTGACTGAATCCACCACATTAGATCCCTCTTGCATATCGGTGATCTGTATCGGAGCGATAAAGGAAGGTGAAGTATTGACCACTGGGAGGCCAGCATCCATTGGAGGCCTTTCATGTGAAATCTGACTAAAGGTAATAATGTTATTGCTGCCCCCATTGACCCCAATGCCTGAAGGACCAAGCGGGATGTCCTTTTTGCTTGTGATCCTATTGTCTGAACTCTGCAGAACGGAAGTGAAGATGTAGTTGATTTTGTATCGACCTATATTTCTATAAACTCTACACTTTGACTTGGTTCTAAATGAGACTTTTCATAGTTTATGGTTATTCCTCACATGTCTGGATCACTTTTTCTCTTGCAAAAATGAGATGATGCAAGGTCAGGGCGGAGATGGGCCAATAGTCCAAATATGGAAACACCCAGAATTCCCGCAATCTCAAGTGAGCAGCTATGACTGCCATGCATTTGGTAAACACCCTGGGGGCTGTGGTGAGACCAAAGGGCAGAATTCTGAACTGGTAGTGACTGGCTCCCAGCCGGAAGTATAAAAATTACCTGGATCATCTCTGCATCTTTATATGATAGTACACATCCTGAAGATCTACTGAACACATCCAACTGTCTTCTTCCAAAAATGGAAGAATGGACTGAACTGTGACCATCTAGAACTTGGTCTTTCAAACTGATTTGTTTAAGACGCTGAGATCCAGAACCAGTCTCCAGTCCCGTTTTCTTTGACACTATAAAGAACCTTGAGTAAGTTCCGGATTCTAATTGGTCTGGGGGCACCTTTTGGATGACATTTTTCTAGCAGCCTTTGCATATGAATTGCTGCTTGTTCCCTGTGATTGGGTGGAACATCTGGCAATTTTCTTGGATTGGGAGGATAAAGGGAAAATGGTTATTATATAACCTCTGGAAATTATCCTCTGTACCAAGTATCTGTTATTTCTAGTCAGACTCTCGGGTGCAAGGACAAATGACCCCCGATTGCTTCCAGAGGGGGACAATCAGGCCTCCTTTTGGGAGTGCTGAAAAGGTTTGCCAAAGAAAGAATTTCTGGACCTTTGTTTCTGTGGGCCACCTCTGCCTCGTGGGCAGTCTACCATTTCAGTACCCAACTCTGTCTCTGGGGGAGCCTCCTCCACATGTGTCCTGCAGAGATCTTCAGGATTTTTTGAACCACATTTTACTCCCACCTCGATGACTCCTTGAAAAGGATCTTTGAGGGGTGGAAAAACATACGCCCATGGAAGAAAGGGTCTTTCCATCCTTCTCACACCTGGACAAAGTATCTTTAACCTTGGGGCCAAAAAGAGACACTCTGTCAAAAGGAGCACTGATGAATGAAGACTTAAAGTGCTCCACAAAATCACATAAGTGCATCCAGACGTGTCTCCTAATGGCAGCACTTGAACACTCAAGCTCTAGAGGTGCCTTCCATTACAATAGTTGGATAGTGATTGTAGGGTAGCCAACTGAGAGGTGACAGATGCTTTCACCTCCTCAAAAACAGTTCCTGCGAAGGTACCCGATAGCTCCTTAATCAGGTCTCTCCATAGTCTTGTGAAATGTGATAGATCAGTGACCTTAATGCAAAGGTCGCTGAAGCATAGACATGCTTCCCGAGTCTGTCCATTGCCCAATACTCCTTGCTGAGGGGATGAACAGAGGAACTTTCTTCTGCAAGTTCCTTCTTAGTGGCCATCGCCACAGCCATGGCATCAACAGGCACACCCTTGGACCAAACTGCTTATCCTCTGGAGCTGTCATGATTTTGTCCAGCTTCCTGGGGACTGGCTCAATGGTGTCTGGATCCTGCCATGCCCATTGCAAAATCAAGAGAATGAGCTCGTTGGCGGGCATAGTAACCCAGGAGGTAGATGGGCCAGTACAAAATACCTCCAAGAGTACAGATTCCTGTGACGAGGGGTTGCTGGGCTTTCAGCCACCTCTCTGCTTTAGGATCTCCAGTATGTCTCAGAATGAGACATCAGGAGGTGACAGTGGGGGCACTTCAAAATCCATACCTTCAGTGATAGATTCGGGAGAATCTAAATGCTTCCTCTCGCATGTTCTTTTCTTAGGAACTTCCTTAGTGGGGTACTCTGGGGAGATGTCAGAAGAAGTAGGGATACCCTAATGGAAAACCTGGAGTTGGTACCAGCTGTCCCTGTGAAGAGGATAGTTGAGACTCCAGATACAGAAACGGTACAGATGTACACAGACGATTCCAGGGGGAAGAGCCATCTCGGGGGGAGGGGGGCAGACAATGCTCTCAAACCATGACCACAAAGGCAGACCGCCCTGGCAATGGATAGGACCCCAGATCCAAGACAGTAAGTCTCTGATCAACAGTCCCTCCCTGCCCCAAGGACAGTCCAGCTGAGGCTGAAGTTAGAGCCGAACTAACCATTGTTGTGGTCCCAAGGTGTACAGATGGCTCCAAAACCTTCGGAATAGAGTAAAGCACCTTGGACCTGACAGGGTAGAATCAGATCCAAGAGCTCACTGTATCCTACTGAACTGAAGAGCTCAGAGCAAGCCTCGGGTCCAAGGGCAAAGGAATTCTAGTATTCAAAGCAGACTGGCTCAGACAACTCAGATCCAGAGGCTCCTAAATCTTGAAAGGAGTAAGAGGAGGAATTGGTAAAGGTGGAGTACTGCAAGTATGGATCTTCTGACCCATAGAAGACCCAGCCAGAAGGAACACTGACTGGCTCTGCACCGAGAGAATTTTTCTCACTAACCTCTCCACACTGTCTTTCGTAAGGCTTCTGTAACAGCGACTGAACATTCCTGAAGGAGATCTTGACCTCTCTAAGAAGGGGGAAGGAACTCTGGAGGGAAATGGGTGCACTGAAGGGGAATATTTTGTTATGGGTAAAACTACCATGTCCTCAGATCTATGTGTCAGAGCCGAGAGGGAGCTGATCCGATGTGTGTTTAATTTTTAGGCGTATCAGATCTGAACAGTTGGATCCAAGGACTGCTTCTTTATATGTCTCAGATCCGAGGATGAAGTCAGATCCGTAGAGAATGATCTTTTCTTCTTCGGATCTGTGGGAACAGATGGAACCATAAGAGACCTTTTCAAAGACTTTTCCGGGGACTTAAAAGAAGCAGTGGAAATACTTGAAGTGGGAGAAAATTTTTTCTAGATTTTTGTTTAGAAGTCCCAGATAATGCCTCTACAAAGGAGGAAGAAAGTAAACCCTTCAATATTAATTTGCTTTTGAGTTCAACCAGAGCCGTTGGGTTGAATACATGATATACTGAACAATTTTCTTTGAGATTAAGGGGTCCAAGACAGTACACGCAAAGCGTATGAGTGTTAGAAAAGAGCATTTTCTGACCACATTTTACATGTTTAAAAACCCACTGGGCTTTTATCTTTTTCTGACATCTTAACAACTACTAACAAACTATAACAATGACAGGAACACACTCCAAAAACCTAAAAAAAAAACTGTGAAGTTTAAAGATTCTAACTATACGATAGAGTAACTATACAGCCTTTAACTAAATGGAAAGGAAAAGACCTACCTGCAAAAACAGTGAAGAATTATGATGAGCGTACAAGGGAAGGGGAGAAAAAAAAAATACTAACTACAGCATTTTATAGTGTATGTTAGTACAAGAAAGATATGAAAAAATGATCAAGAAATGGAACAGTGAAAAGAAGAAATAATGCAATTACCTAAATTCAAGCTTGAGAGACTAGCAACCACATCTTTCACTGGAAGTGGCAAATAAGATCTGAGGTAATTGGGGTTGGTGCATTCTGGATAAGGGAAAAACTCAAGAGTTCCAAGTTGCCACAAGCTTTTGCAACGGCCGAGTCAGTTCAGATCAGAACCCACCGTTGAGGACAGAATGAAAATTGACAACATCAGATCAATTGCTTGAATAGTCTTAAATCTTTAGCTCTGTGAAGGTATAAACATAATTGCCTGTGCACATCTAATATAAAAAGAAGTTATGTACTCACCATAATGTTCCATCTGTGTTGTCCATTTTCATTCTCCATCAGCAATTGGGATTTGGCTCTGACTCTGCTGTTTTTTTACAGCTCATGGCAACTGGAATTCTCAAGCTCCTCCCTTACCCATAATGCTCTACTCCCCTAACATACTTCAGATCTTGTTTGCTGGCCTTATACCTTCATAGGAATATTAGCACACTAGTATGAGAAACCAATACCTGGAGCTCAAAAGAAGGAACAGTTAGTTATGTACTCACCATAACGATCGATGTATGTGGTCCATCTCGCCTACATTCCTTACTCACGGGGGGGGGGGGGGAATCGGCTCCGACTCGGCCAAACTTTCCAGCACGAAATCTCTAATTGGCTAGGCTAACCCAGTATCCCAAGGTGCACCTCGCCCTAGCCCCAGATCTTGTTTGCAATCATAACAATCATAACTTTCAGTTATGTACTCACCATAACTTCAGATGTTTGGGATCCATCTCGCCTACATTCTGTACTGATGGGTTCAGAGCCGATCCCTCGGCTCCGACTCGGCACGCTTATGCTATAGAGCGAGGCCTCTTATTGGCTGAGCTATCTTTATCCCAGGATGCACCACCACTAATCCCCCAGATCTTGTTTGTCCGCATTCATGCACACATGCACAACTTTATTATATAACATTGTCAGATGTTTCAAGATGAAACAACAGGATTCGGACCTTCTGATATCCTCTGATCTCCAAGGAAGGGGGAAGGAGGGTGGGTTATTAGGAATGTAGGCGAGATGGATCCCAAACATCTGAAGTTATGGTGAGTACATAACTAAAAGATGTTATGTGATCCTATCTCGCCTACATTCTGTACTGATGGGACAGCGTCCCTAGCACCTAAATCCCGGGTGGCTCATTGGAAAACACTCCTGAGCACTGTGGAACCAAATGAAGCTCGTCCTCTAGATGCCACATCTAATTTGTAGTGGGAAATGAAGGTGTGCGGGGAAGACCATGTAGCCGCAGCACAAATGTCACTAATAGCAAGATTAGAATGAAATGCTATCGAAGTAGCCATAGCCCTTGTAGAATGAGCCTTGACAGAGGTGGTAAGCTTTTTGTTAGAATAAAAATAAGCTTGAGTAATACAGTCCCTGATCCATTTGGCAATAGTGACCTTTGTGACAGCTTTGCCCAATTTGTTATCTGCAAAGGATACAAACAACTGATCTGTTTTCCTTGTTTGTTTGGTCCTGTCTAAATAAAAACGTAACTGTCTGTGGACATCTAGTGTGTGGAATATGAACTCCGCTTTGTTAGAGTATTTTGGGAAAAAAACTGGAAGCTCTAACGATTGTTGTAAGCAGAAACTAGAACAAATTTTAGGGACAAAGGAAGGATTTGGCCTGAGGGATACTCTATCTTTGTGAAAAACCAAGTACGGGGGTTTTACAGACAAAGCTTGAAGCTCTGAAACTCTTCTGGCAGAAGTAATAGCCACCAGAAAGGCTGTCTTCCATGATAGGAACTTTATATCACATGTAGCTGCCGGTTCAAAGGGGTAAGAAGTCAAGGCGCGTAACACTATATCGAGATCCCATGGAGATGCAGGATGAGAAATCGGAGGTCTTAATAGAGCAGCACCTTTCAAGAAGGTTTTACACAATCTGTTGCTCATTAAAGGTGGGTCTATGGATTCATGAAAATTAGAGATTGCTGCCAATTGTACCTTGATGGTAGAAACTGAAGAGCCTTGATTGAAAAGAGAAGTCAAAAATTTTAGTACCTCTGCTACGGGAATAGAAATTGGGTCCAGGCCCCGGAGTTGAGCCCAAATAGCAAATCTTTTCCATTTGCTAGAATACAGTTTCTTAGTAGTCGACTTATGGGCTGAAGATAATATGTGTACAACATCAGGATCCAATGTATGACTCCTGACTATCATCGGAAGAGGAGGAGCCAAGCCGTCAATTTTAAGGTGTGTAGGGACTCGTGGAATAGTCCCGACTGGTGAACAAGTAGGTCTGGGATCTGATCCAGGAACCATGGACCTTCCAGAGCATGTCTCCGAAGATAGGGGAACCACACTTGACGAGGCCAGTAAGGAGCAATTAAGATCATTTTGCTCCCCAAGAGAGATGCCATTTGAATCACTCTGGGAAGGAGAGGAACTGGAGGGAAGGCATAAAGCAAGCCGGTGGGCCAAGGATGGACTAATGCGTCCATGGGGCTCTTCCCCGGCCGGGGTTAGGGAGAAGAACTCTTTGCACTTTGTATTCAGAGGAGTCGCGAAGAGATCGCAACACGGAACTCCCCATTTGCTGAAAATCTGACTTGCCACTGTAATATTCAGTGACCATTCGTGAGGAGAGAGGATGGTTCTGCTCAATCTGTCGGCTATCACATTGGACTTGCCCGGTATGTGAGTAGCCACTAGGAAGCGTTTGGTCGAGACTGCTCATTCCCAAACTCTCATGGCTTCTCTGCAAAGAGTATAGGATCTAGTCCCTCCCTGTTTGTTCAGGTACTAGACAACTGACATGTTGTCTGAGTGAACAGCAATTACGCCCACAGGGAGATAATCGTGAAGGGCTTGAAGGGACAGAAGCACTGCCCTCATTTCTAAGACGTTGATATGAAGCCAAGTCTCTTCCGAGTGCCATTTGCCTTGGACTGACCTGCCCAGGGAATGCCCCCCCACCCCGTCTGGGAGGCATCCATGGTCAAAATGGCCACCGGAGGGGGTAGAACAAAGGGTCGTCCCTGATCCAAGTTGGAGGGCACTAGCCACCAGCGAAGGTCCCGTTTGCAAAATTCCGTGATCCATATGAGGTGACTGAGAGGTAGTTCCTGGAAGGACCACTGAGCTGAAAGAAGCCACTGAAGAATTCTCATGTGCAACCTTGCCAGGGGAACTAGAAGAACCATGGCGGACATGGATCCTAATAGCTGCAGGACCATTCTGGCTGGGGCTTTGGATCTGGGAAGTAAGGCTCGAACTTGAGCCTGTATGGTTAGTATCCTGTCTGTAGGTAGATAGACCCGCATTTGGTTTGAGTCTATCTCTACTCCTATGAATCTTATGCGTTGAGATGGCAGCAACACAGACTTTAGCCAATTGAAGGTGATTCCAAGGGAATTGCCCAGTGATATAGTGGCTTGTAGGCTCCGCAATAGTAGATGCTTGGAGGTGGCAGTTAGGAGCCAGTCGTCTAGATACGGAAACACCTGGAATCCTAGACTTCTCAGGTGAGCAGTCACGACCGCCAAACATTTGGTGAACACCCTGGGGGCTGTGGTGAGACCAAAGGGCAGCGCACAGAACTGAAAATGACTGCCTCCTAGGCTGAAGCGCAGATGTCTCCTGGACGCTTGATGTATCATGATATGGTAATAAGCGTCCTTAAGATCTATGGAGCACATCCAAACACCCTTCTCCAGCAATGGGAGAATGGTTTGTAGGGTGACCATTCGGAACTTGGACTTTCTGACTGAACGGTTTAGGATGCTGAGGTCCAAGATGGGCCTCAAGTCCCCGGTCTTTTTTGGCACCAAAAAGAATCTTGAGTAAGTCCCTAATCCGATCTGGTCTGCGGGGACCGGTTGGATGACTCCATTTTGCAGCAGCTTTGAAACTTCTGAGGCTGCGATATCCCGTTGACTGGGTGGCGGGTCCGGGATTTTTCTGGGCTGAGGGAGGGGTGAGAGAATGGGATGGAGTAACCTCCGGCTATAATCCGAAGCACCCATCGGTCCTGAGTGATACCTTCCCAGGCCTTTAGGTGCTTCGAGAAAAGACCCCCGACTGGCTCCGGAGCTGCACAGCCGGGCAATCCCTCAGGGACTATGGAAGGCTGAAGAGCCACGAAAGGACTCGCGGTCTCCAGTGTTGCGAGGGCCTCTGCCGCCTCTGGGACGGCGTCTTCCAGAAGAATTTCCCCCTCCTCTGCCTCTGGAAGGGGAATCCTCCTGCTGAGAGGGGTAAGGCTTCTGAGATCTACGGAATCAAATTTTCCCTCCTCTTTTAGCCTTGGGATAAGGCCGAAAGGGAGTGGAAAATCGTGCCCCTACGGCAGTCAGAGTCTTACCCTCCTGTTCACAGCGGGTTAGTGTGTCCTTTACCTTGGGTCCAAACAGGGAGGACCCATCGAAGGGGGCGTAGGCAAAGGAAGACTTAAAGGCCTCCGCGAAATGACACAGGCGGAGCCAGGCTTGTCTCCGTAGAGGAATGCCTGTACCCTGTACCCGCCGCTCTACTCGCCCCTTCGGCCGCATAAGAAATGAGCCTCATGGACGAGTTCGAAATGGACGACATTGTAGCCAGCTGAGAGCCAACCGTCTGGGCCAGCTCCTCAGGCAGGTTACCCAAGAGGGTATCGGATGGCTCCTTAATCAGATCCCTCTGAAATCTGGTAAAGTGCGTAAGGTAGTTCAAGGACCTCAGTGTAAAGGCCGCTGAACTGTGGGTGCGCTTTCCGTACCGATCCATGCTCCTAGACTCCTTATTAGGAGGATGGGCGGACGTCGAAGCCTCTGCTACATCTTGCTGGGTAGCAGATGCCACCACCAAAGCATCTACAGCCACA
The DNA here is from genome assembly GCF_019279795.1 of Protopterus annectens. Classification (NCBI taxonomy): domain Eukaryota; kingdom Metazoa; phylum Chordata; order Ceratodontiformes; family Protopteridae; genus Protopterus; species Protopterus annectens. The sequence continues at coordinate 1,258,403,807 of NC_056741.1, read as the reverse complement.
CCTTTAGTTAGGAACTCTTTTTCAGGGGGCGGCGAAAGGAACTTATTCGGACGAGCAGGCACCGGTTCCACAGAGTCTGGGTGTTCTCACGCCCTTCGACAGATCAAATCCAAGAGCTCATCGAAGGGCGGAGACACCCAGGAGGTGGACGGCTGAGCCCCGAAGGCCTTCAGGAACACCGACTCATCAGCAGAGGGAGGTTTGGACTGCCAGCCACCTCGTTGTTTTAGGGCTTCAAGGATGTCTGCTCTGCAAAGGAGACATCATCCGAGGACGACTTAGGGGACCCCTATGCATCATCGAGATCAGTGTCGGATGTTAGAGACTCATCAGGGGAGTCAACGTGCTTCCTCTTGCACGATCTTTTCCTGGGGGGTTCTTCCGAAGAGGCTTCAGAAGGACCTCCGGGAGGGGGAGAAACCCCAGCGGGGGTAACCTGAGGCCCCGGGGCTCCGCTGTCTAAGGACAGGGGGACTGCCAACGACCCAGTTTTCGTATGCAGGGAAGGAGCTGGGGAAACCGTGGAGGTAGCCAAGGAAGATTTGACTAATACACTCCTCATAGCCCTGAAGGCGGGACCACCAGAATCCTGGGAGGGTCCCACCTCCGTGGCCACGAAGGTGGACGGCACTCCCGCCGCCGACGCACCAAGAGGGAGACTTGGGACCGAAAGCATCAATCCCGAAGCCTCCCAGGGCCGAAGGAAGAAGTCCGTGTACTGAACTCCGACCCAAGAGCCGGAGTTGGAGCAAGGGTCGGGCCCGACCCTAAGACCTCCACAGGTTCCACCAGCACCGGCTCCAACGGTGCCGAAGCTGTTGGAGGAGGAACCACAGTAGGGGAGTGGACCATCGGCTCCGAAGTCAAATGGGCTGGAGCCGAAACTAGCTTTTGGAACACCGGAGACTGGAAGAGTCGAAGGAGCACCCTGTCGATGTCCGAATCAGACATCTTGGATGATCTAGAGGATACCGATCGGGCCCGAACCGATTTCTCCATCGGCTCCGAAGGGCTCGGGGACCGGCTCCGGATGGACTCAACAACTATCGGCTCCGAGGAAGATCTCAAGGAAATTTCCCTCGGTGCCGATAAGCACCGCTCGAGGGGAAGAGTCTGAGCCGGTAACCCTTATCGGCTCCAATATCAGTGGAGCTGATGAGGGTGACCCGCCTCTCGATGCCCCAGACCTCGGCTCCGAAACCAGAGGGGTCGAGGCTGGAGGCATCGAGGCAGACCGTTCCGACCTCGGCTCCGAAGTCCGTGGAGCCGAAGGAGAAGTCTGCTTAGATTTTTTAGCGGTCGGTTCCGACTGACTGGTCGGAGCCGACGCTTTCTTCTTTTTAGAAGGAGACGGAGAGGAAGATAAAGCCTCCTCGAAGGAAGGCTTGATTAATCCCTTGAGAATTAATTTGTTTTTCCTCTCCTGGAGGACTCTTGATGAGAAAGCGTGGCACACACTACACGATTCTTGTAGGTGCTTGGCACCTAAGCAATAGACGCACGAGGAGTGGTCGTCCGTTATGGACATTTTAAAACCACACCTAGTGCATTTCTTAAACCTGGAGGGTTTGTGTTCTTTAGACATAACGGTCTAAGTGAAAAATACTTAGCCAAAAGGTAAAGATAACTTCAACAATTTTAACAAATTTAACAATTTAACAAATATATATATATATTTTTTTTTTGTTTGTTTGTTTTAACACTAAACAGTTAAACAGACAGAAAGAGAGTCAAGACCCTCTAACTTAAACGGGTACTTGACCCAAGAAAGAGACACTAGTAGCAAAGCAACAGGGGAAGGCCCCTCTAACTAAAACGGGAAACCTTCCCTGACTAAAAAAATCACGAATTTCTCAACAGAAATTAACCAATCACACTTATATAACAACAATAGCTGTTAAAACAGCTTTTGGGTTTAAAGTAAGGAAATTTGTGACAGGAAAAAGCCTAAATAAATAGTACTTAGCCCAGCCAAGTTGAGACCACATCTAAGCTTGTTAGCGGCAAACGAGATCTGGGGGATTAGTGGTGGTGCATCCTGGGATAAAGATAGCTCAGCCAATAAGAGGCCTCGCTCTATAGCATAAGCGTGCCGAGTCGGAGCCGAGGGATCGGCTCCGAACCCATCAGTACAGAATGTAGGCGAGAAAGGATCACATAACATCACTCATAATCCATACTCAATAAACACTGGAAGAAAATCCAGCCAGATAGGGGAACAAATCACTGACCTTGAAGGGTCCACGGAGCCAAAAATTCTTCCAATTCCTCTAGGAAGGGGGCAGGTGGGAGGGTACATAGGAATGTAGGTGAGATGGACCACATACATCGATCGTTATATGGAGTACATAAATAACTGATGTTTATGTGATCCTACCTCGCCTACATTCCTTACTCATGGGACAGCGTCCCCAGCACCTCTATCCTGGGAGGCTCATAAGAAGATACTCCTGAGAACCGTGGAACCAAAGGAAACCCGGCCCCTAGAAGCGACGTCCAGTTTGTAATGAGTAATAAAAGTGTTGGGAGGAGCCCAAGGTTTCCGCAGCACAAATATCATCCAAGGAAAGTCTAGCATGGAAAGCTACTGATGTAGACATAGCCCTGGCAGAATGAGCCTTGACAAGAAAGGGTAAAGTTCTGTCTGCTCACGAGTAAATTAATGAAATACAGTCTCTGATCCATTTAGAAATAGTGCACTTCTCTCTCTCTAAATCCTCCTCTCTCGACAAACAGTCATTCCTAATCACTAGCCTTAATAACTCCTCTATCGAAACTGTATCTTCCTCCAAACTTCTTGGTGTCACTATCCACGATCAACTAAAATTTAATACACATATCCAACTGAATATCAAAAAAACTCACATAAAACTAGGTCTATTTTATAGAAACAACCACTTGCTCTCTCCTCACTCTAGACTAATCCTTGCTTCTACCTTCCTCCTTCCTTCCCTCCTATACGGTGCCTCCCTGCTAACTAATCTCTCATCCTCTCTTACATCCAAACTTGAGCTATGCTACAACAAAATCGCCAGATTTGCCACTAATGCAAAATCCTCTTCCCATCACTGCTCCTCCCTTCTCACCCTAAACTGGCTGGAACTTCCTAATCAACTTAACCTCCTCCAACTCACCACAGCCTTCAAGCTACTACTATACCCTTCAAACTATAGGAAGCTTCTGGCAGAAAAACCACTTCTTGTTGGATAAAAAATCTTCAGCTTTAATCAGTTCCGACTGCAACTGCTACACCAAATAAAACCACAGAAAGAAAGCCTTCAGATAAACTAGATAGAGCAACTTCCAGCTTATATAGTCCAAGTAATCAACCATCAGTTAACAATTTTACAATTGACTTAATTAGGACTAATCCTAAAGTGACTAATTGTACTTACAAATCAAGTTAAATAATATTATTAACTACAAACTAGTAATATACCTTTACCTAGTAATATACTAGTAATATATCTTTCTGTGGTTTTATTTGGTGTAGCAGTTGCAGTCGGAACTGATTAAAGCTGAAGATTTTTTATCCAACAAGAAGTGGTTTTTCTGCTTATTTTTGTTTCCTTGGTTTGTGGACATTTATTCTAGTATACCCTTCAAACTGCCCAGCCCTTACAAATCTCCTGCTCCCTTATACCCCCTCTCGACCACTTAGATCTTCTCAACACAACCTGATCACAGTTAAAAAACCCCAACGTCCTGCTGGCCAGCTTCTCTTACCCTTTACACTTGCTAAGAAATGGAATGCCCTGCCCTTGTCACTAAGGACCAGTACCAACCTAAACAACTTCAAAACTCTGCTTCATTCCTACTTCTTTCATAACAGAATTTGCAACTGCACTCCTCTGCCTTTAATACCTAAACTTTCTACTGCATTTGCCCCAGACTAACCTCCTTCTATTCTGCACCTGTTCTCCTTTCTATAATGCACTATGCTTAGTGAACAGCACAAAAAACAGTAGTATCCCAAGTATTGCTTTTTTCTCAAAACAAAAGTGGAATTGTTGTGTTTCTTCTGTTACAACCACCTGATACTTGTTTCTTAGAGTGACTTTGACTTTACTTGTTTACTGGAATTATCATTGTAATTCAGAATTTGAACTTGGATTAGCATGTACTTTGAAATTATTTTGTAACCTGTATATATAAATATATTGATTTGTTTGTTTGTTTTGGAGCTTTTCTCCCCGGGCCTCCACTGAAAACGAGTCCATTAGCCCAGTGGACTTCCCCGGTAATCAAACTGAAATAAATAAATAAATAAATAAATAAATAAATAAATAGGACTACCTGCTCTGTTCTCCGAAAAGCATACAAACAATTGATCAGATTTCCTAACTTGCTTCGTCCTATGTAAATAAAATCTCAGTTATTTGTGCACATCCAACTGATGCAACCTGAACTCTGCTTTATTGGAAAAGTTCGGAAAAAAACACTGGTAGCTCAATAGATTGATGAAGACTGACCGGGGATGACACCTTCGGGAGAAAGGACGGGTTAAGCCTGAGAGGGACTCTGTCCTTGTGAAAGACCAAATATGGAGGTTTAATGGATAAGGCTTGAAAAGTTCTGATACCCTCCTGGCCGATGTAATGGCTATCAGAAAAGCCGTCTTCCAAGATAAGAATTTCAAGTCACAAGTGGCAGCCGGTTCAACGATTGGTGACGTAATAGCTTGTAGCACAAGGTTCAGATCCCATGGCAGTACAGGCTTAGAAACTGGGGGACGAAGTAACCAAGTGCCTTTTAGAAAAGCTTTACAGAGCTTGTGGCCCATAAGAGAGGGCTCATAAGATGTGTGAAAATTGGAAATTGTGGCCAACTGTACTTTAATGGTAGCGGGCGCGGAACAACATGGCTAAAAAATCCAAGACCGACGGAATAGGGGCTGTGAAGGGATCCAACCCTTGGGCCTGAGCCCAAATGGAGAATTTCCTCCATTTGCTGGAATAAATTTTCCTGGTGGAAGACTTATGAGAAGAAGACAAGATGTGCACCACTTCAGGAGAAAGAGACTGTAGCCTGACTAGGGATGGAACTGGAGCAGCCAGGCTGTCAACCTGAGGGTTCGCAGGGATGGATGAAATTGTCCTGACATGTGAATCAGGAGTTCCGGCACTGGGTCCAGAGTCCACGGACCGTCCAATGCGTACCGTTGAAGAAAGGGGAACCATATTTGTTGAGGCCAGTGTGGAGCAATAAGAATCATCCTGCTTCCCACGGATATGGCTTTCTGTATCACTCTTGGCAACAGAGGAAATGGAGGGAAAGCGTAGACCAGACCGGGTGGCCAATCGTGAGCTAGAGCGTCCCTGGGTGATTCCCCCTGTGGGGGGATCAGAGTGAAGTACTTGCATTTGGCATTGAGGGGGCTGGCGAAGAGATCGCAGCAAGGCTGACCCCACTTTTTGAAGATCTGAACCGCCACTTGGTTGTTCAGGGACCACTCGTGAGGCATCAGAATAGCTCCGCTTAGCCTGTCCGCTATCACTTTGGACCTCCCCGGAATGTGCATTGCCACTAGAAACCATTGGGAAGACATTGCCCACTGCCACACTCGCATGGCCTCTCTGCAGAGGGGGTAAGATTGGTTCCCCCCTGCTTGTTCAGGTACCACACCACGGACATGTTGTCCGAGTGAATTGCAATCGTTCCCAGAGGTAGAAAGTCCTGGAGTGCTCGCAACGCCAGAAACACCGCTCTCATCTCCAGAACAGTGATGTGCAAGTGTACCTCGTGGTCTTGCCAGGTGCCTTGGACCGTCCTGCCTAGATAATGCCCCCCCCCCATCTGGGAGGTGTCCGTGGTCACCGTGGCCACTGGAGACATAGGAACCAGGCTCCTCCCTCTGTCCAGATTGGAGGAGCGTAGCCACCAGAGGAGGTCCTGTTTGCATCGCTCAGTGAGAAGTATCAAGTAGGAAATAGGAAGCTTTTGAAAGGACCACTGAACCAAGAGGAGCCACTGTAGTATCCGCATGTGTAACCTGGCCAGGGGTACCAGCATGATGGTGGAGGCCATGAATCCCAAGAGTTGAAGAACTAACCTGGCCTGAACTTTTCTGGAGGGACAACAGTGCGGGGATCTCAGACTGCAACACCCTTATCCTGTCCTGTGGCAGAAAGGCGCGCATTTGAATAGAGTCTAGCTCTGCACTTATAAAAACAACACGCTGTGAGGGCTGCAAGGCAGACTTTTCCCAGTTCAAAGTAATTCCTAAACGTTGGCAAAGTGAGATGGTCGTCTCCCTGCCCTGAATGAGCAGATGCCTGGTGGGGGAAGCCAGTCGTCCATATACGGAAACACCTGGAATCCTAGACGTCTCAGGTGAGCCGTCACCACTGCCAAGCACTTGGCAAACACCCTGGGAGCTGTGGTGAGACCAAAGGGCAGGGCACGAAACTGGAAGTGACTGGCTCCTAGCTGGAAGCGTAAATGACTCCTGGATGCCGTTTCCATTTTGATGTGGTAGTAGGCATCCTTGAGATCAATGGAGCACATCCATACTCCTTTCTCCAGCAGTGGAAAAATGGACTGAAGTGTGACCATTCAGAACTTTTAGTTATGTACTTACCATAACTTCGGATGTATGGGATCCATCTCGCCTACATTCACAACAGATGGGTTCGGAGCCGATCCATCGGCTCCGACTCGGCAACTAACACACTAGCACGAAGTCTCTCATTGGCTGGGCTATTCCCTATCCCAGGATGCACTACACCTGCTTCCCCAGATCTTGTTTGTTCGCTTTCATACATCCATGCAAACACAGAAAAACTAGTAGTCACTAGAGCCAACTAAAGTTCTTCAAGAAAGATCGCCAAGAAAAAAGGGACTACAGCTCCTCTAAATCCGAATGGAAGGGGGAAGGAGGGTGGGTACTTATGAATGTGGCGAGATGGATCCCATACATCCGGGTTATGGTAAGTACATAACTAAAAGATGTAATGGGATCCTATCTCGCCAACATTCACAACAGCTGGGACAGCGTCCTTAGCACCTACATCCCGGGGGCTCATTGGAACACACTCCTGAGAACTGTGGAACCAAAGGAAGCTCTGCCTCGAGAAACCACATCCAATTTGTAATGAGAAATGAAAGTGTGCGGAGAAGTCCAGGTTGCCGCAGCACAAATATCATCTATTGATAACTTGGAGTGAAAAGCTACGGAAGTAGCCATTGCCCTGGTAGAATGAGCCTTGACTGGAAAGGGAAGGTCTTTGTTAGCCTGTGAATAAATAAAAATGATACAATCTTTAATCCATTTAGATATGGAGGTTTTTGTTACTGGTTGACCCAATTTGTTCACTGCAAAGGAAACAAACAATTGATTTGATTTCTGCGTTTGAGCGGTTCTATTCAAATAAAACGCAGTTGTCTATGTACGTCCAATTGATGCAAAGTATATTCTGCTATTAGAGAATTCTGGAAAAAGACAGGGAGTTCTATAGTTTGTTGAATACAGAAAGAGGAGGCCACTTTTGGTATAAATGCAGGGTTTAATTTCAATGAAACTCTATGCTTGTGAAAAATCAAATAGGGAGGATCAGAACAAAGAGCTTGAAGTTCTGAAACTCGCCTAGCAGACGTTATGGCTACTAAAAAGGCCGTTTTCCAAGACAGAAATTTTAAATCACAGGTAGCAGCTGGTTCGAAGGACGGGCAGTTAGGGCAGCAAAAACCATATTCAAATCCCAAGGGAGGACAGGATGAGATACAGGAGGCCTAAGGAGCCAAGTCCCTTTAAGGAAAGCCTTACAAAGTTTGTGAGACATCAATGAAGGTTCAAATGAAGCATGAAAATTAGAGATCGCCGCTAGCTGAACCTTAATGGTAGAAACTGAAGAGCCCGACTGAAAAAGGGAGGCCAGAAAATTCAGAACCTCCGATACTGGTGCAGTGAGAGGATCTATACCCCGTTCTTGAGCCCAGAAGGCAAACCTTTTCCATTTACTGGAATAAAGTTTGATGGTGGAAGGTTTATGAGAAGAAGACAGTATGTGGACCACGTCCGGCGAAAGAGCATTGTCTCGGACTAAGGATGGAAGTGGAGTAACCATGCTGCCAACTTCAGGGACCTGAGAGACGGATGAAACCGTCCTGACTGATGAGTCAACAGGTCTGGCACCGGATCCAGAAACCATGGACCTTCTATCGCATGCCTCTGTAGGAAAGGAAACCAAACTTGACGAGGCCAGTGCGGGCAATCAAAATCATCTCGCTCTCCATGTACATGGCCCTCTGTATCCCCCTCGGTAGGAGGGGAACGGAGGGAAGGCGAGAAGACCGGGGGGCCAAATGTGAGTCAGAGCGTCCCTGGGAATCTGTCCCTGAGAAGGGAACAGTGTGAAGAACTCTCTGCATTTGGTATTGTGAGGGCTGGCAAACAGGTTGCAGCAAGGAAGACCCCATCTGTCGAAGATTTTCGCAGCTATACTCTGGTTGAGGGACCACTCGTGGGGTAAAAGAATGGTCCTGCTTAATCTGTCCGCAATCACATTGGACTTCCCCGGTATGTGCGTTGCCATTAGAAAGCGGTTGGTAGCTACCGCCCAGTGCCAAAGTCTCATGGCTTCTCTGCAAAGTGGGTAAGACCTGGTTCCACCTTGCTTGTTTATGTACCACACCACCGACATGTTGTCGGATAGGATAGTAATCGGGCCCTGTGGGAGAGCGTGATGGAGAGCTTGGAGTACCGATAGTACCGCACTCATCTCCAGGACATTGATATGCAAATGCGTTTCCTGGATCTGCCATGTGCCTTGGACCGACCTGTCCAGGTAATGACCCCCCACCCTACCTGGGAGGCGTCCGTAGTCACAGTGGCAACGGGACGTTGAGGTATAAAGGGTCGCCCCTGGTCGAGATTTGATTGGAGAAGCCACCAATGCAGATCTCGACGGCAACTTTCCGTGATTATGATTAAGTGGTTCAAGGGAAGTTCCTGATAAGACCATTGAACCGACAGTAGCCATTGTAAAATTCGCATGTGAAGTTTGGCCAAGGGAACTAAAAGTATGGTTGACACCATCGAGCCCAACAGTTGTAGGATCCGATGGGCCGGGGCTCTTAGTAGGGGAAGACAGGATTTGACTTGATCTTGTAGGACCTGAATTCTTGCTGCCAGTAAAAAGGCGCGCATTCTTTTTGTGTCTAAGTCTGCGCCTATGAAAGTAATACGCTGAGATGGCTGTAGTACAGATTTTTGCAAATTGAAAGTGATCCCTAAGAAACGGCCCAAGGTGAACGTGGCTCTGAGCGCTTGGAGTAGTAGATGCTCGGAGGTGGCAGTAAGGAGCCAGTCGTCTAGATAAGGAAAACACCTGTAATCCCAGACTTCTCAGGTGAGCAGTTACCACTGCCAGACACTTGGTGAACACCCTGGGGGCTGTGGTGAGACCAGTGCTCGGAATTGGAAATGACTGACTCCGAGGCGGAAGCGTAAATGTCTCCTGGACTCTTGAGCTATGGGAATGTGATAGTAAGCGTCCTGGAGATCTATGGAGCACATCCATGCATCTTTTTCCAGCAAAGGAAGAATAGATTGAAGAGTGACCATTCGGAATTTGGACTTCTTTACGAAACGATTCAGTGAACTGAGGTCCAAAATGGGCCTGAAGTCCCCTGTCTTTTTTGGTACCAAAAATAATCTTGAGTAAGTTCCTGATCCGATCTGGTCGATGGGGACAGGCTGGATGGCTCTTTTTTCTAGCAGCTTTGAAACCTCTAATGCTGCCTGATCCCGCTGACTGGGTGGTACGTCCGGGATTTCCCTTAAAGAAAGGGGGGGGTTTGTTGAAGGGGATGATATAACCTCCGGTAATAATGCGAAGCACCCACTGATCGCTTGTTATGGATTCCCAAGCTTGTGGGTGCGCCGAAAACGACCCGACTGGCTCCGGAGTTGCACAGTCGGGCAACAACTCAGGAACGCTGGTTGTATGAAGAACCACGAAAGGAATCGCGGACTCCAGAGTTACGGGGGCCTCTGCCACCTCTGGGGCGGCGTCTTCAAAAATCCCACCCCCCCCTGCCTCTGGAGGGGGAATCAATGGGTGGAGTAGGGAAAGACTTTTGAGATTTTCTAAACCACATTTTCCCTCCTCTCCGAGCCTTGGGGTAAGGCCTAGAAGGAGCGGAAAATTGGGCCCCAACGGCAGTCAAAGACTTGCCCTCCTGCTCGCACCGAGTTAGTGTGTCCTTCACCTTGGGTCCAAACAAAGATGACCCATCAAAGGGGCGTCGTGAAGGAAGACTTGAAGGCCTCATGAGCGAACACAAGCGTAACCAGGCTTGTCTCCTGAGGGCAACGCCTGTTCCTGCTTCTCCCTTCGGCCGCATATGAAATGAGCCTCATGGACGAGTTAACAATAGAAAGGAGGGTAGTCATCTGTGCGCCAACAGTCGGGGCCAGCGCCTCAGGTAGGTTACCAACAAGAGAGTCATTTAGCTCTTTGAGAAGATCCCTTTGGAGCCTCGTAAAATGACATAAGTAGTTCAGCGACCGTAAGGCAAAAGCCGCTGAAGACAGGGTACGCTTCCCATACCTATCCATACTCCTAGAATCCTTATTAGGAGGATGAACAGACGTCGAAGCCTCTGCCACGTCCTGCTGTGTGGCAGAAGCCACCACCAAAGCATCTACAGGCACACCCTTTGTGAGAAACTCCTTCTGGGGCTGACAAAAACTTATTGGGCCTCGCAGGCACCGGTTCCACAGAATCAGGGTGTTCCCACGCCCTTCGAGAAACCAAATCAAGGAGTTCATCGAAGGGCGGAGACACCCAGGAGGCGGAAGGCTGGGCCCCAAAGGCCTTGAGGAAGACTGACTCCTCAGCTGAAGGGGTTTTGGCTTGCCAGTCACCTCTCTGTCTCAGAATCTCCAAGATATCTGAGAAGGAGATATCATCCAAGATGATTTGGGGACCCCTCTGCGTCATCGAGGTCAGTATCCGATGTAACAGACTCATCTTGGGAGTCTACGTGCTTCCTCTTACACAATTTCTTCCGTGGGGGTTCGTCCGAAGCAGTTTCGGACAGACCACCGAAGAAGGGAACCCGATGGGGTATCCTCAGGCCCTGGGGCCCCGCTGCCGGGGAGCTGCAACACAACAGAGGCACCAGTCTCCAAATCTAGGGACGGTGAGGTAGAATCTTGCTGAACCGGCAAAGGCATGGCCAGCGCCCTCAAAGGCCGGACCTCCAGAATCCAAGGAGGTCACTGGTCTAGAGGCCACGATGGCACTGGGAATTCCAGCAGCCGATGCTCGAGAGGAAGACTAGGCACCAAGCACCCAATCCCAAAGTGTTCCCCTCGGCCCGGCTGAAGAGGTCGAGTACCAAACCCTGAACCGGAGGACAGGGTAGGAAGCACAGTCGGAACCGAGAGACCTCAAGGGGTCTCTGCTCCGACCGTATGGCTCGCTTTGCTCCACCACCACCGACTCCAACGGCTCCGAGGAGGTTGGAGGAGGAATCGAATGTGTTGAGGGGATCGGCTCAAGCTAACTGTGCTGGAGCCGAGACCAATTTAGTAAACACTGGAGATTGGAATAGCCTCTGTAAAACCCTATCCAGGTCCGAATCTGAAAGTCTCGATGATTTAGAGGAGGTAGACAATTGAGAAGACTTTCCTCTCGGCTCCGAGAGAAGGGGACCGGCTCCGAAACGGCTCCAATGCTATCGGCGCCGACTCCACCACAGCATGGACCACCATCGGCACCGAAGGAGCCTTCTTCGGAGCCGAGGGGGAAGAGTCTGAGCTGCACACTTCCACCGGCTCCGAAGCCATTGGAACCGATGGAGGTGATTCACCTCTCGATACTCCAACTTGCGGCTCCGAAGGCAATGGAGCCGAGGTAGGAGGTATCGAGGCAGACCTTTCACCCTCGGCCCCGAAGTCAGTGGAGCCGAGGAAGAAGAGGTCAATTTTGTCTTTTTAGAAGTCGGCTCCGACGGACTTGGAACCGACGATCTTTTCTTTTTGGAAGCAACAGGTAGATCTAAGGCTTCCTCAAAAGAAGGTTTGATAAGCCCTTTCAATATTAACTTGTTCTTGCGTTCTTGAAGAACTCTAGAGGAGAACGCATGACAGACGCTACAAGTCTCTTGCAGATGTTTCGGCCCCAAACAATAAACACAGACTGAATGACTGTCTGTAATGGACATTTTATAATTGCACCGAGTGCATTTTTTAAAACCTGACTTTTGTTCTTTAGACATGATACAGGCCACAACAAGTAAAAACTCTATGGAAATCTTACTCTACCACAACAAGTATAGCACTATACACAAATTGCGCCAACTGAAAAGCGCGAGACACACTGGCGCGAGTACTGGTGAAAGTTTACCTCACAACAATTAGAAACAAGTTAAACGGCCCAAAGCCCTCTAATTTAAACGGGCTTTGCCCGAAAAACAACTAACCAAAAGTTAACTAAACCTAATAGCACTCAAAGGTAGGGCAAAGGCCCTCTAATTTAAACGGGCCTTACCCGACTGAATAAATTAAATATTTTTGGAAACACTCAAGCACTCAAAAAAAATAAGAAATAGTAAGAAATAGCTGTTAAAACAGCTGTTTGGTTAATATAGACAAAAAAATTCCCTAGGTCAAGGACCAATAAGGTAAAAAGAACCACTTAGCTCCAGCCAAGTCGAGACCACGTCCAGCTTGTTAAGCGGCAAACGAGATCTGGGAAAGCAGGTGTAGTGCATCCTGGGATAGGGAGTAGCCCAGCCAATGAGAGACTTCGTGCTAGTGTATTAGTTGCCGAGTCGGAGCCGATGGATCGGCTCCGAACCCATCTGTTGTGAATGTAGGCGAGATAGGATCCCATTACATCTTGGACTTCAGAACGTAGTGATTGAGTCGACTGAGATCCAGAATGGGTCTCAGGTCCCCTTTTCTTTTCGGCACCAAAAAGAGTCGTGAGTAAGTTCCTGATCCGACATGGTCTGAGGGGACTGGTTGGATAACTCCTTTTTCTAGCAGCTTTGCCACTTCTAATGCTGCTTGATCCCGTTGACTGGGTGGGACTTCCGGGATCCTTCTGACTGGAGGGGGAGTCGATGCAAAGGGAATAGTGTAACCTCAGGAAACGATTCCAAGCACCCAACGATCCTGGGTGATGCTCTCCCAGGCTTCCGGATGCAATGAAATTCGGCCCCCGACTGGCTCCGGAACAGCACAGTCGGGCAACACCTCAGGAACACTGGAAGGAAGAGCCGCAAAAGGAATCGCGGTCTCCCGAGTTGCGGGGGCCCCCTCTGCCTCTAGGACGGCATATTCCAGAATAATTCCCCCCCTCTCTGCCTCTGGAGGGGGACTCACCTTGAGCCGTGGGAAAGGACCTCTTGAGACTTTTTGAACCACATTTTCCCCCCTCTCTGAGCCTTGGGATAAGGCCTAGAAGGGAGAGAAAAACGGGCCCCTACAGCAGATACGGTCTTTCCCTCAAGTTTGCATCTGGTGAGAGTGTCTTTCACTTTGGGTCCGAAGAGAGAGGACCCATCAAAGGGGGCGTCAGTGAAGGAAGACTTAAAGGCCTCCGCAAAATGACACAAGCGCATCCAGGCTTGCCTTCTGAGAGCTACGCCTGAGCTAGCTGCCCTACTCGCCCCTTCGGCTGCATAAGATATGAGCCTCATGGACGAGTTGACAATGGACCCTAGGGTAGACAACTGGGCGTTAACAGTCTGCGCTACCGCCTCAGGCATGCTACCCGTCAGAGTATCTCCTAGCTCCTTCAGGAGATCTCTTTGGAGCCGAGTGAAATGACAGAGGTAATTCAACGACCATAAGGTGAAGGTCGCCGAAGACAGGAAACGCTTCTCATACCGGTCCATACTCCTGGACTCCTTGTTAGGAGGGTGGACTGAAGAAGAAGCCTCTGCAACTTCCTGCTGAGTGGCTGCCGCCACCACCAAGGCATCTACCAAAACCCCTTTGATAAGAAACTCTTTGCCCGAGGGAGCAGACAAGAACTTGTTTAGACGTCTGGGCACCGGTTCCACGGAATCAGGGTTCTCCCACACCCTTCGACAAATCAAGTCTAGGAGTTCGTCGAAGGGTGGAGACACCCAGGAGGCGGAGGGTTGAGCTCCGAAGGCCTTGAGGAATACCGCCTCCTCCTCAGAGGGGGTCTTGGATGGCCAGTCGCATCTCTGTCTCAAAATCTCCAGGATGTCGGAGAAAGAGACATCGGAGGACGACTTGGGGGACCCCCCTGATTCCTCGAGGTCGGTATTGGAAGTGAGTGACTCGTCCTGGGAGTCGATGTGCTTCCTCTTGCACGACTTCTTACTGGGAGGCTCCTCAGGCACCGACTCTGAGGGGCCCTCAGAAAGTAGGGGACCGCTCAAGGGGGTATCCCCAGACCTTCGGGCTCCACCGTCCATGGAGAGGGGGGCATCAGAGGCTCTAGCCGGGGTGTAAGGGGACAGAGTGACCGAACCAGGTGATGTACCTGACGACCTGGCCAGGGCGCTCCTCATGGCTTCGAAGGCTGGTCCCCCCCGGATCCAAGGACCGACCAGTCTCCGAGACCACGATCGGAGTCGAGATTCCCTGAGCCGAAGCACCGAGAGGGAAGCTCGGAACCGACAGGAGTCCCGAGGCATCCCCCTCGGGTCCGACTGAGGAAACCCGAGTGCCGAAACCAGAGGACGGAGCCGACCTGGTAGGAGCCGAAGCCGGATCCGATAGACTCGCCCGGGGTATTGGAGGCGACACCAGAACATCACTCGGCGCGGGGCCCTCCGGCTCCGACGACACATGGGTGTTCGGAGGAGGATTCATCAAAACAAGCATGGGAACCGGCTCCGGAGCCGACTGAGTCGGAGCCGAAAATTAGAAGTTATGTACCTACCATAACGTTCTTAACGTTCCATGTTAGTTGTCTTCTCTCACCTTCTTTCTTGCTGGATGGGTTCGGAGCCGATCCTCGGCTCCGACTCGGCACTTGCTAAGCTCGAGAGTCACTTTTACCAGCTCGAGGCAGCCCCATATCCCATGATGCAAGGCGGTGATTACCCAGACCTCGTTTGGTATCTAGAGGAAAAACTGCCCATAATCTTTCCACAAAGGAAAGAAGAACAACTAACCTGAGAAGGCTGTAAGGGGAACCCAGGTAATTAAGGTCCAGAGCTAACTGGTGTCCAAGGAAGAATAATCTCCCAGAGAAAAAGGAAGTTCAAGGTCTGTCCAGGCTAGGGGGACAGGAGGGAGGGACGCAAGAAAGAAGGCGAGAGAAGACAACTAACATGGAACGTTATGGTATGTACATAACTTCTAAATGTTAAGTTGTCAATCTCGCCTTCATTCTTGCTGGATGGGACCGCGTCCCTAGCACCTCTATCCTGGGTGGCTCAATAGAACAGACTCTTGAGAACTGTGGAACCAAAACTTGCCCTGTCCCTGGAGGCCAAATCCAATTTGTAATGAGAAACGAAAGTATGAGGAGTGGCCCAAGTGGCTGCTGCACAAATAGTGTCTAAGGGTAGTCTAGCCTGAAAAGCTGTAGATGTGGCTAGACCTCTTGTAGAATGTGCTTTAGGTTTTGAGATCAGTTGTTTGCCCCTAAGCTGATAAATGTCAGAAATGGTGGAAGACAGCCATCTGGATAAGGTCACTTTAGAAACAGGGAGACCTTTCTTATTTTCAGCATAAGAAAGAAAAAGCTGATCAGACTTCCTAAATTGCTTCGTTCTGTCCAAGTAATATCTGAGTTGGCGATGAACATCTAGATAATGCAATCTTTGTTCCGCCCTGTTAGAATGATTGGGAAAAAATACAGGAAAATCAATGGATTGGTTTAAATTTGTTTCAGAAGCAACCTTGGGCAAAAAGGATGGATTGGTTCTTAAGGATACTCTATCCTTGTGGAAGACCAAGTAAGGGGGACGAACACAGAGAGCATGAAGTTCAGACACTCTCCTAGCCGAGGTAATAGCAACTAGAAAAAGTGTCTTCCAAGAAAGAAATTTTAATGAGCATGTAGCAGCCGGTTCGAAAGGGGGAAGTATCAAGGATGCCAGCACTGTGGTAGAGGATCCCTAACAGGGGGTTTAAGTAGGAACATCCCTCTGAGAAAGGCTTTACAAAGTTTGTGAGACATAATGTTCTGGTCTGCAAATCCGACATGGAAATTCGAGATTGCTGCCAACTGGACTTTAACTGTGGAAGAAGAAGAACCGGAGTGAAAAATTTCAGCTAGAAAGTCCAAGATTGACTGAATAGGGGCAGTAAAAGGGTCTATGTTCTTAGACTTTGCCCAAAAGGAGAAACATTTCCATTTGCTAGAGTAAATCCTCCTGGTAGAGGACTTTAGAGAAGCTACTATGATATCTCTAACGGAGTTAGAGATCAAAGGAAGCCTGGCTAAGGAAGGAAGTGGAGCAACCAAGCGGTGAGGTTGAGGGAACGAATGGACGGGTGCAGTTGACCCGACTGGTGGGTCAGAAGATCTGGAACTGGGTCCAGATGCCAAGGCTGCACCAAGAGATGGCGATGAAGGAACGGGAACCAAATTTGTCGAGGCCAGTAAGGGGCAATGAGAATCAGCTTGGCTCTCAAGACGGTAGCTTTCTGGAGTACTTGAGGTATTAACGGAAAAGGGGGGAAGCATAAAACAGTCCCCGGGGCCAATCCTGGGTTAGAGCGTCTCTGGGGGGATGGCCCGGAAGTGGAAAGAGAGAGAAGAAGTCTGGGCATTTGCTGTTTTGGGGTGTAGCAAAAAGGTCGCAGCATGGGCGGCCCCACTCCTGAAAAATCTCTTCCACTATAGATTGTTTGAGAGACCACTCGTGAGGCATGAGTATAGCTCTGCTCAATCTGTCCGCTATTATGTTGGTTTTCCCGGGGATATGCGTTGCTACCAGAAACCGATGAGAGGAGATCGCCCATTGCCAAAGTCTGAGAGCTTCTCGACACAAAGGATAGGACTTGGTCCCGCCCTGCTTGTTGATGTACCATACCACGGACATGTTGTCAGTGTGAACTGCAATAGTTCCTAAGGGAAGAAAGTCGTTGAGGGCTTGCAACGTTAAAAGCATTGCTCTCATCTCTAGGACATTTATGTGCAGGTGGTATTCGAACGCTTGCCACGTGCCATGGACCATCCTGCCCTGATAATGCCCCCCCCACCCGATCAGGGAGGCATCCGAAGTGACCGTGGCTACCGGGGCCGGGGGGACAAATGGTCTGCCCTGATGGACTAGGGGGGAAGAAGTCCACCAGGATAGATGGCTTTTGCAGGTCTGTGTCACCAGGATCTTGTGACGCATGGGTAACTGCTGGAAGGACCATGGGGTAAACAACATCCACTGTAGGAGACGCATGTAAAAACGGGCCAGAGGAAGAAGTGTGATGGCTGCTGCCATAAGGCCTAGCACTTTTAGGACCAACCTGGCTTGTACCTTTTTGCTGGATAGGATGATCCGAACATGGTTTTGGATATCCAGGATTCTTTGGTTTGTTAGGTTTGCTGACATCCGAGTAGTGTCTAGATCTGCGCCTATAAAGGTAATAGACTGGCAAGGCGATAAGGAAGACTTTTCGAAGTTGACTGAAATTCCTAACTGACCGCAGAGACGTAGAGTATAATCTCTGGCTTGGAGAAGTTGATGCCTGGTGGTGGCTGAGAGGAGCCAGTCGTCTAGGTACAGAAACACCTGGAATCCTTGACGTCTCAGGTGAGCCGTGACCACTGCCATGCATTTGGTGAACACTCTGGGGGCTGTAGTGAGACCAAAGGGCAGGGCTCTGAATTGAAAATGACTGGTCCCCTGCCGAAAGCGGAGAAACCTTCTGGAGCGTCTGTGGATTTTTATGTGATAGTACGCATCTTGAAGGTCTATGGAGCACATCCAGTTGTTTTTGCCCAGAAAGGGCAAAATCGATTGAAGTGTGACCATCCGAAATCTTGCCTTTTTGACAGACTTGTTTAGCCTGCTGAGGTCTAATATTGGTCTCCAGTCTCCCGTCTTTTTGGGAACCAAAAAGAACCTTGAGTAGATTCCGGACTCTAAATGATCTGTTGGAACTGGCTGGATGGCCCTTTTCTAGAAGCTTTGAAACCTCTAGCTTTGCAATTTCCCTTAGACCGGGTGGAACGTCTGGAAGGGAACCTTTTTGAGGGAAGGGGCTTTTCTCGAAAGGTATTTTGTAACCCTCGGATATGATCGACTGTACCCATTTGTCTTGAGAGGGAAAGCCAGGCTTCTGGGTACAGCGACAATCTCCCCCCGACTGCCTCCAAGGGTGGGCAGTCGGGCAACACCTCAGGGATGCTGGAAGGGCTTGTCAGAGAGAGGCTCTCTGCTGCCCTGGTTCTGCGGACCTCCTCTGCCCCTAGGGCGGCGTCTGTTGTTATTACCCCCTCTGCCTCTGGGGGTAAACTGACCACGTGCGTCAGGCATGACTCCCTATGACTTTCGGAACCACATTTTCCCTCCCTTCTGACCTTTGGGGTAAGGTCTAGAAGGGGTGGAGAAACGGACTCCTACGGCAGAAAGAGTCTTGCCGTCTTGCTCGCACCTGGTCAAAGTGTCCTTCACCTGAGGTCCAAACAAAGTTGTCCCATCAAAGGGAGAGTTTGTGAAGGACACCTTAAAGGGGTCTGCAAAATTGCAAAGCCGCATCCAGGACTGACGTCTGAGAGCCACTCCTGTGCCTGTAGCTCTACTCGCCCCATCGGCTGCATAAGAAATGAGCCGCATGGAGGAGTTAGTTATGGAATTTAGGATTCCCAGCTGAGAGGCAATCTTCTCTTGAGCCCCAGCAGCTGACGGATCCTGTACTACCTCACCCAATTCTTTGAGGATATCTCTTTGAAGTCGGGTGAAGTGACATAAATAATTCAGCGAACGCATAGCAAAGGTCACTGAGGAAAACATCCGCTTACCATACCTGTCCATGGTCCTAGACTCCTTGTTAGAAGGATGGACTGGTACGGAAGGATTTGCAAGTTCCTTCTTGGTGGCGGCCGCCACCACCATGGCATCAACCGGGACACCTTTAGTGAGAAACTGCTTTTCAGTGGGGGCCGTGATAAATTTAGAAGGCCTCCTGGGGACTGGTTCCACAGAATCAGGAGATGCCCACGCCTTTCGAGCTATCACATCCATGAGGGGGTCGAAAGGAGGAGACACCCAGGAGGTGGAGGGTCAAGATCCAAAAGCCTCCAGGTATACCGACTCATCCTTGGAGGGATTAATGGAGGGCCAGTTCCCCCTCTGTTTCAGGAGTTCAAGGATGTCTGAAAAAGAGACATCCTCAGAGGGGGATCTTGGGGACCCCTCCGACTCATCTAAGTTGGTATCTGATGTCGTAAGTGCTTCCTCTTGCAGGTCCTCTTACGCGGGGGTTCCTTTGAAGGATCAGGAGAAACCTCGGAAGAGGAAGTTCTTCCCAATGGGGAAACCTGGGGCGATGGATCTCTGGGTCCGGGAGCAAGAGAGTGGGAAGAGACATCCACAGGCACCGTAGAGGGAGGAGCTAAAGGAACCGACTGCTGACTGAGCTCGGGGGCTAGCACACTCCTCATCACCCCGAAGGCCCCCCTCCTGGGGAGGACCGAGAGCTCCTGCTCCGAAGAAACAGGAATCCCCGGCCCCACCGAAAAGGAAGGCTCCGAAGCAGATGTCGGCGCCGAGCTCACCAAGGCCGAAGCCCCAAGAGGGAGAACGGGGTTGGACAAGGGTCCGATGCCACTCGCCCCCTCGGAACTGACCAGGGAAGCCCGACGACCGGATCCCTCCAAGGACGGTCTCAAGGAGGAGATAGGAGTTGAAGACGATGGAGCCGAAAGGGGTGGTATCGGCTCCGAAGCACCAACAGTCATGGTACCAATAATCTCCGGCTCCGAGCTCTGAAAGAGAGTCGAAGGAGGAATTTCTGGAGGGTGTGGAATAGCGGTCGTCTGCTGAGACGGGCTATGGAGCATCTGGGCCAGTGCCTGTGATTTCAGCAGTCTACTCACCACTCTCTCTAAGTCATGGTCTGAGAGTCTGGAAGACCTTGAGGATCAGCTCCGATGGCTCCGCTCCGAAAGTAAGGGGGAGGCCGGAGCCGAGTGGATAGACTCCAGTGAAGGAGATCTAGATCTCTTTCTCGACGGAGCCATTGGAGCCGAAGAACCTTGTCGGCTCCGAGCAGGGTTAGAGATGTGTCGGCTCCAGCCGGAGCCGACACAGGCGCCGAAGCCAGGGTATCAGCTCCAGCAGGAGCCGACACAGGTGCCGAAGCCAGGGTATCGGTGCCGATCGGCGCCGATACTAAACTTTCCGAGAAGGAAGGATCGGCTCCTGACGGAGCCGATCTTGACTCCGGTGGAGTCGGAACCAAGGCCACAGACTTGGACACTGAAGGCTGGGCCTTGGATGGCTTTGAGGGCTTCCCGGAGCCGGACTTAGCCGGGGAGCTCTCAGGCTTGAGAAGACCCCTTAGGATCAATTTATTTCTACGTTCCTGCAGGACTCTCTGGCTGAAAGAATGGCAAATAGCACAGGAGTCCTGCAGGTGTAGGGGTCCCAGGCAATAAATACAAGAAGTGTGACCGTCTGTCAGAGACATCTTCTGACAGCACGAGTCACACTTCTTAAAGCCTGAGACCCTAGTGTCTTTAGAAATGACTGAGTTCTAAACACAAACACACACACACTCAGTCCAAAAATTACACTAACTATATAAAAAACTAAGTACAGGGAAATAAAAAACACAGACACACCTAACACAAATCCTGACAGGAAATTGTTTGGGAGGGTAAGGCCTAAGGCCTGAATAACAAAAAAATATGGATAAGGAACGGAAAACTAATGGGAATAGGGCTAAGTGAATCGAGGTACTAACAAACTATAAATAAGTAAATATTTAGGTACTGGGATAGCTAAATCTCTTGGAAAAGAGTAATTAAATTCACTTACCAGGAGCTGGCAAAAAAGGTGACCTCATGAGCGAAGCGGCAAACGAGATCTGGGTAATCACCGCCTTGCATCATGGGATATGGGGCTGCCTCGAGCTGGTAAAAGTGACTCTCGAGCTTAGCAAGTGCCGAGTCAGAGTCGAGGATCGGCTCCGAACCCATCCAGCAAGAATGAAGGTGAGATTGACAACTTAACATCAATTTTGCCAACACCGGCGACTGTAGGAGCCTCTGAACCACCCTATCCACATCCAAATCAGACAGCCTAGAGGATTTGGAAGAACTAGAAGGAGATCTAGATCTCCCGACTGGAGACTCATGAGGTCACTCATGAGACTGGGTGACCTGCTCTGAAGAGGTTCCAATAATATCGGAGCCGAGGTCGACCCCCAGTACAACAGATACCTCCTGCGCCCCGAGGACAATGGAGCGGAGGAGGTAGTATCCACATCAGAGTCCTTCTCCTTCGGCCCCGAGGGCAATGGAGCTGAGGATGTAGTGTCCATTTCTGAGACGTTCTCCTGCGGCCCTGAGGACGGAGGAGCCAAGGAGGAAGTATCCAATTTACAAACCTTCTCCGATGGCTCAGAAGAAGCAGACGGAGCCGGAGATCTCTTCTTGGCCTTAGGAGGCTTAGACTTGGTACTAGAAGGCGGGGACGACTCCAAGGCTTCTTCAAAGGAGGGCTTGATCAGACCCTTCAAAATCAGTTTGTTTTTACGTTCCTGCAGTACCCTAGGGCTAAACACATGACAGAAACTGTAGGACTCTTGCAAGTGAATAGCCCTCAGACAATACACACAGATAGAGTGCCCATCAGTAATGGACATTTTATGGCCACATTTAAGTACACTTCTTAAACCCAGAGGGTCTATGTTCCTTCAGTTCTTTCGACATGGCAAGCAACCACGTCACACAGAACCGACCGAGTCAAACACTAAGGGAGGGCGGGAAGACCGACAAACACTTGACAGGACAAGGAAACTCTAACTTAAACGCTTCCCAACACAAAAAGTTAACCACTAACACAATAGCAAATCACAACCAGGAGGACACAGGAGAGGACTAAGTCCTCTAACTTAAACGGACCTAGCCCGCAAAACAGTAGGGATATCACAAACAACTATACTCTCAACGTCACGCAACAACTAATCACACGAAAAATAGCTATGAAAATAGCTTTAGACAAAAGGAGACTGCTAAAATACTATAGTATTTTAAAGGTATTTAAAATGGTACTTAGCCACAGCCAAGCGAGATCGCGTCCTAACTCTACAAGCGGCAAACGAGATCTGGGGCTAGGGCGAGGTGCACCTTGGGATACCGGGTTAGCCCAGCCAATTAGAGACTTCGTGCTAGAAAGTTTGGCCGAGTTGGAACCGATTCTCGGCTCCGAACCCACCTGTGAGTAAGGAATGTAGGCGAGATAGGACCACATAACATCATTGGTTCCCTTATAACCTTATCATTCTTCTAGAAGTCATACACCAAATAGTAGGGGGTTGGTGGGAGAGGAGTTGAGGAAGAAAGAAAATGGACAACACAGATGGAACATTATGGTGAGTACATAACTTTTTTATCCAATGTTTTTAATTTTCATTTATTCCTCAACAATTGGGACAGATTCCCTAGCTGCCTGAATTCCCGGGAGGACTCTAAGGACGGATATTCCTGAGAGCTGTTGAACCAAAGGCTGCTCTTCCCCTCAAGACCAGATCTAATATATAATAAATAATAAAGGTATGAGGACTAGCCGAAGTAACAACCAAACAGATATCGTCCATGGAAGACCTGGATAAAAATACTGATGATGTTGCCATGGGCCTGGTTGAATGGGCTCACAAAGTTTTTGACAAAGACAAGCCCAATTTGTTATAAATGAAAGTTATGTACACACCATAAGTATGCATCTGTGTTGTCTGTTTTCATTCTTCCTCAATGTATGGGTCTCGGATCCAACTCGGCCACACTCTTTAGACTCTTGAATCTGACTTTTGTGCTCCTCCCTTTACCCACAACGCCCTTCACTTTCCAGATTACCTCAGATTAGGTTTGCTGCTGCAAAATATGCCTGAAGGCATAAACACTTGCAATAATAATTATTATTATAATTATAACAAGAAATAAAATAGAGACAGAGTAGTGGCTCAAACTGGGAACAGTGGTTCCCATATACCTCATCAGATCACTCCCCAAGGATAAGGATAGGAGGAAAGATGGTGGGCAGTTGAGGAAGAATGAAACTGGACAGCACAGATGCATAGTTATAGTGAGTACATAACTTTAATATCTGATGCTGTCATTTTCATTCATTCCTCAACGTATGGGACAGAGTTCCCAGCTACGATAATCTTGGGTGGCCCACAAGGAAGCACAAGGAACAGCAGCTATGTTTCTGGATATGATGTCCAAATTATAATAAGCAACAGAGATATGGGAACCGGACCAAGTGGCCGCAGCACAAATATCATCCATTGAAGCTCTGACTCAAAAGGCAGATGAGGTAGCCATGGATCTAGTTGAATGAGCCTTTGGAGATTTAGGTAAGGAAATCCTCTTAGAGAATATACAAAGGAAATTCAATCTGTTATCCATTTAGCTAAAGTAACTTTAGATACTGATTTTCTCAATTTGTTTTTAGCAAAGGAAATCAGCAGTTTATCAGTTTTTCAAAATCTTTTTGTTTTATGGCGGTAAAAACGAAGTTGTCTATGTACATCTAAAAGATATTAGCATGTATTCTCCCTTGTTGTCAAATTTTGGAATGAAGACCAGCAAACTGATTACCTGATTCATGTTTGACTCAGAAACTTTTGGCAAGAAGGAAGAGTTTGTGCGTAAGGTCAGTCGTTGTGAAAAAACAAATAAGGCGGTCTTGAAAAGAGTGCCTGGAGTTCAGAAACTTGCCTTGCTGACATAAAGACAACAAGAAAAAGAGGTTATGTCTTACCATAACGTTCCATCTGTGTTGTTGATCTTTGTTCATTTATTACTGATATGCTGTTGATCTTTGTTCATTCATTACTGATGGGTTATCGGTGCTATCCTCAGAACCGAGTCGGCAAATATCAAGCTCGTGTCAGATGCTCTACTCCCTGTTATCTCAGATCGAGTTTGCAATTTGATAGATAAAAGTGGAGGCTACCTTTGGTCATAACAGACCTACCATAAAGGAGTACATGAGATCAACCAAGAACCTCCGAATGGGGGATGGAGGGTGGGAAGTAATGAACGAACGAAGATCAACAACACAGCTGGAATGTTATGGTAAGACATAACTTCTTTATCTGATGTTGTTAATCTTCGTTCATTCCTTACTGGTGGAACAGAGTCCCCAGCTACCTGTATTCCTGGGTGGCCCTCATGGAAGGATATTCCTGAGTACCATGGAACCAAAGGAAGCTCTACCTCTGGAGGCCAAGTCCAATTTGTAATGAAGAATAAATGTATGAGGTTTAGCCCAAGTTGCAGCTGAACAAATATCATTGAGAGAAACCTTAACATAGAAAGCTGCTGAAGTTGCCATAGATCTTGTATAATGTTTTTGATGTAGATAAAGGTGATACAATTTCTCATCCATGAAGCCAATGCAACTTTTGATACAGGATGACCGAGTCTAGGTCCAGAAAAAGCCAGAAACAGTTGGTCTGATTTACGGGTAGATTTTGTTCTGTCCAGATGCCTATGAACATTCAAGGAGTGCAAGCAATACTCGCCCTTGTTAGAATGGTTAGGACAGAACATTGGGAGATCAATAGACTGGTTGATAGATCGCTCTGACACCACGTTTGGTAAAAAGGTAGAACTGGTTCTCAGTGATACCTTATCCTTATGGGAAACTCGTCTGGCCGATATGATTGCAATCAGAAACAAAGTTTTCCAAGAGAGATATCTTACATCACAAGAGGACGCAGGTTCAAAGGGTGGAGCTGTTAAACCTTGCAGAACCAAAGCCAAATCCCAAGGTTGCACGGGTTCCCTGAAGGGACCCCTTTCAAGAAAGTCTTACAGAGTCTGTGTGACATAAGTGAAGAATCTTGAAAACCAATATGAAAATTTGAGATGGCAGCTAAATGTACACGGATAGTAGAGGCAGACACCCCAGAGTGGAAAAGATGTAATAAGTAATCTAATACCACCGAGACCGGGGTTGACAAGGGGTCTATTTGCTTATCTGCTCCCCATAGAGAGAACCTCTTCTATTTGTTAAACTAGATTAGTCTGGTGGACGATTTATGAGATGCAATAAGAATATTGCACACAGGGGACGAAAGGTTTTCATGCCTGGCAATCATATGAAGTGGAGAAACCAAGCTGTCAGTTTCAGGGTTGTTAGATTAGGGTGAATCAGACCCTGCGGATGGGAGATCAATGTTGGTGATGGAGTGAGGATCCATGGTTGATCTAGCAGGTGAGGCCAGAGGAAGGGAAACCAGACTTGTTGAGGTCAATATGGAGCAATAAGGATCGCTATGCCCTTCAACTGTCGTGCTTTCTTTAGAAATCGGGAGATGAGGGGCAGAGGTGGACAGGCATAAAGAAGACCCGAGGGGCAAGTGTGGGCTAGAGTGTCCCTTGGGGACTGTCCCCGAGGAGGGATCAGGGCAAAGTAGTTGTTGCACTTGTAGTTGGTTCGGGAGGCAAATAGGTTGCAGCATGGCTGGGCCTAGCAGTTGAAGATTTTTGCCGCTATCAGAAGATTGAGGGACCACTCGTGAGGCTGTAGAATGCACCTGCTCAATTTGTCCGCTATCACGTTGGAGCTCCCGGGAATGTGAGTTGCAATCAGAAAGCGGTTGTAAGCTATCACCCACTGCCATATTTTCAAGGCCTCTCGTCATAACGGGTAAGATCTGGTGCCCCCTTGTTTTTTGATGTACCAGACAACTGACATGTTGTCTGATTGGATCGCAATAGTCCCTGACGGAAGGATGGAGTGAAATGCTTGCAATGCTGAAGCACCGCCATCAGTTCCAGGACAGTGATATGGAAAACGGCCTATGTCTCTGACCAGGTGCCTTGGACAAAGTTTCTCTGACATAGCCTCCCCCACCCCATCAGGAAGGCATCCATGGTCACAGTGGCTATCGATAGATGGGGGGTGAAAAAGTAAATCCTGTTTGCATCTCTGAGTCACACTTATTTGAAAAGACAAAGGATGTTATAGAAAGTATCACTGAGTGAGAAATAGCCACTGAAGAAGTCTCGTGTGGAATCTGGCTAGGGGAACAATGATTGAAGCTGGCACTAACCCCAATAGCTGAAGTACAGATCGAGCTTTGGGTTTGTGGTGACAGAGCAACGGTTAAACTTGTCTTATTCTCTGACGTCTGTGTTCTGGAAGAGATGCCGTGCAATTTCTGGTGTCCAACAGTACCCCTATGAATTCCAAAGATTGAGTTGGGGTTGTGTTGGATATCTCCCAGTTTATAGTGATTCCCAGGCTTCAAGCTAAGTCGGTATACTGCAGGGCTTCTTCCAGTAGATGCATGGTGGGGGCACTAAGGAGCCAGTCGTCTCGATATGGAAATGCCTGGAATCCTTGAATTCGCAAGTGAGCGATAACCACTGCCATGCATTTTGTGAACACTCTGGGGGCTGTAGAGAGACCGAAGGGCAGGGTTCGAAACTGGTAACTGGCTCCTATACGGAAGCGGAGGTATCTTCTTGAGCGTTTGTCCATCTTTATGTGGTAATACGCATCTTGAAGATCTACAAAGCACATCCAATCGTCTTCTTCCAGAAGAGGAAGGATAGACTGAACCGTGACCATCTGGAATTTCTGTTTTTACAAATTTGTTTAGTGTACTGAGATCCAGAATTGGTCTCCAGTCCCCTGTCTTTTTTGGCACTAAAAAGAACCTTGAGTAAAATCCGGATCCTATCTGGAACACTCTTGATGAGACTGGGCAAAGATGGAAGGGGATGTGATACCCTCTGCATATAATCCATTGTACCCAAGAGTTGGTTATCTTTTGCCAGGCAGCAGGGTACAAGGAGAAATGACCCTCGACTGCTTCCAGAGGTGAGCAGTCGGGCAACACTTCAGGAGTGCAGATAGGGTTGGCCAGAGAAAGAATCTCTGGAACCCCGGTTTTGCAGACCTCCTCTGTCCCGAAAGGGGTGTCTTCCATTGGAGTTTCCCCTTCTGCCTCTTGGGGAAAACTCGGCATGTGCATCCTGGAAAGAACTTTGTGATTTCTTGTGCCAGATCCTTCCACTCCTCTGATTTCTGGAATAGAATTGCTGAGTGGAGTGTCTGACACCAACGGCAGACAAGGTCTTGCCATCTTGTTCAAACTATGCCAGTGTATCCTTGACTTTAAGACCAAACAAAGAAGCGGCCTCTATGGGGGCATTCATGAAGTAAGTCTTAAAGGAGTCCGCAAAGTCACAAAGGTGCATCTAAGCATGTCGTCTGGCGACTATACCTGTGCCCGCCGCTCTAGCCGACCCTTCCGTTGCTTGAGAAATAAGTCGCATGGAAAAGTTGGAAATGGACTCGAGGGTGGCTGAGAAGCCGCATTATCACAGACTACATCAGAAACATTTCCTGCCAAGGTTTCAGAGAGCTGGTTGATAAGGTCTCACTGAATCCTGGTAAAATGTGTCAAATAATTCAAAGACCTTACATCAAAGGTCGATGAAGCAAACACATGCTTCCTTAATCTGTTAATCGCCCGGGACTCCTTGTTGGGCGGATGGACAGTTTGTCTCTCTTCTGCCAAATTCTTCTTAGTAGCAGCTGCCACCACCATAGCATCTACTGGGAGACCACGTGACCAGTGGGGGTGCTCCGCGGGGGAAGATAATATCTTGTCTGGCTTCTTCTGTATCACTTCCATGGTATCAAGAGCCTTCCATGCACTCTGCACAATGAGCTGGACGAGCTCATCGGCAGGCGGGGTGACCCAGGAGGTAGGGTGCCGGGCATGAAAAGCTTGCAGGAATACGGATTCCTCAGAGGAAGGATTAGAGGGCTTCCAGTCAACCCTCTGATTAAGGATCTCGAGGATGTCACCAAAGGACACCTCATCAGAGGGTGACCGTGGGGACCCTTCCCCATCATCAAAGTCCATATTTTCAGTCAATGACTCCTCAGTGGAGTCCAAGTGCTTTCTCTTGCATGATGCTTTGCGGGGAGCTTCCTCAGTGGGAGGTTCTGGGGAAAGATTGCAAAGAGGGGGTCTCATGAGGAGGAGAGACCTAAAGCTCTTTTGCACGGTGTCCAGGGGTTGAATCTTGTGGCATTTGTGGCACAGAGGGGGGAAGAGGACTCTGAGAAATGAGCTTTGCCAGTGGAGGCAAGCGCCATCTCCATGGCCTGGAAGGCTGGCCCGCCAAGGGGGGATGGGAGCCCGGAACAAAGCATGACAACCTTGGAACAGGGGTCACACCCCGCCCCGACGAACCCGCCCCGAGACAAGGAGTCTCAAGAGGACCGTGAACCGCAAGGGGGAGAGTATCCCTGGAAGGTGTCATAGAAAAAAATCAGCATGGAGCCAGGAATGCCCTCCCCAGCGGCACAGCCACTGGCCTGAGAACAGCCCGATGTCCAATGCACCAAGGGCCACAAGGACGACTCTGGTTCTAAAATGAGATCCACTATTGGAGTCAGAGGAAGGGAAGCTGCTGTCAGAGTAATAGGCTTCAAGACTTGAGTAGAAGTCAAAGTAGGAGTATACGTTGGGGTTTGAGGTGAAATACACTCACCTGAATGAGGGAACGTGGACTTCGGCGGTTGAGAAAGACCTCTGGCCACAAGCAACTGGTCAACAAGCCGCAACACATCCTGCTCAGAAAGACTCTTGGTTGACCTCATGAAGAAGGCTGATGGCGATTCTGGCCTTTCCAGGAAAGGACTATACCGACTGTCTGCAAAAGGATCCAGTGAGGGGGAATATTTGGTCCTTGCTAGTTTGATAGGTGCAGAGCTCAGAGACAAGGAAGTCTGCACCGAAAAAAACGGTGTAGAAAAAATCTGCACTGAAGATGTCAGTGCCGTGGTAGTTGAAAGGTGTCTGCACTGTAAAGGCAAAGGTCTGCCCCGAAGGGTACGGTGCCGTAGTGGAAATTGTCTGCAAAAGCAATAAGGACGGTGCCGAGAAGAACTGCACCAAAGTACATGTCACTGCCGAAAAAGTCTGTGCCGTGGAGTACAGAAGAGTCATACTTGGAGCCGAAGGTGACTGTACCAGTGGTGCCGAAGGGGCTGAACCAGTATTGACGGTGCTGTTAGGGGTTGCGACAGAACTGTTGGAACAGTAGTTGTCTGCATCAGGAACTCTAGTGCCGATATCGATAAAGGAGACATGGCTGTAGTCAGGATCATTTGGAGTGGTGCCGAGCCTGGAGCCGGCAGGGCCACAGGTGGCAGCACCGGAGTAGTAATCAATTTCACCTTCTTGTGAGTCGACTCCCTGTGATCTCCAGATGGAGAAGTAGGTAGTGACTGATGAAGAAGAGGAGGAATGTCTCTTGCAGGGTTTAACAGGAGGGGGTGAGCCCTCCGACCCAGAAAAAGCCTCAGAGAAAGGAGACTTGAGGAGACCTTTCAAAATTAACTTATTCTTCCTCTCGTTGAGAGTCCCGGTAGAGTTTTTACAGATCCCACACGGAGGATCTACAGTCAAGTGGGAGACATTAAGGCAGTGGACACAAGTCATGGCCATCGGAAAGCAGTAACTTGCGGCCGCAATCCTTGCACTGCTTGAAACCAACAGAACTTTTCTTATCCGACATAGCTGTTGTGGAGAAGAAGCACAGTAGCAAAGGGAAGAATAACGGCTACCCAAGAAAAGGGTAAAAAGAGAAAACGAAGGATTACCAACGATGGTAATGGAGAATTACCACAAGGTAAGAAAAGAGGGTAATAAAGGGAAAAGACTAAAGGGGGAGAGTCTAAAGTGTGTGATAGGGGAGGAAAATATTAGAATAAACTTTTGAGAAAATTTCAGAATAATAACAATATATAAACTGTCAAAAAATAGACAAGCAGCTGAGAGAGTGGCTTGACACTGCTGTTCAGCAACGTGGCAAACGAGATCTGAGGTAACAGGGAGTAGAGCATTCTTAGAACCTTGGCTCAAGAGTTTTTGGCTGACGAGAGCATGATATTGGCAGGCTCAGTTCCAGGGACGGAACCGATAACCCATCAGTAAGGAATGAATAAGAAGTTATGTACCTACCATAACGTTCCATGTTAGTTGTCTTCTCTCGCCTTCTTTCTTGCTTGATGGGTTCGGAGCCGATCCCTCGGCTCCGACTCGGCACTTGCTAAACTCGAGAGTCACTTTTACCAGCTCGAGGCAGCCCCATATCCCATGATGCAAGGCGGTAAGTACCCAGATCTCGTTTGATGACAAAGGGCAATAGCACCAAGCATAAAACACTTCCCAAAGGAAGAAAGAAAACTTACAGGATGGAAGAAGGACCAGGTCTGAATGGTCTTCAGCATAATAATTTCTTATAACAAGGTCTGTCCAGGCCTGGGGGAAGGAGGGAGGGTCGCAAGAAAGAAGGCGAGAGAAGACAACTAACATGGATCGTTATGGTAGGTACATAACTTCTTAATGTTAAGTTGTCAATCTCGCCTTCATTCTTGCTTGATGGGACCGCGTCCCTAGCACCTCTATCCTGGGTGGCTCAATGGAACAGACTCTTGAGGACTGTAGAGCCAAAACTGGCTCTGTCCCTGGAGGCCAAGTCCAATTTGTAATGGGAAACAAAAGTGTGAGGAGTGGCCCAAGTGGCGCTGCACAAATAGTGTCTAAAGGAAGTCTAGCTTGAAAGGCTGTAGAAGTAGCTAAGCTCCTAGTTGAATGTGCTTTAGGTTTTGAGCACAGCTGTTTTCCCCTGAGCAGATAAATTTCAGAGATGACCGAAGAAAGCCATCTGGACAAGGTCACTTTAGAAACAGGAAGGCCTTTTTATTATCCGCATAGGAAACAAAAAGTTGATCAGATTTTCTAAACTTTTTGTTCTGTCCAAATAATATCTAAGTTGACGGTGGACATCAAGATAATGTAGTTTTGTTCAGCTCTGTCTGAATAGTTTGGGAAAAATACAGGAGATCAATGGATTGATTCAAATTGGTCTTTGAAGCGACCTTAGGCAAAAAGGTCGGATTAGTTCTCAAAGATACTCTGTCTTTGTGAAAAACCAAATAGGGGGGTCGAACCGATAGAGCATGAAGTTCAGACACCCTCCTGGCCGATGTAATAGCCACTAGGAATAAAGTTTTCCAAGAAAGAAATTTCAGGGAACAAGAAACAGCTGGCTCGAAGGGGAAGAATCAAGGATGTCAGCACTAAATTTAGATCCCACTGAGGAGGAGGATTCCTGATTGGAGGCTTTAGTAGGAAAATTCCTTTCAAGAAGGCCCTGCAGAGCCTATGGGACATAATATTATGATCTGCGACCCCGACATGAAAGTTGGAGATAGCAGCCAATTGAACTCTGACTGTGGAAGAAGAGGAGCCTGCATGAAAAATCTCTGCTAAGAAGTCCAGGACTGCCTGAACAGGGCAGTGAAAGGATCAATATTCTTGGCCTTAGCCCAATAAGAGAAACGTTTCCATTTGCTTGTATAAATCCTCCTAGTAGAGGATTTTAACGAAGCTACTATGATGTCTCTAACTGGGTTAGAGATCAAAGGAAGCCTGGCTAAGGAAGGAAGTGGAGCAACCATGCTGTGAGGTTGAGAGAAGGGATAGACCGGTGCAGCTGACCGGATTGGTGAATCAGAAGATCTGGCACTGGGTCCAGATGCCACGGCTGCACCAAAAGGTGATGATGGAGGAACGGGAACCAAACTTGTCGAGGCCAGTAAGGGGCAATGAGAATCAATTTGGCTCTCAAAACGGTAGCTTTCTGGATAACTTGAGGGATCAGAGGAAATGGAGGGAAGGCATAAAGAAGTCCCTGGGGCCAATCCTGGGTCAGAGCGTCTCTGGGGGGATGGCCTGGTAGAGGGAAGAGACAGAAGAAGTCTGGGCATTTGCTGTTTTGGGGAGTAGCAAAAAGATCGCAACATGGACGACCCCATTCCAGAAATATCTCTTCCGCTATAGATTGCTTGAGAGACCACTCGTGAGGCATGAGAATAGCTCTGCTCAATCTGTCCGCTACAATGTTGGTTTTCCCAGGGATATGCGTTGCTACCAGAAACCGATGAGAGGAGATCGCCCATTGCCATAGTCTGAGCGCTTCTCGACACAAGGGGTAGGACTTGGTTCCGCCCTGTTTGTTGATATACCAAACTACAGACATGTTGTCTGTGTGGACTGCAATTGTCCCTACGGGAAGAAAGTCGTTGAGGGCTTGCAACGTTAAAAGCACTGCTCTCATCTCCAGGACATTTATGTGCAGATGGTACTCGAACGGCTGCCACGTCCCATGAACCATCCTGCCCTGATAATGACCCCCCCACCCAATCAGGGAGGCATCCGTGGTGACAGTGGCTATCGGGGATGGGGGTACAAAGTACCTGCCTTGGTGAACCTGAGGAGATGTGATCCACCAAGCAAGATGATCTTTGCAAGTCTGTGTCACCAGAATCTGGTGACGCATTGGAAGTTGTTGGTACGACCACTGTGTGAACAGCATCCACTGAAGAAGGCATGTAGAATCGAGCCAGGGAAGAAGAGTAATGGCCGCAGCCATGAGGCCTAATACCTTTAGAACCATTCTGGCCTGTACTTTCTTGTTGGCCAGAATGATCCTGACATGACTCTGAATGTCTGAAACTCTTTGATCTGTAAGGGTAGCTGACATCCGAACAGTGTTTAAGTTTGCGCCTATGAAAGTAATAGACTGGCAGGGCGATAAGGATGACTTTTGGAAGTTGATCGAGATGCCCAAATGAGAACAAAGACTTATTGTGTAATCCCTGGCTTGAATAAGCTGATGCCTGGTGGTGGCTGACAGGAGCCAGTCGTCGAGATACGGAAACACCTGGAATCCTTGACGTCTCAGGTGAGCCGTGACCACTGCCATGCATTTGGTGAACACTCTGGGGCTGTAGTGAGACCAAAGGGCAGGGCTCTGAACTGGAAATGACTGGACCCCAGCCGAAAGCGGAGAAATCTCCTGGAGCGTCTGTGAATTTTGATGTGATAGTACGCATCCTGAAGATCTATTGAGCACATCCAGTTGTCCTTCTGTAAGAAGGGCAGAATTGACTGAAGAGTGACCATTCGGAATCTTGTCTTCCTCACAGACTTGTTGAGTCTGCTGAGATCCAATATTGGTCTCCAGTCTCCCGTCTTTTTGGGAACCAAAAGAACCTTGAGTAGATTCCGGGCTCTGAATGGTCTGTTGTAACTGGCTGAATGGCTCTTTTTTGCAGTAGTTTTGAGACTTCTAACTCTGCAATTTCCCTTAGACCGGGTGGTACATCTGGAAGGGAATTTGAGGGAAAGGACTTTCCTCGAAAGGAATTATGTAACCCTTGGATATGATCGACTGTACCCATCTGTCTTGAGTGAGGGAATGCCAGGCTTCTGGGTACAGTGATAATCTTCCCCCGACTGCCTCCAAGGAGGGACAGCCGGGCAACATCTCAGGGATGCTGAAAGGGCTTGTCAGAGAGGCTCTCTGTTTCCCTGGTTTTTTGGACCCCCTCTGCCTCTAGAGCGGCGTCTGTTGTTGTTACCCCCTCTGCCTCTAGGGGTAAACTGACCCACGTGAATCCAGCGTGACTCCTTGGGATTTGCGGAACCACATTTTGCCACCTTTCTGTCCTTTGGGGTAAGGTCTAGAAGGGGTGGAAAAACGGACTCCTACAGCAGAAAGAGTCTTGCCGTCCTGCTCACACCTGGTCAAAGTTTCCTTCACCTGAGGGCCAAACAAAGCTGACCCATCAAAGGGAGAATTTGTGAAGGACGCCTTAAAGGGATCTGCAAAGTCACATAGCCGCATCCAGGCTTGGCGTCTAAGAGCCACACCTGTACCTGCGGCCCTACTCGCTCCATCAGCAGCATATGATATTAGCCGCATGGAGGAGTTTGCAATGGAATTAAGGGTTCCTAGCTGCGAAGCAATTTTTTCTTGAGCCCCTGCAGCTGTAGGATCCTGTACTACTTCACCCAGCTCCTTAAGGATATCCCTCTGGAGTCTGGTGAAGTGACATAGGTAATTCAGCGAACGCATAGCAAAGGTCGCTGAGGAAAACATCCGCTTACCGTACCTATCCATGGTCCTAGAGTCCTTATTAGGAAAATGGACGGGTACGGAAGGATCTGCAAGTTCCTTCTTGGAGGCAGCAGCCACCACCATGGCATCAGCGGGACACCCTTAGTGAGGAATTGCTTGTCACACGGGCAGTGATAAATTTTGAAGGCCTCCTAGGGACTGGCTCTACAGAGTCAGGAGCAGCCCACGCCTTTCGGGCAATAACCTGCATAAGGGGGTCGAAAGGCGGAGACACCCAGGAGGTGGAGGGCCGAGATCCAAACGCCTCTAGGTATACTGACTCATCCTCAGAGGGATTATTGGTGGGCCAGTTTCCCTCTGTTTAAGGAGTTCTAGGATGTCTGAGAAGCAGACATCCTCAGAGGGGGATCTTGGCGATCCCTCTGACTCATCAAAGTCAGTATCTGAAGTGATAGACTCGGGAGTCTACGTGTTTCCTCTTACAAGTCCTCTTCCTAGGAGGATCTCCCGAAACACCAGGAGAATCCACGGAAGAGTGGGAAATTCCCAATGGGGAAACCTGAGGCGGAGGATCTCTGGGTCCTGTAGCAAGAGAAGTGGCAGAGATGTCAACAGGCACTATAGAGGGAGGAGCTAAGGGAACAGACTGCTGGCTGATACCAGTGGCCAGCACACTCTTCATCACCTCGAATGCTCCCCTCCCAGGCAGGTCCGAGAGAACCCGTTCAAGAGCTAGGAACTCCAGGGACCACCGAAAGGGAAGTCTCCGAGGCAGATGTTGGAGCCGAGCTCACCAAGGCCGAGGCTCCAAGGGGAAGAGCGGGTTCGGACAAGGGTCCGATGCCACTCACCCCCTCGGAGGAGACCATGGAAGCCCGGCCACCGAATCCCTCTAAGGAAGGTCTCGAAGAGGAGATAAGAGTAGAGGCTGAAGGGACAGAAGGGGGTATCCGTCCCTCAGCTGTAGCAGTAACCATTCCCGAAGACTCCAACTCCAAGCTCTGGGGTAGAGTTGAAGGAGGAACTGTAACGGGGTGTGGACCAATAGTCGTCTGTTGAGACGGACTATGTAACATTTGGGCCAGTGCCTGTGACTTAAGTAATCTACTGACCACTCTCTCTAAGTCATGGTCCGAAAGCCTGGATGACCTTGAAGATCGGCTCCGATGGCTCCGTTCCGAGAGGAGAGGTGAAGCCGGAGCCGAAAGTATCGGCTCCAAGGAAGGAGACCTCGACCTCTTCCTCGAAGGAGCCATCGGAACCGATGAAACTATTGAACCTGTCGGAGCCGACAACTTATCGGAGCCGACAGGTAGCCTCGATGCATCGGCTCCAGCCGGAGCCGATACAGCCACAAAAGTAATGGTGTCAGAGCCGATCGGAGCAGACACCGATGCCTGTGCCACATGGTGGTCGGAGCCGACACCGAAGTGGTCGATGCAGAATCGGCACCGATAGCCATCGGTGCTGAAGGCTTGGTTAAGCCAGAATCGGCTCCAGCGGGCGATCTCGACTCAGAACGAGTCGGAGCCGAGGCCGCAGGCTTTGACACAGAAGCCTGGGCCTTGGAAGACTTGGCAGTCTTAGGTGGAGCCGACTTAGCCGGAGAGCCCTCCGGCTTAAGAAGGCCCCTGAGTATTAATTTGTTTCTTCTTTCCTGCAGGACTCTCTGGCTGAAAGAATGACATATAGCACAGGAGTCCTGCAGGTGAAGAGGCCCCAGGCAATAAAGGCAAGAAGTGTGACCGTCTGTCAGAGACATCTTCTGACAGCACGAGTCACACTTCTTAAAGCCTGAGACCCTTTCTTTTGACATGGTGTAACACAAGCACACACACACACCAGTCAAAAGAATTTAAATTTAAATATACCAAAAAGGTATAACTACAAACACACACACACACACACCCTAACAGGGGGGGGGGGGATGGGATGGGTAAAGTCTGACTAAAAAAAAAATAAGAGACAGACAAATTTCTGTCAGAAACAGATTAAAACTAAATAAAATCTAACAATAAGGGGTTTTTAAGTTAAAAGGGGCTAAAATAGCGAATTAGTAAATCACTTACCAGGAGCTGGTAAAAGGAGGACCTCATAAGCGAAGCGGCAAACGAGATCTGGGTACTTACCGCCTTGCATCATGGGATATGGGGCTGCCTCGAGCTGGTAAAAGTGACTCTCGAGCTTAGCAAGTGCCGAGTCGGAGCCGAGGGATCGGCTCCGAACCCATCAAGCAAGAATGAAGGCGAGATTGACAACTTAACATCGAAGATTAACAACATCAGATAAAGAAGTTATGTACTTACCATTGTGTTCCATCTGTGCTGTCCAGTTTTCATTCTTCCTCACCAATAGGTCATGGATCTGTCTCAGCTGCATCTTCCAGACTTTGGATCATAATCTTGAGCTCCTCCCTCTTCCCATAAAGCACCACACTAACCCTAACTCCTCAGATTGAGTTTGCTGCCTACTGTCTAGGAATTTAAAGGCCAGATAATAAAACATTAAGAGTCAAACAGGGAAGTTTCTATATTATTCAATAACCTTCTATGAATGACAAGCCTGGAGGATGGTAGGGAGGGGATGTGAGGAAGAATGAAAAATGGACAGCACAGATGGAATGTTATGGCAAGTACATAACTTCTTTATCTGATGTTGTCCTTTTCATTCTTCCTCACCTATGGGTCAGAATCCCCAGCAACACAAGTCTTGGGAGGTCAAGAACAACATGCCGGAGCACTGTTGAAACGAAGGAAGCTCTGTTTCTTGGAACAATGCTTCAACCTGTAAAGTATCACAAGGGTACGAGTCCTAGTAAATGACCCTAGTTCTGATAGCATCGACAGAAACTCTGGGATAAGGTAGATGTGATAATGACAAACGTGGTCGATGGCTCAAGGATGGCAAGGCAGTTTCAAATAATTTAATGAATAAATTAGTGAAATTTGGTCAGTAATTTAATTGTCCACAACAATATGGAAGAGTGCTGTTCAGTCCCATGAGCTATAACCATAATAATGTGTAAACATCAATTAGATAAGAAATGTATGTATTAGTCGTAATTAGAGCAATTGAGAGCAGTAAGTGGCAATTGTAATTTACTTTTGTAAAAAGGGAGCAACATTGGACCTAGTGGACAGTTAGTTTGTAAAGGGAAAATCAATCTGTAGGGACACTATCCTATGAAAGGAATGTAAAGGTGCTTGATAAATCTTTAAATCAATGTAATAGTTGCCAAGGAGAATGACTGCCATGAAAGAAAATTTACATGTCATAATTTTTAACCAGTTCATAATGTTTTTGTGTCAATCTCTAAAGAATAATAGAGATATCTGGTGGAGTGAAAAAAAGGAGGTTCTATGAGTCGTCTATGGTGCAACGCTCCTTCTAGGAACAAGAAAGGAGTTAATTTACTTCTCAAAATGAGATGGCATCAATGGCAGCTCAGATAATCCCATGTACTGATTGGAAGCCCTCATGGATAATGTTTTTTCCATTTGCATCTACAGGTTACATAGTAGGATTTTACTGGAAGGCCAAAATAATGTAATGGACAAGGGAAGCCATACCTGGTGATATTAAAAGGGCAATAAAAAATAACAGTCCTCAGGCTGCTGATGTGTCGGTAGGCAGGATCAATGATAGATGGGGAGCAAGTATACCGGGTGAATGTCTGGGAGCCTAGTATGCTAGAAGAAACCAATTTCGAGACTGAGGCATGAGAATGGATTATGTTTCAGTTGAAATGCACTCCCACCATAGCTGGACAGCTGCGTTGAATACTTTAGCAAATAGAGGGAGAGAACAGTTTGCTCAAGTAGGTTCAACCTTGATGATTGGATGGGAGTTAGGAAATTTACCCTGGGGATCACATCAGTCGCACTGCTAGACAGGGGTCCAGGGAAGTAAATATTGTGGGAAGAAATATCCAGGGAATTGTCATGGCTAGACTTGTATAGGTCCTAGGCCAGATAGCCTAGTACCAACCTATGAACCTATGAGTGGGTTTATCAGCGAAACCACAAAAAGGGTGAAAGAGAGAAAGAGAGCCATAGCTGTAGAGTAGATCACTGTACTGTATAGTATATTGGAAGATTACATTGCAGCTATAAGACTTAGGACCCATTTGGCAAGCTACTGAGTGGATCAGATCCAAAGGAGAAAAGGCAGGATCTGAACGTTTTTTGTTTAAAACATCCAAGACGCCAGTCTGAGTCACCTGTTTCTCGGAGAAATAAAACATGCTGAATCTAATGGAAGTCAAAGCAAGCTACAAGATTGGTGGTAGTCACAGGATGATGTAGGCCAGATCTGAGAGGCTTGGATCCAGCAAAAACAAATTTAACTTGAAAACCCACTGGTCTACGTTTGATCTTACAGGAAATCCAGTAGGTTGGATATGAGTCTCTTGGATCCGATGAAAATTAACGGAGATGTTGTCAGCTTAAGATATTCTCTCTCCAAAAACTACAACAGATCAGATCCAATTACCTGTGATCCGATGAGAGTAGTATCAAGGTGAAAAACTCTGCAAAAGTAAACCTGTCAGATCCAAGGGGGTCTTTGGATTTGGAGGAGGATCGAAGGTCTTTAGATCCGAAGGCTTGGATTTGAAGTCCTATGATATATTCGCATTATACGTTATTGCCACTTCTTTTTTTCGTCTTTTCTTCTTCTTCTTCTTTTTTTTAAGGGGGAATATGTCCCTAAGGGAGCTATTTTAAAAAAAGAAACTGGAAGGGCACCATAAAAACTGTCATTGCACTGGAAAAAACAAAACATGAAAGAGAAAGGTAAAATATTTAACAGTGTGCCGGAGAAAAGTTAGATCAAGTCACAAACAAGAGGTAAATTCTGCCCAGTCTTTAACAGCTTAGCAAAGTGTGAGAAATCTGACAAAGCCACAAATAAAAATGGAACAAAGAAACAAAGTTAGAATACTGGTCTTAGACACCTAGAGGTTGACTGAAAAACAAGCATGGCATTAGTACAAACATTTTGAAGGATATGAAGTCCGAACTACAAATCTGTCATCACTTTCTAATGTCAATCCTTAATGATAGCCACTAATTGCCAGAAAACCACAATGTTACGAAAAGGGACCCAAGGAAAAACAAAGCCAAAAATCTGGGCACCGTGAAAAAAGCGCAGCACCACACACTGCTGCAAATTTAATCCAATAACTTGAGAGAGCAAGCGCCCACTGCCTTCTTCTCTTGCAGCACCAAAGGCAAGATTGCTTTAAGCAACTGGCACTGTCAAAAAACTGAACAGCCGAGAGGCATGCAGAGCACTATCTGAGGGATAAGACGTAAAATAAAAAAACTCAAAGAACTGTCAGAACAGCTTCTATACAAAGTGGTATGCTACAGTTTTATGAGGCAAACAGAAGGGGCACTAAAAAAAGGAAGCAACAGTAGAGACGGGAATGACAAGCCAAGCCCATATGGGATGGGAGAAACACTCCCCACAAGAAGCAGAGCCATTTACGCACCAAGGAGAAAGCTCCACCAACCAACAAAAGAAGGGCTGCACGGACTTGAAAGAGAAAAGTAAACCTGTAAGCCCTACAAACACGACAGGGGAAGGCTCTGATTCACACACCTTAGGCAAAGGAAGCAACAGTTTAAAAATCCTTTGACCGACTCAAGCAGGTTTAGAGAAAAAGGGTAAAAGATCAAAACAACACCACCAATGACAATACTAGTTGAAGTATTAGAGGGAGAAAAATAGAAGTTATGTTCTTACCATAACGTTCCATGTTAGTTGTCTTCTTCTCGCCTTTTTCTTGCTGGATGGGTTCGGAGCCGACCTCGGCTCCGACTCGGCCACTCTAAAAGCTCGAGAGTTGGTTCCACCGGCTCGAGGCTCCCCTTATATCCCACAATGCTAGGCGTGAGTTACCTCAGATCTCGTTTGTAAGCTAGGCCCAGCTTATAATAGTAACAGAATAACTATAAACAAAGTCCACCTCTATAAACCAGGGAGAAGAGAAGGGTGACCTACATCCTGATCCAGGAAAATATGCACAGCAGCATATACCTAAAGTAAGAGGTGGTAGAAAGAGAGGTCACAATCAAAACTCCTCTAGGTCTGTCCAGGCCAGGGGGAAGGAGGGTGGGACGCAAGAAGAAGACAACTAACATGGACCGTTATGGTAAGAACATAACTTCTATATGTTAAGTTGTCTATCTCGCCTTCATTCTTGCTGGATGGGACTCCGTCCCTAGCACCTTGTCCCGGGTGGCCTAACGGAACAGACTCTTGAGAACAGTGGAACCAAAGTTAGCTCTATGCCTAGAAGCTAAATCCAACTTATAATGAGAAATGAAAGTGTGAGGAGTAGCCCAAGTAGCCGCTGCACAAATGGTGTCAATAGGCAGTCTGTCTTGGAAGGCTATAGAAGTAGCCAAAGCTCTGGTGGAGTGGGCCTTAGGTTTGTTAGGCAGCTTTTGGTGTCTAATTTCATAAACAAGGGAAATCAGAGATGTTAGCCATCTAGATAATGATACCTTTGAAACTGAAAGTCCCTTTCTGCCTTCTGCATAAGAGACAAACAGCTGGTCAGATTTTCTGAATTGTTTGGTTCTATCCAAATAGTACCTTAACTGACGATGAACATCTAGCCAATGCAATTTCTGTTCAGACCTGTTAGAATATTCTGGAAAAAACACAGGAAGGTCAATACTTTGATTTAGGTTAGACGCCGAAGCTATCTTAGGTAAAAAGGACGGGTTGGTTCAGAAGATACCCTGTCCTTATGGAACAACAGATAAGGAGGTCGACAGCTGAGTGCATGAAGTTCAAACTCTTCTAGCTGAAGTAATAGCTACCAGAAAGAGTGTCTTCCATGATAGCAATTTTAAAGAACAGGAGGCTGCAGGTTCGAAAGGGGAAAGAATCAAAGAACTAAGAACTAAATTTAGGTCCCAAGGAGGAGGAGGATTTCTTATAGGAGGTCTGAGAAGAAAAACTCCCTTCAAAAATGCTTTGCAAAGCTTGTGGGACATTATGGCAGACTCTGAAATGCCCACATGAAAGTTAGAAATAGCTGCCAATTGAACTTTAAGAGTAGATGGAGATGAACCTGCATGGAAGAGTTCAGCTAGAAAATCAAGGACCATTTGGATGGAAGCAGTGAAAGGATCTATGTCCCTTCCTTGAGCCCAATAGGCTTAAACGTTTCCACTTACTCAAATAAATCTTTCGAGTGGAAGATTTATGGGAAGCTATCAAAATATCTCGACAGAGTGAGATATTTGAGGAAGCCTGGCTAAGGTTGGAACTGGAGGAACCAAGCAGTGAGGTTCAGAGAGGACAGGGAGCGATGAAACTGACCCGACTGATGGATCAAAAGATCTGGAACTAGGTCCAGATGCCAAGGTCGCCCAACAGAAAATGATGAAGAAAGGGGAACCAAACCTGTCGAGGCCAGTAAGGAGCAATGAGGATCAACGAGGCCTTCTGAGCGATAGCTTTCTGTATCACTTGAGAGATTAGTGGGAAGGGAGGAAATGCATACAGAAGTCCCCGGGGCCAAACTTGGACTAGAGCGTCTCTGCTGGGTTGGCCTGGTAAAGGGAATAGGGTGAAATAATCTCTGCACTTGCTGTTTTGGGGAGTAGCAAAAAGGTCGCAGCAAGGCTGACCCCACTTGAGAAAAATTTCTCTCACAACAGTCTTTCAGAGACCACTCGTGAGGCATGAGGATAGCTCTGCTCAATTTGTCCGCGATTTGATTGGATTTCCCGGGGATGTGCGTTGCTATCAGAAACCGCTGAGAAGAAATCGCCCACTGCCACAGTCTGAGTGCTTCTCGACACAGGGGGTAGGACCTGGTTCCGCCTTGTTTGTTGATATACCACACTACAGACATATTGTCCGTCTGGATTGCTATCATTCCCAAGGGAAGAGAGTCTTGAAGGGCTTGCAACGCTAAAAGCACTGCTCTCATCTCTAGAACATTTATGTGCAAGTGGCATTCGTCTGGTTGCCATGTGCCCTGGACAGTTCTGCCCTGATAAGGCCCCCACCCGATCAGGGAGGCGTCCGTTGTCAGAGTAGCAACCGGAGGAAGGGACAAAGGGTCTTCCCAACAAGAGCTGAGGGGAAGACATCCACCACAGAAGATGATTTCTGCATGTTTGCGTAATCATGATGGTGTGGGACATCAGAAGTTGCTGGTATGACCATTGCGTGAAGAGCATCCATTGAAGGATTCTCATGTGGAATCTGGCTAATGGAAGCAGAGGTATGGCAGCCGCTATAATCCCCAACACTTTCAGAACTAACCAGGCTTTGATTCTGTTGCTGCTGAAGAGGAGCGAGACCAGTTTGTGTATGTCTGTTATTCTCTGATCTATTAGTCTCGCGGACATGTTGACTGTGTCTAGATTTGCGCCTATGAAGGTAATAGTACGACAAGGTGACAAAACAGACTTTTCGCAATTTATTGAAATGCCTAAATTTTGACAAATGCGAAAGGTGTAGTCCCTAGCCAATAGAAGAAGATGCTTGGTGGGAGCTGTGAGGAGCCAGTCGTCCAAATATGGAAACACCTGGAATCCTTGACGTCTCAGGTGAGAAGCTACCACTGCCATGCATTTGGTAAACACCCGGGGGGCAGTGGTGAGACCAAAGGGCAGGGCCCTGAATTGAAAATGACTGGTTCCCAGCCTGAAGCGGAGGAATCTTCTGGAGCGTCTGTTCATTTTTATGTGATAGTACGCATCCTGAAGGTCTATAGAGCACATCCAGTTTCCCTTTCCCAATAGGGGAAGGATGGACTGCAGCGTGACCATCCGAAATCTTGTTTTCTTGACTGACTTGTTCAAGATACTGAGATCCAAAATTGGTCTCCAGTCCCCTGTTTTCTTTGGAACTAAAAAGAACCTGGAGTAGATTCCAGATCCTTGCTGGTCTGCTTGAACTGGCTGTATTGCTCTTTTTGCAAGCAGCTTTGAAATTTCCAAAGCTGCAAGATCCCTTTGAGCGGGTGGAACATCTGGAAGGGATTTTTTTGATTGGTTTGGAATGCGAACGAAGGGAATGGAATAGCCTTCGGAAATGATGGACTGTACCCATTTGTCTTGAGTCAGGGATAGCCAGGCTTCTGGGTACAGTGACAATCTTCCCCCGACTGCCTCCGAAGGTGGGCAGTCGGGCAACACCTCAGGGATGCTGAAAGGGCTTATCAGAGAAGGCTTCTCGATTGCCCTGGTTCTGCGGACCCCCTGCCTCTAGGGCGACGTCTACCATTGTTGTTCCCCCCTCTGCCTCTGGCGGGGAATCGACTCTGTGCGTCAGGCGAAGTCCCTTGAGATTGTTTGCGGAACCACATTTTTCCACCTTTCTGGCCTTTGGGGTAAGGCCTAGAAGGAGTGGAGAAACGGACTCCGACGGCAGAAAGAGTCTTGCCATCTGTCTCGCACCTAGTCAAGGTTTCTTTCACTTGAGGACCAAAAAGAGATGATCCATCAAACGGGGAATTAGTGAATGACGTTTTAAAGGGGTCCGCAAAGTTGCATAGCCGCATCCAGGCATGCCTGCGTAAGGCCACACCTGTCCCTGCGGCCTGCTCGCTCCATCAGCCGCATAAGAGGAGGCGCATGGAGGAGTTAGCTATGGAGTTCAGGGTAGCCAGCTGAGTGTTCATCTTGTCCTGAAAACCCGCAGCCGTAGGATCCTTCAACATGTCACTCGCTTCTTTGATCAAGTCCCTTTGAAGACGAGTAAAATGGCATAGGTAATTCAGCGACGCATAGCAAAGGTCGCTGACGAGAACATCCGCTTCCCGTACCTGCCCATAGACCTAGATTCTTTGTTAGGGGGATGAACAGG
Organism: Protopterus annectens; assembly: GCF_019279795.1. Classification (NCBI taxonomy): domain Eukaryota; kingdom Metazoa; phylum Chordata; order Ceratodontiformes; family Protopteridae; genus Protopterus; species Protopterus annectens. The sequence goes on along the minus strand of NC_056741.1, from coordinate 1,258,359,882 downwards.
CACTGAAGGATCAGCTAGTTCCTTCTTGGTGGCAGCAGCTACCACCATAGCATCCACAGAAACACCTTTTGTGAGAAATTGCTTGTCAGTTGGTGCTGTTATAAATTTGGAAGGTCTCCTAGGGGTAGGGTCCACTGAATCAGGAGCCGTCCAGGCCTTCTTTGCAACCACCTGCATGAGGGGATCAAAGGGGGGGGACACCCAGGAGGTGGAAGGGCGAGAGCCAAACGTCTCAAGATACACAGATTCATCCTCCGAAGGGTTAAGGGCTGGCCAATTTCCCTCTGTTTCAGGATCTCTAGAATGTCTGCAAAGAGACATCTTCAGAAGGGGAACGGGGAACCCTCGGAATCCTCTAAATCTGTGTCAGAGGTGACAGACTCAGGTGAGTCTATGTGCTTCCTCTTACACTTTCTCTTCCTAGGGGGCTCCCCTGCCAATTCAGGGGAGGCCTCGGAAGAGGATGAGATCCCCACAGGGGATTCTTGAGGAGCTAGCTCTCTGCGGTCTGGGATGAGGGAGTGAGTCGACATAACCAAAGGCACCGAAGAGGGAGGGGCGGACGGAGCCGACTGTGGAGTCGAACAAGGTTCCAACACACTCCGCATGACCTCGAATGCACCCCTGTCCGGCAGAGCCAGAGGTCCCCGCTCCGAGGAGCTGAGAACCTCCCTCGGCACCGACAGAGATGGCTCCGAGGCCGATGTCGGAGCCGAACTCACCAGCGCCGAAGCACTGAGAGGGAGAGGGGGGGTCGGACAAGGGTCCGATGCCACTCACCCCCTCGGAGCCGACGAGGGAAGCCCGGCACCAAGATTCTTCAAAAGAAGAAATCGGAGCTGACGACAGAGCCGAAGACAATTGTATCGGCTCCGACGCTACCACAGTCTCGGTCCCGAGACACCCCGGCTCCGAGCTCAAAGGAGTCGGAGGTGGAATATTTATTGGAACTAGTTGAGGCATCGACTGATGAGTCGGACTCTGGAGCATTTGGGCCAGTGCCTCGGACTTCAAAAGTCTACTCACTACCCTCTGGAGGTCGTGATCTGAGAGCCTCGATGACCTGGAGGAGTGAGATCTGTGGCTCCATTCAGACAGCAAGGGAGACGCTGGAGCCGAATGAACGGAGCCAAGGGACGGTGACCTCGATCTCTTTCTAGATGTCGGCTCCGATGGTCTGATCGGAGCCGACCCAGGAATCTCTAATGCCTCGGCTCCAGCCGGAGCCGAGGAAACCACAGATACTGCAGTCAAGGACTCATCGGCTCCAGCCGGAGCCGATGAAGCAGTAGGCTTCGAAGCCTTAGGCCTCGACTCTGGAGCTGGAGCCGAGGTCTTGGAAGCCTTAGAAGGTTTCCCCGATGACACAGAGAGGGAACCTTCAGGCTTGATTAAACCCCTCAAAATGAGTTTATTTTTTTCTCTCCTGCAGGACTCTAGGGCTGAAGCCATGGCATACAGCACAAGAGTCCTGCAGGTGTAAAGGTCCCAGGCAATACACACAAGAAGTGTGACCGTCTGTCAGAGACATTTTCTGACAGCACGAGTCACACTTCTTGAAGCCTGAGACCTTTGTATCCTTGGACATACTCAAGGACCCTAAGTGTAATCACACACAGAAAAAACACACACACACAGATTACACTGATAGGGATTCAAAGGGAGTATTTAAACTAAGGTAATTAAGTTAAACTTCCCTAATCAACACATACACACCCTAAGGATAGGGAAGGGAGGGCCCGAAGGCCTTAGGGAAAGAACTATAAGTTCTTTAGAAAAAAAGGGGCTGGATAAAGGATATGAAGGGATAATATCCACTACACTAAGGGGAAAGAAAAATACACTAAGCTAGCTTAAGTCTAAAGAATTTAAACTAGTCTAACTTTCACTAACCTGGAGCCGGTAGAAAACACACCTCGATAGCTGTAGCGGCAAACAAGATCTGAGGTAACTCACGCCTAGCATTGTGGGATATAAGGGGAGCCTCGAGCCGGTGGAACCAACTCTCGAGCTTTTAGAGTGGCCGAGTCGGAGCCGAGGTCGGCTCCGAACCCATCCAGCAAGAATGAAGGCGAGATAGACAACTTAACATCAGTAGATTTGAAGAGATCAAATATGAAAAGATGGGCAAATAAATTCCCTTACAGCTTGAGATTTCTGAATCGTCTGTCTTGCCAGTATGACGGCAAACAAGATCAGAAGAGTTAGGGTTAGTGTGCTGCATTATAGGAAGTGGGAGAAGCTCGAGATTAGGATCCAAAGTCTGGAAAATGTGGCCAAGACAGATCTGATGATTGGATGAGAGACCCATAGGTGAGGAAGAAAGGACAACATCAGATAAACTGTTTTCAAAGAGAGAAATTTTAAGTCTGACTTGGCCAAAGATTCAAAGGTGAATTGGAAAAGTTTGTAATAAAAAAGGTAAAATCCCAGGGTGGAATAGGGTCTCTTACAGGACATCTAAGCAGAAGATTACTCTTCAGAAAAGCCTTACAAATTTTAGAAGAAGCTAGAGGGAAGGCATTATGCCCTGTGTGTTAACTAGAGATGGCTGTAAGCTGGACTTGGTGGAGAAACATGCACCATCCTGAAAAACTAAAGCCAGAAAATCTAATACAGCAGGAATTGGAGCTGTAAAGGGATCCAGCTTTCTTTGTTCTGCCCAATATGAAAATCTCTTCCATTTACTCTTGTAAATCTTTTTGGTCGAATGTTTTCAAGATGAGGATAAAATCCAACGAACTGCACAGGTAAACCTGAAGTGTCTAGCTATCAGTGGAATTGAGAGAAACCATGCGGTTAACTTGAGGCCTTGAACGTCCAGATGAATCATTCCTGATGGGTGCGACAGTAGATCTGGACTGGGGTCCAGTGTATAAGGCGGACATAGAAAATAAGACCACAGGAATGGGAACCACACCTGCCGAGGCCAGAAGTGGGCAATGAGGATTACTTTGCTCAGAAATTTGGGTATTAAGGGAAGGGGAGGATAAGTAGACAGGAGACTGGGGGCCAAATGTGGACTACATCATCTCTTGGTGACTTCCTCTGAGGGGGAATTAGGTCAAAAAACCTACCACAAGGTTGACCCCAGTGACAAAAAATTATTTCTGTTACTATAGGATTGAGAGACCACTTGTCTGGCATAATTATGGTTCTGCTGACTTGAGCCTGTTGGCTAAGATGTGGGGATTCCCCAGAATGTGCATTGCTGCAAGTGGTTGGACTCTCATTGCTTCTCAACAAAGGGGATAAAATCATGTTCAATTGTTTGTTGATATACCAAACCACTGACATATTGTCTGTCTGGATAGCAATCACATCTAGAGGGAGAGTTCTGAAAGGCCTGCAATGCCAATAGGACTGTTCTCATCTTTAACACATTGATATGCAAACTGGTCTCTTCTAGGACCACATACCCCGAATAGGGGTCTATTATCATATAATCAAACGTTCACCACTGTGAGCCTCCATTCATCGAACCGAAAACAGCAAACATTTACTTCAACTAATTTCTAAAACAGGGAATGGCAAAAGTTGGCCAACACTGCAACCATCAGACAAACTGCAGCATGCCACCCCCACCCCATGGCCGGCCTTAGGCATAGGCCAACTAGGCGGCCGCCTAGGGCGCCGCTCTAGTAGGGGCACTTTTCCAGTATTTATTTGGTGTAGGTAGACTAGGATGGGGGCACCAGATGGTGTGGTGGGGGGCGCTGTGGAGCCCTTTTGCCTAGGGCACCAATTGACCTAAGGCCGCAGGTGGTCTAGTGGTTAGGATTCGGCGCTCTCACCGCCGCGGCCCGGGTTCAATTCCCGGTCAGGGAAATGTGTTTTGGGGTTGGGAAGTTGGCCCAATGGTTAAGGTGTTTGCCTTACAAACACAAGGTGCAGGGTTTGAGTCTCACAAGGGATAACTGGCTAGGTTTAAAATGGCTTGCAAGGGCAGTTAGCTTAGTACTAACCTATGAACTCCAAGATCGCACTATAGTGGGGAAAAGGGCAAATTTCTTGATGTTGGCCAACTAATACCATCCCCTGAAGATCACATTCGCTGAAGTGCATGTTCACTATTTTCGGTTAAATAAATGGAGATTTGGAGAGTTGAAAGTTCGATTATATTACATAGACCCCCCTGAACAGTCCATCTCAAGAAATGCCCCCCCCCCCCCCCAATTAGTAGACATCTGTACTCAGTGTGGCCTTCGAGGGAGGAAAAATATGAGTGTCCCTGCCAAACCTTGTTCGACTGGATCCACCAAAGTAGGGAATCCTTGCAGGCTTGTTAAATCTTTATTGGATACTTCTAAGGATGGCAAAACATTGACCATTGTACTGACAGGGTCCACTAGAGAATTCTCATGTAAAGTGAGCCACATGTAATAGGGTGATTGCTGCAGCCATCGAACCAAAGGCTTGAAGAACCAGTCTCGTTGGAGAGAGGGATGGTCCAGAATCTGTCTAGAAATTAATTCTGCTCTGGGGTAAGAATGTAAACTGTCTGACTGGTCAGGCAAGCTCCTATAAACTCCAAGACTTAAACTGGTTGAAGCTGGGACGTGGAAACATTTACCATGATCCCTAGGAATGGACACAACCAGAGTAAGTAATCCCTGGCCTTTTGAAGATGTTTGGTTGGTGCAGAAAGGAGCCAGTCATCTAGATAAAGAAACACTCTAAATCCACACAGTCTGAGATGAGCTGCCACTACTGCCGTACATTAGGTGAACACCCTGAGGGCTGTGTTGAGACCAAAGGGCAGGGCTCTGAACTGGTAATGACTGGCTCCCAGCTGAAAGCGCAGATAATTTTGAGAGCACCTGTTAATTTTGATATGATTATACACATTATGAAGATCAACAGATATACCATTTCCGCGGTGGTGCAGCGGTAGCGTTGTTGCCTCACAGCAAGAGGTTCTCCCGTTCGATTCTCGGCCGGAGTGCGGGGAGCGCCTTCTGTGTGGAGTCTGCATGTCCTCCCCGCGGTTGGGTGGGCGTTCGAAAGACATGCGTAAATCGGCGTGCCTTCGTTGAAGGTTGAACGTCGAGCTGGCACCTCAGCGTTCGTGAAAATCTACTGCCAATCATTAGCGGACTGGAGTTCTGCTGTGGCGACCCCTAACCGGGAAAAGCCGAAAGACAACAACAACATGAAGATCAACAGATTACATCCAATCGCCCATCTGTAGCAGAGGCAGAATGGACTGAACCGTGACCATCCAGAACTTGGAGTGCTTTAAAAATGTATTTAAATGACTGAAATCTAGAATGTGTCTCAGGTCCCCCGATTTCTTTGGCACTAAAAAGAACCTTGAGTAAATTCTGGATCCTGCTTGGTCTGGAGGGACCTTTTGGATGACTCTCTTTTCTAGCAGCTTTTGAATTTCTAAGGCTGCTAACTCCCTCTGATTGGGGGAACATTAGGGAGATCTCTTTTACGAAGGGTTTTGGAAAAAAAGAATGAAGTATCTTCTGGATATGATCCTTTGCACCCAAGAATCTCTTGTGATGGCTGTCCAGCCATTTGGGTGCAAGGAAAGGTGTCCCCCAACTGCCTCCAAAAAACAGCCGGACAACCTTTCAGAAGCACTGAAAGGGCCCGACCAAAAAAAAGAGTCTCGAGACCCTTGATTCTGCAGACTCCCTCTGCCATGATGACAGCATCTTCCATTATTTCCCCTTCTGCCTATGGACGTGGACTATGGGAGAAAAATTTTGACCTGAGTTCTGAAAAGGTCCCTGAGATTTTCAGAACCACATCTTACCACCCCGACGATTCCTTGAAAAAAATCTCTGCAGGTAGAGAAACGGATTCCAACAGCAGACAAAGTCTTTCCATCCTGCTCACTGCGGGAAAAAATAAGTTATGTTCTTACCATAACGTTCCATGTGGAGTGTTCATCTCGCCTCTGTTCTTACACACGGGTTCGGAGCCGATCCTCGGCTCCAAGTCGGCCGCATAGCAAAGCTCTGCATCTTAGAGAAGCTCGAGACCAGGCTATATCCCACAATCCTCCCTGCCATTACTCAGATCTAGTTTGCAAGCAAATCAGACCAACAATAACCCTGAGGTGCTAAGGCTACATACCGCCACAAAAATTCAGGGACACTATCTCACTGATAAATTAACTAAAGGGTAACGAAATATAGCCCATGAGGTAAGAGGCAATATACCTGGAAGTGGTAAAGACATGTGGACCAGACTCTAGTCCTACTCGTTCTTCCAAACACGTGAGAGAGGGAAGGGGGGGAATGTAAGAACAAAGGCGAGATGAACACTCCACATGGAACGTTATGGTAAGAACATAACTTCTTTATGTGAGAGTGTTCAATCTCGCCGTTTGTTCTTACACACGGGTAGCGTCCCTAGCTCCGTCTCCCTGAGTGACTCATGGAAGAACATTCCTGAGCACAGTGGAACCAAAAGATGTCCTGTCTTTGGAGGCTTTGTCAACTCTATAATGAGCGATGAAAGTATGTGGTTTAGACCACGTGGCTGCTGCACAAATCGTGTCCAAAGGCAGGCGAGCTGCATGAGCCAAGGAAGTGGAAACGGATCTAGTAGAATGGCCCTTAGGTTTGGTGGGCAAGGCCTGATTCGACTTAGAATACACAAAAGTTATACAATCAGTAAGCCATTTAGAAAGCGTACGTTTTGTAACTGCCATGCCCTTTTTATTGTCTGCAAATGCAACAAAAAGTTGATCTGTTTCTCTGTAATCCTTAGTCCTGTCCAAATAAAATCTTAGCTGTCTGTGGACATCTAACTTTTGCAGCATATATTCCAACTTGCTGGTATGATTTTTGAAGAAAGTAGGGAGTTCAATGGACTGATTAATATTTATGACAGAACATACCATAGGAAAGAAAGACGGGCTTGTTCGTAAGGAAACTCTATCTGGGTGGAAAATTAAGTAAGGTGGTTTAACTGATAGTGCTTGCAGCTCTGACACTCTCCGAACTGAAGTAACCGCTACAAGAAAAAGAGTCTTCCACGACAAAAACTTCAGGAGGCAAGAAGATGCTGGTTCGAAGGGTGGCAACATTAGTTGCGACAATAACAAATTTAAATTCCATGGGAGTAAAGGGTCTCTGACAGGCGGTCGAAGATGGAAGGAACCTTTCATAAAAGCCTTACAAAGCCTGTGGGACATAATAGAAGAACCGTCCTCACCAACATGGAAGTTGGATATGGCCACCAACTGTACTCTTAGTGTGGAAGTAGAGGCTCCTTCGTGGAAAAGGATGGATAGAAATTCTAGAACTTTATGTAAAGGAGCAACCAGGGGGTCCAAGTGTTGGCTAGATGCCCAGTACACAAAGCGTTTCCATTTACTCCTGTAGAGTTTTGTAGTGGAAGCCTTATGAGAGGCAACCAAAATGCGTTGAACTGCCAGAGAAAGTATATCAGACCTGGCTAGGCGCGGAAGTGGAGCAGCCAAGCTGCTAGTTTGAGGGATAGAAGAGACGGGTGAGGAACTCCCGACGAATGTGTCAGTAGATCTGGTACTGGGTCCAGGATCCACGGTTCCTCTGTTTGATGGGCTCGAAGAAAGGGGAACCATATCTGTCGAGGCCAGAATGGGGCTATGAGTATAATTGTCCTTTCCAGGTTTATGGCTTTCTGAAGAAATTTGTGAATCAAGGGGGTGGGTGGAAATGCATATAGGAGACCCGGGGGCCAATCGTGTATCAGTGCGTCCCTGGGGACATCCCCCGGAGGAGGTAGAAGGGCAAAATAGCTTCTGCATTTGGTATTCATCGGGGAGGCGAATAGATCGCAGCAAGGCTGGCCCCATTTGCGGAAAATTCTTTCCGCCACCTGTAGTATGAGGGACCACTCGTGAGGTAACAGGATGGCTCTGCTCAACCTGTCCGCAATGACGTTGGATGACCCCGGGATGTGCGTTGCTATCAGAAAGCGACCCGTGGACTCTGCCCATTGCCAAATTCTCATGGCCTCTCTGCATAATGGGTAAGATCTGGTTCCCCCTTGTTTGTTTATGTACCAGACTACAGACATGTTGTCTGTCTGAACTGCTACTGTTCCTAGAGGTAAGAGGGTTTGGAAGTGTTGCAACGCCAAGAACACCGCCCTCATTTCCAGAACATTTATGTGCAGGTTGTACTCCATGTTGGACCATTCCCCTTGGACTCTTCTTCCCTGAAAAAGTCCCCCACCCTATCAGAGAAGCGTCCGTGGTTATCGTGGCCGGATTCGGAGAACAAATGGACGACCCACAGTGAGATCCTGACTGAACACCCACCATGAGAGGTCTCGCTTGCAAGAATCTGTTATCAGAATCTCGTGCGTTAGAGGTAACTGCTGGAACGACCACTGCGTGAACAGCAGCCATTGGAGGAGCCTCATGTGCAATCTCCCCATAGGAACTGCAATCAGGGACGCTGCCATGAGTCCCAAAACCTTCAACACCAATTTGGCCGGGGCTTTCCTGCATTGCAGAAGAAGAACCTGTTCCTTGAGGGATGAAGCCCTTACTTGAGGGAGCTTTACTTTTAGTTATGTACTCACCATAACTTCAGATGTTTGGGATCCATCTCGCCTACATTCTGACTGATGGGTTGGCAGCGAGATCCTCCTCTCCCCGACTCGCACGCTTATGCCAAAGAGTGAAGTCTCTTATTGGCTGAGCTTACTATATCCCAGGATGCACCACTACCAGTCCCCCAGATCTAGTTTGTCCGCATACATGCACACATGCACGACCTGCTTATATAACATCGCCAGATGAAACAAGATAAAACAGTAGAACTCAAAACCGTTCAATCTCTTCTGATCTCCAAGGCAGGGGAAGGAGGGTGGTAGTAGGGAATAGGGTGAGATGGATCCCAAACATCTGAAGTTATGGTGAGTACATAACTAAAAGATGTTATGTGATCCTATCTCGCCTACATTCTGACTGATGGGACAGCGTCCTAGCACCTGAATCCTGGGTGGCTCACTGGAAAACACTCCTGAGTACCGTGGAACCAAATGAAGCTCGTCCTCTAGATGCCACATCCAATTTGTAGTGGGAAATGAAAGTGTGCGGATTGGACCAAGAGCTTGGAATGAAAAGCTATAGAAGTAGCCATAGCCCTGGTAGAATGAGCTTTGATGGATGTTGTAAGTTGCTTATTGAAGAAGAATAAGCCTGAGTTATGCAATCTCTGATCCATTTGGAGATAGTAGCTTTTGTGATGGTTTGGCCCAATTTCTTATCTGAGAAGGACACAAACAACTGGTCTGACTTACGAAGTTGCTGAGTCCTGTCTAAATAGAAGCGTAATTGCCTGTGAACATCCAATTTATGGAGAGTGTATTCTGCTTCATTGGAGAATTTTGGGAAGAAAACTGGTAGCTCTAGAGATTGTTGGAGACAGAAACTAGAACAGACCTTTGGGACAAAGGATGGATTAGGCCTAAGTGATACTCTATCCTTGTGGAAAATCAAATACGGTGGCTTAATAGACAGGGCTTGAAGCTCTGAAACTCTTCTTGCAGAAGTAATTGCAACTAAGAAGGCAGTTTTCCAAGACAGATATTTTAACTCACATGTAGCAGCCGGTTCAAAGGGGAAGATGTTAATGCGAAGCACCAAATCAAGATCCAACGGAGGGTCAGGATGAAAAATAGGGGGTCTTAATAGGCTCGCACCTTTAATGAAAGTTTTGCATAGTCTGCTGCTCATCAAAGGAGGATCCATGGATTCGTGGAATTTAGAGATAGCCGCTAGTTGGACTTTAATAGTTGAGACAGAAGATCCTTGATTAAACAGGGATGTTAAGAATTTCAAAACCTCTGGGACAGGAGCAGAGATAGGGTCTAAGCCCTTGAGTTGAGCCCAGATAGCAAACCTCTTCCACTTACTGAGGTACAATTTGTTAGTGGTGGGTTTGTGGGCGAAGATAAAATGTGAACAACTTCGGGTCTAGTGTGTGCCTTCTAACTAAAGTCGGAAGTGGAGGAGCCAAGCTGTCAATTTCAAAGATTGAAGGGACTGATGCCGATGTCCCGACTGATGGATTAGCAAGTCCGGAATTAGGTCTAAAGTCCACGGATCGCATGCTTCTTCAGGTAAGGAAACCATACCTGACGAGGCCAGAATGGGGCAATCAGTATCATTGAGGACCCCAATTGAGAAGCTTTTGAATAACTTTGGGGAGAAGTGGAATTGGAGGAAAGGCATAAAGTAGCCCTGTTGGCCAAGGTTGTGCTAGAGCATCCATAGCTGGTACTCCCTGATGTGGGATCAAGGAGAAGAACCTTTGGCACTTGGTATTTAGTGGAGTTGCAAATACCGCAGCACGGCGGCTGTCCCCATCTCCTGAAAACCTGAGCTGCTACTGTGTGGCTTAGAGACCATTCGTGAGGAGAGAGAATTGTCCTGCTCAATTTGTCTGCCAACATATTTGACCTTCCCGGGATGTGGGTCGCTACCAAGAAGCGGTTGGTAGCTACAGCCCATTCCCACACTCTCATGGCCTCTCTGCAAAGTACGTAACATCTGGTCCCTCCTTGTTTGTTCAGATACCAGACCACCAACATGTTGTCTGTGTGGATGGCGATGATGCCCTGAGGAAGAAACTTGTGTAAGGCCTGTAGGGATAGAAGTACAGCCCTCATCTCCAACACGTTGATGTGGAGGAGAGCTTCGTCTGGAAGCCAGGAGCCCTGAACTAGCCTGCCCAGACAATGCCCCCCCCACCCTATCTGGGAGGCATCTGTCGTCAGGGTAACCACTGGAGAGGGAAGAACAAAGGGTTTTCCTTGATCCAAATTGGATGTCTGAAGCCACCAGCGAAGGTCCTGCATATTTCCGTGATCATGATGTGATGATTGAGAGGAAGATCCTGAAAGGACCATTGAGTTGACAATAGCCACTGAAGAATTCTCATGTGCAATCTCGCCAGAGGAACTAAAAGAACCGTGGCAGACATTGAGCCTAAAACTTGTAGAACCATCCTGGCTGGGGCTTTGGATCTCGAGATCAGAGCTTGAACTTGGCCCTGTAAAGTTTGGATCCTTCAGGAAGAAAGCCAGCATCAATCTTGAGTCTATCTCTGCTCCTATGAACTTTATGCTGAGAGGGCAGCAAGACAGACTTTGACCAATTGAATGTAATCCCCAGGGTAATACCCAGGAGATGGTGGCTTTGAGGTTGTCCATTAGTAGATGCCTGGTGGTGGCAGTCAGGAGCCAGTCGTCCAGATAGGGAAACACTTGGAATCCAAGACTTCTCAGGTGAGCCGTCACTACTGCCAAACACTTGGTGAACACCCTGGGGGCTGTGGTGAGACCAAAGGGCAGAGCGCAAAATTGGTAATGACTGACTCCCAGGCTGAAGCGCAGATACCTCCTGGACGCCTGATGTATCGGTATGTGATAATAGGCGTCCTTGAGGTCTATGGAGCACATCCAAACATCCTTCTCCAACAATGGGAGATGGATTGTAACGTGACCATTCGGAACTTGGATTTCGTGATGGATTGGTTCAGTCTGCTGAGATCCAATATTGGTCTCAGGTCCCCTGTCTTTTTTGGCACTAAAAAGAACCTGGAGTAATTTCCTGATCCGATCTGGTCTGTGGGGACGGTTGGATGACTCCTTTTTCTAGCAGCTTTAAAGTTTCTGCGGCTGCCATTTCCCTTTGACTGGGTGGTGGGTCCGGGATTCTTTTGGACGGTGGGGGCGAGTATGTGAATGGGATGGTGTAACCTCCGGCAATGATCCGGCACCCATCTGTCCTGAGTGATTGACTCCCAGGCTTTTAGGTGCTTGGCAACGACACCCGACTGGCTCCGAGCAGCACAGCCGGGCAATCCGGGAGGCTGAAGAGCCACGAAAGGACTCGCGGTCTCCAGAATGGGGGGCCCCTCTGCGCCTCTGGGGACGGCGTCTCCCTGAAAAATTTCCCGTCCTCTGCCTCTGGAAGGGAATCTTCCTGCTGTTGGGAGAAAAACAGATTTGCGGAACCACATTTTCCCCCTCCTTTAGCTGGGGTAAGGCCGAAGGGGTGGAATAACCCCTCGGCAGATAAAGTTTTTCCCTCTTGCTCAGGTAAGGGGTGTCTTTAACCTTGGGTCCAAACAAGGAGGACCCATCAAAGGCGTCGCGAAGGAAGACTTGAAGGCCTCCGAACTGACACAGCGGATGAGCCAGGCTTGTCTCCGTAGAGCCATGCCTGTGCTGCGCCTCTACGCCCCCTTGACGCATAGGAAATGAGCCTCATGGACGAGTTAGAAATTGACATAAGGATAGCCAACTGAGAGCTAACCGACTGGGCTAGCTGCTCAGGTAGGTTACCCGAGAGGAATCTGACAACTCCTTGACCAGATCCCTCTGAAGCCTGGTAAAATGTGCCAAATAATTCAGAGACCTTAAAGTAAAGGCCGCTGAAGTCAGGGTGCTCCCCGTACCTGTCCATACTCCTAGACTCCTTATTAGGAGGATGGATGGTGAAGCCTCTGCCACGTCCTGTTGTGTAGCAGATGCCACCACCATGGCATCTACAGCCACGCCTTTAGTGAGGAACTCCTTCTCGGGGAGCAGACAAAAATTTATTTGGACGAAGGGACTGGTTCCACGGTATCTGGATGTTCCACGCCTTCGACAAACTAAATCCAGAAGCTCGTCGAAGGCGGAGACACCCAGGAGGCGGAGGGCTGAGCCCCAAAGGCCTTGAGGAGCACTGACTCATCAGCAGAGGGGGGTTTGGATATCCAGCCACCTCGTTGTTTAAGGATCTCTAAGATGTCTGCAAATGAGACATCATCCGAGGACGACTTTGGGGACCCCTCTGCATCATCAAGATCAGTGTCTGATGTAATAGACTCGGGGGGAGTCCACGTGCTTCCTCTTGCACGATCTCTTCCTTGGGGGTTCCTCCGAAGACAACTCCGAAGAACCCTCAGGAGGAGGAACCCCACTGGGGTAACCTCAGGCCCGGGCCCCGCTGACTACGGACAGGGAACTGCCAAAGACCCAGTCTCCACGCCCAGGAAGGTGCGGTAAAGCCGAGAGATGGTCAAGAGGACTTGGCCAAGGCACTCCTCATGGCTCTGAGCGGACCCCAGAATCCCCGAGCCGTGATAGCCACCGAAATCCCGCCCGAGCACCGAGGGGGAGGCCGGAAACGAAAGCATAGGTCCCGAAACATCACCCCGGGTCCAGCCGAAGAAGTCCGCGTACCAAACTCAGACCCCCGGGTTGGAGTAAGGGTCGGAGCCGACCCTGAGATCTCCAGCACCTGCTCCCGGGGCCGAAGCAGTCGGAGGAGGAATGGCAATGGGTTAAGCCAACTGGGTCGGAACGAAACAAATTTTGGAAGACTGGGGACTGGAACAGTCTTTGGAGCACCCTGTCTATATCAGAATCTGACATCCTCGAAGACCGAGAGGAAACAGGCGGGGTTGAGAGGGCCTCTCCAACGGCCCCAAAGGGCTAGGGGACGTGACTCGATGAGTATCGGCGCCGAGGAATACACACACTAGATTCCATCGGTGCCGAGGTGGACTTCGCGAGGAGGAAATGTCTGAGCGGGCGACCCTTGTCGGCTCCGAGACCAGTGGAGCCGCGAAGGTGACCCGCCTCGATGCCCCAGCCATCGCGAAGCCAGAGGAGTCGATGCTGGTGGCATCGAGGCAGCCCGTTCCTCCTCTCGAAGTCCTTGGGAGCGAAAGGAGAGGCCTGCCTATGTCTCTTAGCGTTCGGATCCGACGGACTGGTCGGAACCGGAGAAGGAGAGGATGCCAAGGCTTCTTCAAAAGAAGGTTTAATTAACCCCTTAAGAATTAATTTATTTTTCCTCTCCTGGAGGACCCTTGAGGAAAAAGCGTGACATACGCTACATGATTCCTGTAAATGTTTTGCACCTAAGCAATACACACAGAGCGAGTGATCGTCCGTGATGGACATTTTGAAACTACATTTTATACATTTTTTAAAGCCCGAAGGCCTAGGATTCTGAGACATTATGGGGAGAATTTCAGTAATCTGACTGAAAAAATACAATTACTGGTGACACCCCTAAGTATAGGCTTACAGTTATCGCTTGCAAGAACTTGTAAGAACAAACAGCTACAAAAAATTTAAAGCCTTTTCACTATATGTAAGATATAGTAGGGTTGATTGACCGGGAAGGCCCTAGATGAAGGGGGCCTGCCAAACTCAACCCAATCACACAACAAAAATCTTCAACAAATCCAACCAATCACAACAACAATGAGAAGAATAGCTGTTAAAACAGCTTTTTGAGAGAAAACAGCAAAACTGACAGAAAAAGTTAGTTAAAATAACTACTCAGCCAGCTCGAGACCACGTAGCGCAAAAGCGCAGGCGACAAAAACCAGATCTGGGGACTGGTAGTGGTGCATCCTGGGATATAGTAAGCTCAGCCAATAAGGGCATAAGGAGTCGGAGCCGAGGGATCGGCTCCAAGCGAGTCGGAGCCGAGGGATCGGCTCCGAACCCATCAGTCAGAATGTAGGCGAGATAGGATCACATAACATCCAGTGTTAAGCACGTATCTAGGTCTGCTCCGATGAATGAAATATGCTGTGAGGGCAGTAAGGCAGATTTTTCGAAGTTTATGGAAATCCCTAGGTGGGAACAAAGGTTGACTGTATAGTCTCTGGCTTGTATGAAGCAACGCTCGGTGGTGGCGGTGAGGAGCCAGTCGTCCAGATAGGGAAACACCCGGAATCCTAAACATCTCAAGTGAGACGCTACCACTGCCATGCATTTGGTGAATACCCTGGGGGCTGAGATGAGCCCAAAGGGCAGGGCTCGAAATTGAAAATGACTGGCTCCCAGCCGGAAGCGCAGGTGATCTCTGGACAGTCTGGCCATCTTGATGTGTTAGTGCAGCCCTTGAGATCTATCGAGCACATCCAGTCGTCCTTCTGCAAAAATGGAAGGATCGATTGAAGCGTGACCATCCTGAACTTTTCCTTCTTCACGAAGGTATTGAGATTGCTGAGATTCAAAATGGGTCTCCAGTCCCCTGTCTTTTTTGGAACTAAAAAGAACCTTGAGTAAGTCCCGGATCCTTTTTGGTCCGCCGGGACTGGCTGAATGACTCTTTTTTTGAGCAGCTTTGAAATTTCTATTGCTGCTGGGCCTCGCAGACGGGGTGGCACATCTGGAAACCTTCTTTGTTGGGGTGGAGTTGACATAAAGGGGATTTTGTATCCTCTGTTTACAATGCTTTTTACCCAAGAGTCTGAGGTGAGAGTTAGCCAGGCCTGTGGGTATAAAGCCAAGCGACCCCCGACTGCCTCCAGAGCAGGACAGTCGGGGCCCCATTCAGGAGTGCTGGAAAGGCTTACCAGGGATAGGGTCCCTGTCGCCTTGGTTCTGCGGACCCCCCTCTGCCGCCGGGGCGACATCTTCCATGTCTGCCCCCCCCTCTGCCTCTGGGGGGTCACTCTGTGTGGCCTGGAAAGATCCCTGAGGTTTACGGAACCACATTTTTCTGCCTCGTTGCCCTTTGGGGTACGGTCTAGATGGAACGGAAAAACGGACTCCGACAGCAGACAAAGTCTTTCCTTCTTGCTCACACCGAGTTAATGTCTCTTTCACTTTGGGCCCAAAAAGAGTGGCACCATCAAAGGGGGCGTTGGCGAAGGAAGACTTGAAGGCTTCCGCAAATGAGCACAGCCACATCCAGGATTGTCTTCGTAGAGCAATCGCTGAAGCTGCGGCTCTACTCGACCCTTCAGCCGCATACGAGATGAGCCTCATGGACGAGTTCACTATGGAGGTAAGAGTGTTAAGCTGTGCTGTTACCTTATCTGAAACAGCAGCATCTGTGTTACCCTGGAGGGTATCTCCCAGCTCCTTGATGAGATCCCTCTGTAGACGTGTAAAATGTGTCAAATAGTTTAGCGAACGCATGGAAAAAGTCGCTGAACTAAAAACGCGCTTCCCGTATCTGTCCATAGTCTTAGAATCCTTATTAGGAAGATGAACAGAAGAGGAAGACTCAGACATCTCCTTTTTAGTGGCTGCAGCCACCACCATAGCGTCAACCGGGACTCCTTTGGTGAGATAAGTCTTGTCCTGGGGAGCGGTAATAAATTTGCTTGGTTTTCAAGGGACTGGTTCCACTGTGTCCGGTGTCTCCCACGCCCTTCGAGCAATCAAATCCATTAATTCATCAAAGGGCGGAGTAACCCAGGAGGTAGAAGGTTGAGCACCAAAAGCCTTCAGCAACACTGACTCATCCTCAGTGGGGGCTAGGGACTGCCAATCACCCCTCTGTTTTAAAATCTCCAAGATGTCCGCAAATGAGACATCCTCGGAGTGGGATTTTGGGGATCCCTCTGACTCATCCAAGTCAGTGTCAGAAGTTAGAGATTCCTGCGGGGAATCTAAGTGCCTCCCCTTGCACAATCTTTTCCTCGGAACCTCATCAGAGGGGGATTCCGGTGAGGCCTCTGAGGAACAGGGGGCACCCTCTGGGGGTGGCTGAGACAATGGTGCTCCACGCTTTGGATGTGTCGTGGGAACAGAAACAGAGAGCGGCTCCTTAGGGGAGGGAGAAGACGCCTCCGATGAAGTGGTTGTCTGTGTAGACAAAACCTTCCTCATAAGGTCAAAAACCCCTGAACCTCAGGTCGAGGACTCCCCCGGTTCCGAAGAACATGGAAGAATCCCAGACACGGGGCCCATGGGTCTCGACCCAGAGGACGGAGCCGAGCCAATCTGCGCCGAGGCCCCGAGAGGGAGAGTCAGCACTGAAAGGTCGGTACGACTCTCGATCCCGGAACCAAGGAGAGATCGTCGACTCTGCGACTCACCTATAGGTTCCAAAGGAGTCGAGGTCAATGGTGTCGATCATGCAATGGACGGTTTCGGCACCGAGGGCTCCACTATCATCGGCTCATCCTCTTCCAGCAACGAAGACTGGATGGGTCTCGAAGGAGGACCTGTTGGAGATAAGGGAAGGCCTTCTAGTTTCGACACCAATTGGGAGGAAACTGCAATCAACTTGGAAAGGGCCGTGTTCTCCATAAGTTTCTGCACGACACGATCCACATCAGTATCGGATAACGGTCTGGAAGATCGGGTCGAAGGGGCCGAAGATGGCACTGACCGAAGAATGGAAGGTGGCGGTAGCTCCGACACCGGTTCCAAGATCTGGGGCTCAGTGAAAGATAAACATTCGACGCTCGGCCCCGAAGTCTGTGGAACCGGCGAACGAACTTTAGAAGATGAACTCGGAGCCGATGACATGGGCTCCGACATCTTCGACCCCTTCAAGGACTTCGAAGCCTGGTCAGACTTGTCGAAAGCCTCCTGGAAAGCAGGCTTAAGAAGTCCCCTGTCTATAAGTTTCCTGCGTCTATCTGTCATGACCCTCCCACTGAAGGAATGGCATATAGAGCAATCCTCTTGCAAGTGGAGAGGGCCAAGACAGCAGACGCAGGAAGTGTGGTTGTCAGTGATGGACATTTTCTGTCCACACTGACACCTTTTAAAACCAGACTTGGCTTTCCAGACATAATAAGCAAAAACATTTTTACTGTAAAAAAAGAGAAAATTTAGCTATAGGTTATAGAAAGGTAGGCCCCAAAGGGAAACCTATAAAAAAACTAACTACACTACACACACACACACACACACTATAGTAAGGTCAGAAACTAAATTCTCAATAAGTATAAGAACTATAAGAACTTTTAAACAAAACAATAACTATCTTATCTGTCAATAACAAGTTTTCTCTGGTCCGAGCTCTCTTATCGATGTGACCCGTTGCAGCGGCAAACTAGATCTGAGTAATGGCAGGGAGGATTGTGGGATATAGCCTGGTCTCGTGCTTCTCTAAGATGCAGAGCTTTGCTATGCGGCCGATTCGAAGCCGAGGATCGGCTCCGAACCCGTGTGTAAGAACAAACGGCGAGATTGAACACTCTCATGTGCATCTTTAACTGTGGGCCCAAACAGGGAAGATCCATCAAAATAAGCATTGACGAAAGAGAATTTACAGGTAGCTGCAGAAATCACACAATCTCATCCAGGCATTTCTCCTGATTGCTATGCCTGAACCAGCAGCCCTTGAGGAACCTTCAGCAGCATGAGATATTAACCTCATGGACCTGTTGGATATAAACTACAGGGTGACCAGCTGGGAGGAATACGTTTTTCCTTCCTCTGCCAACACAGACCTTGAGGTAGACTTAAGAGAGTTCCTTGAGCAAGTCCCTCTGTAATCTAATAAAATGTGCCAGGTAGTTAAGTGATCGCAAGGCAAAGGTCACCAAAGCATAAATGCGCTTTCCATATCTGTCCAGCAACCTAGACTCTCTGTTAGGAGGGTGGACAAAGAAGCTCTGTTCTGTTAGTTCCTTTTTGGTGGCTGCTGCCACAACTCTAGTTATCTACAGAGATTCACTTACCCCAAAACTGCCCATCTTTGTGCCCACCTAGAATCTTGTCTTGTTAGTGGGGTACAGGCTCTCTGGTGTCCAGTTCCTTCCACATCCAGAGGAAGACTAGGTCTATAAGGTCATCCCACGGCGGTAACCCAAGATGTAAACATACCAGAACCAAAGGCTTCTAGGAACACTAATTACTCTTGAGAAGCGCTTTGGGATGCCCAACAACCTTTCTGGTGCAGGATCTCTAAAATGTCTCTGAAGGAGACATCCTTAGGTGGGGACCCTTTCCCCTCATCAAAATCAGTGTCCTCAGTCAAAGATTCTTGCGGGGAATCTAAGTGCCCCCTCTTGCACGTTCTCCTCCAGTGGACCTCTTCAATGGGATGTTATGGAGAGGTATTGGTATAG
This sequence comes from Protopterus annectens, assembly GCF_019279795.1. Taxonomy (NCBI): domain Eukaryota; kingdom Metazoa; phylum Chordata; order Ceratodontiformes; family Protopteridae; genus Protopterus; species Protopterus annectens. The sequence goes on along the minus strand of NC_056741.1, from coordinate 1,258,341,088 downwards.
AAGGGGTGTTCTTTAACAGGAACTATCTGGAAGCTCTTACACACTGGCTGTCTCTGTGGAGAACCATGACAAGACCTAGAGCTCAAATCCATTGGGGGAACGGGTAGAGGATCCGTGGAAGTGAGAGTAGAAGATCCCCTGTAATGGGAGAAAATCCTCTCCACTACCTCAAAGGCAGAGTGTCCAGAAGAAGTAGAAACCTAGCTCTTCACAGCCGAAGTTCTCAGCTCAGCCAGTTCCCCACTCCTCACAGACCCTCCTCCTCCAATGAGAGAGTCAACCCGAGCTGTCCAGTGCCGAAGCGCAAGGGGAAGCGACACCTCTGAAAACCTTGGAGTCGAAGTCACCCACCAGGACTCAGCACTGACACTTCAGCTCTGAGACTCGTCCTGCTCAGTAGGGATTGGCGCCAAATGGGTCAGGGAAACCACTGGAGCCAAAGAAGGTGGGATCTTTGGATCAGACACTTTAAATTTTGGCACTTTCAGATCAGATGGCTCTGAAAAAGTGGTTCAAATTGAAGAAGGAGTTCTATGGGGTGTGTAGGTGGCTGAAGGCTCATGGATCCAATGGGAGACAAAGCCAGCAACACTCCCATCTGGATTTGTGCTTTAAGGAATTTCCTCAGCATCCTGTCCACAACTGCCTAGGAAAGAATTCAGTAGGATCTGATTAAGGAAGACATGGAAGGAGGGCGGGAAGATTTCTGGGAGTCTCCTGTAAAAATGGAGACCTTAGTCTAGGAGACACAAGCTCTGGAGAAAATCCAGGACTCCTAATCAAAGGACACTCTACTGTAAAAGATGTCAGATCAGACAATTTTTTTGACTTTGGAGGGTGACTCCAAACTTGCAGCAGGTTCAGGAGACCATGTAGGACAGCACTTCTCATGCTCTGATGACTTTTGCTTTTTTTGAAGGGATTTGAGCCCCATAAGTTGAAGCAGTACTGGAGGAAGAAGCTGGCAAAAGGCCCTTCAAGACCAACTTATTCTGCCTGTCACTAACTGCCCATGAATTAAAGCCGGGAAATATCTCACAATACAGCTACAAATCAGAAGGGCCTAAACATATACACTCCCCTGTGGGCATCAGAACTGAGTATCTTGTGCCCACAGGAAGTGCACTTCTTAAAATCAGTAGACTCGTCAGCCATACCAACAACTAAACAGTCAAGTTATTGAATACAAAGATTTTTCTTTATTTATATCAAAGAAAAACGGAAAAAAAGAAAATAAAAGAATATCAACCAACAATGGTAGAAAGAATACCTCAAGAGGCAGACAAGGAAATTAGGGAAGGCCGAGAACCAATAATGGTACAATAAAACTACCTAAACGGTAACCACAAAGGTAAAAGAAGAGTAAACAGAGGAAAGACTAAATAGGTACAAGAAAAAAAAAAAAAAAAAAAGAAAAGCTAAATTCTATTTTTACTCACAATACATAACCAGGCACCCTAGAGCTTGAGAGAATGCAATCCTGACCGGAATGTTACAGAGTCAAACAAGATCACAGGTAATCTGGCAAGCAAGGGCATTACTGGTAAAAGGAGGAGCTTGAGAGTCGGATCCAAGAATCTAAAGAGATTTTCTGAGTTGGATTCAAGGATAGGATACGAGACCCATACATTGAGGAATCAATGAAAAGGACAACAGCAGATATAAAGGATATGCAATCAGTCAACCATTAAGTCACTTTTGCAACTGGCTTGCCTAATTTCGATTCCGCAAAAGAAAAAAAAAAAATAAGTTAGGTCTTACCATAACGTTCCATCTGTATTGTTGATCCTCGTTCAGTCATTACGTATGGGTATCGGTTCCGACCTCTGAACCGTACCGGCCATTTTCCAAGCTCGCATCAGCTTCAAACTCTCGAGCCAAATTCTTACCCACAATCCCCCTCTCCCTGTTACCTCAGATTGAGTTTGCAAGTCAGAAAAGGTAGAGGCTACCTCTGGTCAAATAACCTAAGAGAACCAGATGGTGAGATCCACTAGAAACCACAGGGGGGGGGGGGGGGGTCGTAATGACTGAACAAGGATCAACAATACAGATGGAACGTTATGGTAAGACATAACTTTATTATCTGATATTGTTAATCCTCGTTCATTCCTTGCGTACGGGACAGAATCCCCAGCTACCTTTATTCCTGGGAGGCTCTCATGGAAGGACATTCCCGAGCACCATAGAACCGAAAGATGCTCTTCCCTTGGAGGCCAAATCCAATTTGTAATGATTGATGAAGGTATGAGGCGTAGCCCAAGTTGCAGCTGCACAGATGTCATGTAAAGAAGCTCTGGCATGGAAGGCAGCAGAAGTTGCCACCGACCTTGTTGAATGAGCTTTCATGGTAGTAGGCAACGAGATATTACGTTGTGTATAAATGAAGGTCACACAATCCTTCAACCATCTAGCTAATGTAACCTTAGCAACAGCAGATCCTAATGTAGGTCCAGAAAAGACCAAAAATAACTGGTCAGATTTACGAAAGGACCTAGTCCTGTTTAAGTAATAACGGATTTGCCTGTGGATATCTATGGTATGTAGGCAATACTCTCCTGTGTTTGAATGATTGGGAAAGAAAACTTTTAGTTATGTACTCACCATAACTTCAGATGTTTGGGATCCATCTCGCCTACATTCTGACTGATGGGTTCGGAGCCGATCCCTCGGCTCCGACTCGGCACGCTTATGCCAAAGAGCGAAGTCTCTTATTGGCTGAGCTTACTATATCCCAGGATGCACCACTACCAGTCCCCCAGATCTAGTTTGTCCGCATACATACACAGACACACATGCTGCTTATATAACATCGTCAGATGAAACAAGATAAAAAACAGTAGAACTCAAAACCGTTCAACCTCTTCTGATCTCCAAGGCAGGGGGAAGGAGGGTGGGTATTAGGAATGTAGGCGAGATGGATCCCAAACATCTGAAGTTATGGTGAGTACATAACTAAAAGATGTTATGTGATCCTATCTCGCCTACATTCTGACTGATGGGACAGCGTCCCTAGCACCTGAATCCTGGGTGGCTCACTGGAAAACACTCCTGAGTACCGTGGAACCAAATGATGCTCGCCCTTTAGATGCCACATCCAATTTATAGTGGGAAATGAAAGTGTGCGGGTTGGACCAAGTAGCCGCAGCACAAATCTCAGAAACAGCGAGCTTGGAATGAAAAGCAATAGAAGTAGCCATAGCTCTGGTAGAGTGAGCTTTGATAGATGTTGTAAGTTGCTTATTTGAAGAGGAATAAGCCTGTGTTATACAATCTCTAATCCATTTGGAGATAGTAGCTTTAGTGATGGTTTTACCCAATTTATTATCTGAAAAGGACACAAACAACTGGTCTGATTTTCGAATTTGCTGAGTCCTGTCTAGATAGAAGCAATTGCCTGTGAACATCCAATTTATGGAGGGTGTACTCGCCGTTGGAGAATTTTGGAAAGAAAACTGGCAGCTCTAGAGATTGTTGGAGACAGAGATTAGAACAAACCTTTGGGACAAAAGATGGGTTAGGCCTAAGTGATACTCTATCCTTGTGAAAAATCAAGTACGGTGGTTTGATAGATAGGGCTTGAAGCTCTGAAACTCTTCTTGCAGAGGTAATTGCAACTAAGAAGGCAGCTTTCCAAGACAGATATTTTAACTCACATGTAGCAGCGGTTCGAAGGGGAAGATGTTAAGGCACGAAGTACCAAATCAAGATCCCACGGAGGTGCAGGATGAAAAACTGGGGGTCTTAACAGCCCAGCACCTTTAATGAAAGTTTTGCATAATCTGCTGCTCATCAACGGTGGATCCATGGATTAAGTGAAATTTAGAGATAGCTGCTAGTTGGACTTTAATAGTAGAGACTGAAGATCCTTGATTAAACAAGGATGTTAAAAGTTTCAAAACCTCTGGAATCGGGGCAGTGATAGGGTCTAAGCCCTGAGTTGAGCCCAGATAGCAAACCTCTTCCACTTACTGAGGTACAATTTCTTAGTGGTGGGTTTGTGGGCGAAGATAAAATGTGAATAACTTCTGGGTCTAAGGTGTGATTTCTGACTAAAGTCGGAAGTGGAGGAGCCAAGCTGTCAATTTCAAAGTGTGAAGGGACTGGTGTTGTCGTCCCGACTGATGAATCAACAGATCGGAGTTAGATCCAAAACCAAGGATCGTCCACAGCATGTTTCTTCAGGTAGGAAACCATACCTGGCGAGGCCAGTCTTGAGCAATTAGTATCATTGTGGACCCCAACTGAGAAGCTTTCTGGATGACTTTGGGAGAAGTGGAACCGGAGGAAAGGCATAAAGTAGTCCTGTTGGCCAAGGTTGGACCAGAGCATCCATAGCTGCCTCCCCCTGACGTGGAGTCAAGGAGAAGAACCTTTTGCACTTTGCATTTTGTGGTGTTGCAAATAGGTCGCAGCACGGGGTCCCCCATCTTCTGAAAACCTGAGCTGCTACTGTTTCGTTCAGGGACCACTCGTGAGGAGAGAGAATCGTCCTGCTTAATCTGTCTGCCAATATATTGGATTTCCCTGGAATGTGGGTCGCTACCAAGAAACGGTTGGTAGCTACAGCCCATTCCCACACCCTCATGGCCTCTCTGCAAAGGGGGTAAGATCTGGTCCCTCCTTGTTTGTTTAGATACCAGACCACCGACATGTTGTCTGTGTGGATAGCGATAATGCCTTGAGGGAGAAACTTGTGGAGGGCCTGTAGGGACAGAAGTACAGCCCTCATTTCCAATACATTGATATGGAGAAAGGTTTCATCTGGAAGCCAAGAACCCTGAACTAACCTGCCCAGACAATGCCCCCCCCCCCACCCTGTCTGGGAGGCATCCCTCGTCAGGGTGGCCAACGGAGGGGGATAACAAAGGTCTTCCCTGATTCAGATTGGATGGCTGAAGCCACCAGCGAAGGTCCCGTTTGCGTTTCTGTAATCATAATGGGGTGATTGAGGGGGAGATTCTGAAAGGACCATTGAGTCGATAACAGCCACTGAAGAATCCTCATGTGCAATCTTGCCAGTGGAACTAGGAGAACCGTGGCAGACATCGAACCTAAAAGTTGCAGGACCATCCTGGCTGGGGCTTTGGATCTTGAAAGCAGGGCTTGAACTTGACCTTGTAAAGTTTGAATCCTTTCGGTAGGAAGAAAGCGCATCAATTTTGAGTCTATCTCTGCTCCTATGAACCTTATGCTGAGAGGGCAGCAAGACAGACTTTGACCAATTGAATGTAATTCCCAGGGTAGCACCCAGGAGATGGTGGCTTTGAGGTTGTCCATTAGTAGATGCCTGGTGGTGGCAGTCAGGAGCCAGTCGTCCAGATAGGGAAACACTTGGAATCCAAGACTCCTCAGGTGAGCAGTCACTACTGCCAAACACTTGGTGAACACCCTGGGGGCTGTGGTGAGACCAAAGGGCAGTGCACAAAATTGGAAATGACTGTCTCCCAGGCTGAAGCGCAGATACCTCCTGGGCGCCTGATGTATCGGTATGTGATAATAGGCGTCCTTGAGATCTATGGAGCACATCCAAACATCCTTCTCCAACAATGGGAGAATGGATTGTAAAGTGACCATTGAATTTGGATTTCATGACGGATTGGTTTAGTTTGCTGAGATCAATATTGGTCTCAGGTCCCCTGTCTTTTGGCACTAAAAGAACCTTGAGTAATTTCGGATCCGATCTGGTCTGTGGGGACGGTTGGATGACTCCTTTTCTAGCAGCTTTGGCCTTCTGCTGCAATTTCCCTTTGACTGGGTGGTGGGTCCAGGATTTTTGGGCGGTGGGGGTGAGTGTGTGAAGGGAATGGTGTAACCTCCGGCAATAATCCGAAGCACCCATCTGTCCTAGTGATGGACTCCCAGGCTTTTAGGTGCTTGGCAAAGCGGCACCCGACTGGCTCGAGCAGCACAGCCGGGCAATCCCTCATGAAGTGTGGGAGGCTGAAGAGCCATGAAAGGACTCGCGGTCTCCAGAATTGCGGGGCCCTCTGCCGCCTCTGGGGCCGGCGTCTCCCAGAAAAATTTCCCGTCCTCTGCCTCTGGAAGGGAATCTTCCTGCTGTTGAGGAAAAACTTACGTGATTTATGAACCACATCTTCCCCTCCTTTAGCCTTGGGATAAGGCCGAAGGGAGTGGAATGGCGTGCACCTACGGCAGATAAAGTTTTCCTCTTGCTCACAGCGGGTAAGAGTGTCTTTAACCTTAGGTCCAAACAAAGAGGTCCCATCAAAGGGGCGTCGTGAAGGAAGACTTGAAGGCCTCCATAAAATGACACAAACGGAGCCAGGCTTGTCTCCGTAGAGCCACGCCTGTGCCTGCCGCTCTGCCCTCCTTGCCGCATATGAAATGAGCCTCATGGACGAGTTAGAAATCGAGGTAAGGATAGCCAACTGAGAGCTAACCGACTGGGCTAGCTGCTCAGGTAGGTTACCTGAGAGGGAATCTGACAGCTCCTTGACCAGATCCCTCTGTAGCCTGGTAAAATGTGCCAAATAATTCAGGGCCCTTAGTGTAAAGGCCGCTGAAGTCAGGGTGCGCTTCCCGTGCGGTCCATGCTCCTAGACTCCTTATTAGGAGGATGGGCGGACGTTGAAGCCTCTGCCACGTCCTGTTGTGTAGCAGATGCCACCACCATGGCATCTACAGCCACGCCTTTGTCAAGAACTCCTTCTCGGGTGGGGCAGACAAAAATTTGTTAGGCGAAGGCACTGGTTCCACAGTATCTGGATGTTCCCGCCCTCCGACAAACCAAATCCAGGAGCTCGTCGAAGGCGGAGACACCCAGGAGGCGGAGGCTGAGCCCCAAAGGCCTTGAGAAGCACTGACTCATCAGCAGAGGGGTTTGGATATCCAGCCGCCTCGTTGCTTGAGGATCTCTAAAATGTCTGCGAATGAGACATCATCCGAGGGCGACTTTGGGGACCCCTCCGCATCATCAAGATCAGTGTCCGATGTAAGAGACTCGGGGAGTCCACGTGCTTCCTCTTGCACGATCTCTTCCTTGGGGCTCCTCTGAAGACAACTCGAAGAACCCTCAGGAGGAGGGAACCCCAGTGGGGGTAACCTCAGGCCCGGGCTCCGCTGCCTAGGGACAGGGAACTGCCAAAGACCCAGTCTACAAGCCCAGGGAAGGTGCGGTAAAGCCGGAGAGATGGCGAAGAAGACTTGGCCAAGGCACTCCTCATAGCTCTGAAAGCGGACCCCAGAATCCTGGGAGTGTCCGGTCCCGAGCCATGATAGCAGGCGGAAGTCCCGCAGGCAAGCACCGAGAGGAGGGCTCGGAACCGACAGCATAGGTCCCAGCGTCACCCCGGGTCCGGCCGAAGAAGTCCGTGCCAAACTCGGACCCGAAGGCGGGGTTGTAGTAAGGGTCGGTGGCGACGCTAGGGTCTCCACCGGCTCCAACTGCACGTGCTCCGACGGAGCGGTCGGAGGAGGAGGAATGGCATGGGCTATCGGCTCCGAAGCCAATTGGGTCGGAGCCGAAACAAATTTTTGAAAGACTGGGGACTGGATCAGTCTTTGGAGCACCCTGTCTATGTCCGAATCTGACATCCTCGATGACCTAGAGGATACTGAACGGGTTCGAGTTGGCCTCTCCAACGGCCCCAAGGGGCTAGGGCACCGGTCCGTGATAGACATTTTAAAACTACATTTAGTGCATTTTTTGAAGCCCGAAGGCCTAGGAGCCTGAGACATTATAAGAAAAACTGAGTACTCTCTCACAGACAAAACTTTGTTGGGAAAGACTGACCCTACAAGATTAACTTGCCGTTTACAATGATAGCCAATTAAAATAAAGGCCAACTGAAGACATACAACAGTGAATAAAGTATACAGGAATCCAAGAACCCCTAAGGTTCAAAGGGATTAACCAACAGGAAAGGCCCTATGGATGAAGGAGCCTGTGCGGAACAAACACCAATCACACACAAATTTTCTTACAAAAGTTTTCAAAACACACACACAGCACAGAGTAGCTGTTAAAACAGCTTTTGTTAAAGAATTAGCAAATTTCTGACAGAAAAAGTTAGTGAAAAGACACTACTTAGCTCAGCCAGCTCGAGACCACGTCTTTGCTAGTTAGTGGCAAACGAGATCTGGGGGACTGGTAGTGGTGCATCCTGGGATATAGTAAGCTCAGCCAATAAGAGACTTCGCTCTTTGGCATAAGCGTGCCGAGTCGGAGCCGAGGGATCGGCTCCGAACCCATCAGTCAGAATGTAGGCGAGATAGGATCACATAACATCTGGCAATTCAATGGTTTGATTAATGGACATTTCAGAGATCACTTTTGGCAGAAATGATGGATTAGTTCTCAGAGACACTCTATCTCTATGAAAAATCAAGTATGGACTCTTGATACATAAAGCTTGAAGCTCAGAAATACTTCTAGCAGAAGTAATGGCGACCAAAAACAAGGTTTTCCATGACAAATGCTTGAGGTCGCAAGAAGAGGCTGGTTCAAAAGGTGGCATTGTCAGAGCTTGTAGAACTAATGATAAATCCCATGGTTGAATAGGTTCTCTAAAAGTGGCTTCAGATTATTCACACCTCTTATGAAGGTCTTGCACAATTTGTGGGACATAAGAGAGGAATCTTGGACACCCTCATGAAAATTAGAAATTGCAGCCAAATGAACTCTAATGGTAGACCCGATTAGAAAAAGGTTGGCCAGATGTATTATCGACACTGGTGCTGAGAAGGGATCTACTTGTTTATCTTTCAGCCAACAGGTAACTCTTTTCCACTTGCTCAGATAATTCTAGTGGAAGACTTATGAGATGCAATGAGAATGTCACGTACTGGTAAAGAAAGATCATTCTGCCTGGCAATCAAGGGAATTGTAGTAGCCAAGCTGTGAGCTTCAGGCTGTTCCAGTTTGGATGAATCCGGTTCTGTGGATGTGAGATCAACTCAGGGGTTGGATGGAGAATCCATGGTCGATCTAGTAGATGAGGCCAAAGGAAGGGGAACCAAATCTGTCAAGGCCAATATGCTGCTATGAGGATCACCTTGCTCTTCAACCGACGGGCTTTCTTCAGAACCTGGGGAATGAGGGGAAAGGGTGGGAATGCGTAAAGAAGACCCGAGGGCTAATCGTGGACTATAGCGTCCCTGGGTGAATGTCCCGGAGGGGGAATCAGGATGAAGTAGTTGTTGCATTTGTAGCTGGTCGGGGTTGCAAAGCGGTCGCAGCAAGGACGGCCCCATCGGTGGAAGATCTCCGCCACTATCAAGGGATTCACGGACCACTCGTGAGGTTGAAGAATGCACCTGCTGAGTCTATCTGCTATCACGTTGGAACTCCTGGGAATGTGCATTGCTAGAAGAAAATGGTTGGTAGCCATTGCCCATTGCCATATCCTCATGGCCTCTCGACAAAGGGGGTAAGACTTGGTTCCACCTTGCTTGCTGATGTACCAGACCACCGCCATGTTGTCTGATTGAATCACAATTGTCCCAGACGGTAGCAGGGGGTGGAATGCTTGCAACTACAGAAGCACCGCCCTCAGCTCTAGAACATTTATATGCAGATGGGCCACTAGTTCGGACCAAGTGCCTTGGACTGTTTGTCCCTGACATAGCCTCCCCCACCCCATCAGGGAGGCGTCCGTGGTCACTGTGGCCTTGGGTTGCTGGGGGGAAAAAGGGCAAGACCACTGTGTCAGATTGTGTGTCATCCACTAATTTAAATCCTGTTTGCACCTGTGGGTTACTTGAATCATGGCTGAAAGAGGATGCTGAAAGGGATACCATTGGGTGAGCAGTAGCCATTGTAGAAGCCTCATGTGAAAACTGGCCAGGGGGACAATGGTGATGGAGGCTGCCATGGAACCCAACAGCTGTAGAACCAAGTGAGCCGTGGATTTCTCCCTTGGAAGGATTGGAATCAGTTGTTGCTTTATCTTTAAATTCTGTGCTCTGGAATGGCAGCTCTGCAGTTCTTTGTGTTCAAGATAACCCCTATGAATTCTGTCGACTGAGATGGGGTGGGATTGGATTTTTGCCAGTTTATGGTTATGCTTAGCCTTTGTGCAGTGAGGAGAGAGTATGCCAGGGCTTCTTCCAATAGATGTCTGGTGGGGGCGGAAATGATCCAGTCATCTAGGTATGGAAACACCTGGAATCCTTGAAGTCGCAAGTGAGCTGTGACAACTGCCATGCACTTTGTGAACACTCTGGGGGCTGTAGAGAGTCTGAAGGGCTGTAATCTGAACTGGTAGTGACTGGCTCCCGCACGTAAGAGCAGAAAACTTCTTGATGGCCTGTCCACTTTTATGTGGCAGTACGCACCTTGAAGATCTATCAAGCACATCCTATCGTCTTTTTCCAAAAGCGGGATGATTGGCTGTATTGTGACCAATCGGAATTTTTGTACTCTCACAAACTTGTTCAATAAACAGAGATCCAAAATTGGTCTCCAGTCCCCAGTTTTCTTTGGCACCAAAAATAGTCTTGAGTAGAATCCGGATCCTATCTGGTCTGGAGGGACTATTTGGATGACTCTCTTAGCAGCTTTTCTATCTCTAATGCTGCTTCTTCCCTTTAACTGGGTGGAATGTCGGGAAGGTTTTTTGAAGGGACAGGACAAAGATCGAAGGGGATATGATAACCTCTGGTTATAATCCTTTGTACCCAAGAATTGGTGGTGATGGTTAGCCAGGCAGAAGGGTACAAGGAGAAACGTCCCCCAACCACCTCCAGAGGAAAGGAGTTGGGCCGCTCTTCAGGAGCGCTGGTAGGATTGGCCAGGGAAAAAATCCCTGGAACCCTGGTTACGCAGACCCCCTCTGCCCTGAAAGGAGCGTCTTCCCTGTGAGTTTCCCCACCTGCCTCTAGGGAGAACTGGGCCTGTGTGTCACGGAAAGGACCCTGAGATTTCTTGAACCATATCTTCCCACTCTTTTGGTTTCGGGAGAAAGCATGTTGAGGGGAAGAATAACGGACACCTACGGCAGAAAGGGTCTTACCGTCCTGTTCACATCTTGCCAGTGTGCTTTTAACTTTGGGTCCAAACAACGAGGAGGCCTCAATGGGAGAATTAAGAAAGGAAGCCTTAAAGGGTTCCGTGAAATTGCACAAGCACATCCATGCGTGTCGTCTTAAGACTGCAGCTGAACCCGCTGCTCTAGCTGCTCCTTCTGATGCTTGAAATATCAGTCACATATAGGAGTTAGATATTTACTCAATGGTGGCCAGCTGAGAGGCCACTTTGTCACGGACCTCATCAGACACGACACCAGCCAAGGTTTCAGAGAGCTCAGAAATCAGATCCCATTGAAGCCTGGTAAAGTGTGCCATATAATTCAGGGACCTGATAGTAAAGGTCGCTGATGCAAAGGTGCGCGTCCCTATCCTGTCCAGGGCCTGGGACTCTTTGTTAGGCGGATGGACAGTCTGGCTTTCTTCTTCTGCCAGATCCTTTTTTGTTGCGGCCACCACCACCAAAGCATCCACAGAAAGACCTTTTAATCAATGGGGATCCATAGCAGGAGGGGACAAAATCTTATCTGGCCTCCGAGGAATAGCTTCAATGGTGTCAACAGCCTTCCAAGCACGCTGCACGATAAGTCGTACAAGTTCATCGGCAGGTGGAGTAACCCAGGAGGTAGGGGGCCGGGCGCGAAAGGCCTGCAGGAACACAGATTCCTCAGAGGTCGGATTAGAGGACTGCCCGTCACCTCTCTGTTTCAGGATTTCGAGGATATCACCAAAGGATACCTCAGAGGGTGACCGAGGGGATCCTTCCCCCCCTCATCAAAATCTGTGTCTTCAGTGAGGGACTCCTCTGTGGAGTCCATGTGCTTCCTCTTACACAAACTTTTCTGGTGGACTTCCTTAGCGGGAGAAGCTGGGGAAGACAGCGGAAAAGGGGTTTCCTGTGGGAATATGTCCTGAGGCCCTTGCACCCGGTGTCCGCTCGGTGCGATTTGTGAAACCAGTGTACCAGAGGAGGGCTGAGGGATGGACAGTCTAGTATCGCCAGCAGCAGCGAAAGCCTTCTCCATCAGTTGGAAGGCTGGTCCACCTGAAGAGAAGTGAATGTCTAGGACAGGGGTCACCCCTCCCCTAAGTGGCTCAGCCTGCCGACCCGAAGTCCCTGGATAACTGTGGAGCAGCAAACTATGCATGTCACAACTGACATCCTGGGTCGTAGCAAAACTTTCCTGCCACGAAGGCAACTGCGGTTCCTTAGTGAGATCCATAAAGGGAACCGCAGAAGAGGAAGACTGTGCTATATCCATGGACTTCAAAGGCAATGAAGGAGGAGAATAAGAAGGGGTCTTTGGAGATGGGTGATCACCTCCCAAGGAAGGATAGTTCCTGGGGGATGGGATATCTCTGGCCAAGAGTACCTGATCCACAAGACGTAACACATCGTGTTCGGAAAGGCTTCTAGTGGACCTTACAGAGACTGAGAGAGAAACAGGCCTGTCCACAGAAGAGGCAAACTCGGTGCCCATCTGACCAGTCCACACCGAGAACAAAGGTGCCAAGAGAGACTGGACTATGGGTGTCTGCACAGAAGAAGTCATCGGTGCCGAGGTCATGTTCTGCACCGACACAGGGATCGGTGCCGAAGTGGTTGTCAATACCGAAGATGGAACCGACAAAAATCGAAGTCATGTACTTACCATAACGTTCTATGTGAGTTGTTTATCTCACCTTTATTCTTACTGATGGGTTGAAGCCGATCCTTGGCTCCGACACGGCTGATAGCAAGCTCAAGGTTTGCCAGTAGCTCAAGACCAGCCCCTTATCTCACCATGCACTGCTAGAATTACCTCAGATCTTGTTTGCTGCGAATAATAGTCTATACATATATATACATATATACAACCTATACATACACTCTCATATATATCTACGAAGAAGAGTACCCAAAGGGAAAGAGAAATATTGAATAACCAGGATGGCACTAGCCTCTAAGTCAACAGTCAGCCAAGAGAGGGAAGGAGGGAGGGACGTGAGAATAAAGGCGAGATAAACAACTCACATGGAACGTTATGGTAAGTACATAACTTCTATACGTGAAGTTGTTAATCTCGCCGATTATTCTTACTAATGGGTAGCGTCCCTAGCACCCTCAACCCTGGGTGGCTCATGGCAGTATGTTTTTCAGTACTGTAGAATCAAAGGAAGACCTGTCCCTAGAAGCCTTATCTACTTTGTAATGTGAGATAAAGGTATGAGGAATAGACCAAGTGGCTGCAGCGCAAATATCGTCAAGGGACAATTTAGCTTGAAAAGCAGAAGAGGTAGAGACAGCTCTGGTAGAATGACCTTTTGGTTTGTACGTTAAAAGCATGTTCACATTTTCATAAACAAAGGATATACAATCAGATAACCATTTAGATAAGGTTGTTTTAGCCACTGGATTGACTTTTCTTGCTTCTGAAAAGGCTACAAAAAGTTGATCTGATTTTCTAACATCCTTAGTTCTGTCAAGATAAAATCTGAGTTGTCTGTGAACATCAAGTTTGTGCAGCATATATTCTAAGTTGTTAAGAGTGGTAGGGGAAGAACACTAGTAGTTCAATAACCTGATTGATGTTTGACTCAGAACAGACTTTAGGTAAAAAAGAGGGATTCATTCTGAGAGATACTCTATCAGCATGGAAGAACATGTAGGGTGGTCTGATGGATAATGCTTGAAGTTCTGACACTCTGCAGGCAGACGTAATGGCCACAAGAAAAATTGTTTTCAACTATAAGAACTTTAAATCACAAGAAAAAGTTGGTTCAAAGGGAGGAAGAATAAGTTGAGACAGCATAATTTTAAATTCCAGGGAGAAAAGGGAATTTTGATCGGAGGTCTCATATGAAGAACGCCTTTAAGGAAGGTTTTGGATAATTTATGGCTCATAATATTTGAGCCATCAAGACCAAGGTGAAAATTTGAGATAGCAGCTAACTGAACTCGAACTGCTCGAACAGCTGCTGCCTCTTCCTTAAAAATTTTTGTCAAAAATTCCAAGATCGAAGATAGCGGACCTCGAAAAGGGTCAATGTTCTGCCCATTGGCCCAAACTGAGAACCTTTTCCATTTGCTGCCATATAATTTCCTGGTAGATGACTTGTGAGAGGACAAGAGAATCTGTCTTATATCTTCTGAAATTGAATGAAGCCTGGCAATTAGGGGAAGTGGATTAGCCAAGCAGTCAGTTTCAGGGACTGTAGAGAAGGATGAAGGTCCACTGACAGGTGCGTCAGAAGGTCCGGAACTGGGTCCAGGATCCATGGATCCTCTAACAGATGATGGTGAAGAAATGGAAACCAAATCTGTCAAGGCCAGTAGGGGGCTATGAGTATAACCTTCCTTCCCAGCAATTTTGCTTTCTGTAGAAATCTGAGTATTAATGGGAAGGGTGGAAATGCATAAAGGAGACCCGGGGGCCAATCGTGTAAAAGTGCATTTCTCGGGGGATGACCGGGAGGTGGTATCAGAGCAAAGTAGCTTCTGCATTTTGAATTGATGCGGCTGGCAAAAAGGTCGTAGCAAGGCTGGCCCCATTTGCGGAAAATCAACTCCGCAACCTGTTGATTGAGAGACCCCTCGTGAGGGAGCAATATTGCCCTGCTTAGCTTGTCCGCTATGACGTTGGATTTTCCTGGGATGTGCGTTGCTAACAGAAAACGCTGGGACAACACAGCCCATTGCCAAACCCTGAGGGCTTCTCGACAAAGGGGGTAAGACTTGGTTTCGCCCTGCTTGTTCAAGTACCAGATTACTTAGATGTTGTCGGTCTTTATTGCAATAGTTCCTAGAGGGAGAGAGTCCTGAAAGTACTGCAATGCCAGAAGTACCGCTCTCAGCTCTAGAACATTGATGTGTAGATGTGATTCTTGATCTGTCCATGTGCCTTGGGCAGTCTTTCCCTGAAAATGCCTCGCCCAGCCTATCAGGGAAGCGTCCGTGGTCACAGTGGCTACTGGGGGGGGGGCCAAAGGGTCTCCCTACTGTAACATGAAGAGACGTCAACCACCACCGAAGGTCTCTCCAGCAAGAATCAGTGATAAGAATCATGTGGTGCATTGGAAGTTTCTGGTAAGACCACTGAGTGAAAAGAAGCCATTGAAGGATTCGCATATGCATCCTTGCGAGTGGTATAGCCAAGATTGCTGCCGCCATCAAACCTAGTACTTTCAATACCTCCGCTGCTGTAGCTTTGTTCTCTGACACCAGTGAGCTGACGTTTTGGCGAAGAAGGGAGACTCTTTCGATAGGGAGATGTAGAGTGGTGGTTGAGGTATCTAACTCTGCTCCTATAAAAACAGTATGCTGAGATGGCGATAAGGCAGACTTTTCGAAGTTGATCGTAATGCCTAATTGATGGCAGTGTCAGAGTGTATTGTGTCGCCAGAGTCAATTGATGCCTGGTGGTAGCGGTGAGGAGCCAATCGTCTAAGTATGGAAACACCTGGAATCCTAGATGCCTCAGGTGAGCAGTGACCACTGCCATGCATTTGGTGAATACTCTGGGGGCTAAAGTGAGACCAAAGGGCAGGGCTCGAAACTGGTAATGACTGGCTCCCAGCCGGAAGCGCAGATGATCTCTGGAGCATCTGTCCATCTTTATGTGATAGTACGCGTCCTTGAGATCTATGGAGCACATCCAATCTCCTGTCCCTAAAAAGGGAAGAATGGACTGAAGCGTGACCATTCGGAACTTTTAGTTATGCACTTACCATAACTTTTAGTTATGTACTTACCATAACTTTAGATGTATGGGATCCATCTCGCCTACATTCTCTACAGATGGGTTCGGAGCCGATCCTCGGCTCCGACTCGGCATGCTATACAATAGCACAAAGTCTCTTATTGGCTGAGTTACCTCATATCCCAGGATGCACCACTACTGCTTCCCCAGATCTTGTTTGTCCGCACACATGCACACACACACACACATAGACTGTTGTTATAAGATTGCCAGGTGTTTCAAGAGAGGAAAACAGTTGTATTCAGACCGTCTGGCCTCCAAGGCAGGGGGAAGGAGGGTGGGTTATTAGGAATGTAGGCGAGATGGATCCCATACATCTAAAGTTATGGTAAGTACATAACTAAAAGATGTAATGTGATCCTATCTCGCCTACATTCTCTACAGATGGGACAGTGTCCCTAGCACCTAATTCCTGGGTGGCTCATTGGAAAACGGTCCGGAGAACCGTGGAACCGAAGGAAGCTCGACCCCTAGATGCCACATCCAATTTGTAGTGAGTAATAAAGGTGTGTAGAGAAGACCACGTAGCAGCCGCACAAATGTCATTAATAGAGAGCTTGGAATGAAAGGCTGCCGAAGTGGCCATAGCCCTGGTAAAATGAGCTTTCACTGGAATTGTAAGCTCTTTATTTGAAATGTGATAAATATGACTGATGCAGTCTCTGATCCACTTGGCAATAGTGACCTTCGTGATTGCTTTGCCCAATTTATTGTCCGAAAAGGACACAAACAGTTAATCTGATTTTCGTGCTTGGTGTGTCCTATCCAAATAGAAACGTAATTGTCTGTGCACATCTAAGCTGTGAAAGGTATACTCAGCTCTGTTTGTATACTTAGGGAAAAAAACGGTAATTCCAGTGATTGTTGCAAACAAAAATTAGAACAAACCTTTGGTATAAAGGATGGGTTTGGTCTAAGAGATACTCTATCCTTGTGAAATACCAGGTATGGTGGTTTGACACACAAGTTTGAAGTTCTGAAACCCGCCTGGCTGATGTGATAGCAACTAGAAGAGCAGTCTTCCAAGAAAGAAATTTCAAGTCACAGGTTGCTGCCGGCTCAAAGGGAGGTGCGGTTAAAGCTGCTAATACTACGTTAAGGTCCCACGGTGGTGCGGGATGAGATATAGGGGGCCGTAGAAGCCAAGCTCCTATAATAAAGGCTTTGCACAACTTATTGCTCATTAAGGGTGGTTCTCGTGAAAATTGGAAATAGCTGCCAATTGAACTTTGATGGTAGAAACCGAACAACCTTGGCTGAACAGGGAAGTTAAAAACTTCAGAACCTCTGACACCGAAGCTGTCATAGGGTCTAATCCTCGGAGTTGGGCCCAAATAGCAAACCTCTTCCATTTACTGCTATACATCTTTTTTGTAGAAGTTTTGTGGGCCGAGGACAAAATATGCAAGACTTCAGGGTCGAAAGAATGGCTCCTAACTATGGTCGGAAGAGGAGTAGCCAAGCTGCTAGCTTCAATGAATGTAGGGACTGATGGAGCTGTCCTGACTGATGCGTCAGGAGGTCCGGAATTTGGTCTAGGAACCAGGGACCGTCCAATGCATACTTGCGAAGAAAGAAGAACCAAACTTGAAGAGGCCAGTATGGGGCGATTAGAATCATTTTGCTTCCCAAGCGAATCGCCTTCTGAATCACCTTGGGGAGAAGGGGAACCGGTGGAAAAGCATATAGCAGAGCAGAGGGCCAAGGTTGGACCAGAGCATCCCTGGGCATCTGCCCCGGAACTGGAATGAGAGAGAAGAACTGCTGGCATTTTGCGTTGAGGGGAGTTGCGAAAAGATCGCAATATGGAACTCCCCATCTGGTGAAAATCTGTGTTACCACTTTGTGATTCAAGGACCATTCGTGAGGGGAGAGAATAGTCCTGCTCAGTCTGTCGGCTATCACATTGGATGTCCCCGGAATGTGTGTTGCCACTAGAAAGCGTTTGGTAGCAATCGCCCAATCCCGTACCTTCATGGCCTCTCTGCAAAGGGGGTAAGACCTGGTCCCTCCTTGCTTGTTCAAGTACCAGACTACCGACATATTGTCGGACTGAATGGCAATCGTCCCCGAGGAGTGATCGTGCAATGCTTGCAACATTAAAAGCACCGCCCTCATTTCCAGGATATTGATGTGGAGAAGATTCTCGTCGGAGTGCCACGTGCCTTGGACCGACCTGTCCAGATAATGTCCCCCCCACCCTGTCTGGGAGGCGTCCGTAGTCAACGTGGCTGAGGGAATGGGGGCGAAGGTAAGCCCTGATCCAGGTTGGAGGAAAGAAGCCACCAACGAAGATCCTGTTTGCATGTCTCTGTGATCAATATGTGGTGACTGAGGGGGAGGTCTTGATAAGACCACTGGACTGAGAGGAGCCACTGGAGTATCCTCATATGCAACCTTGCTAAGGGGACGAGAAGAATGGCGGCTGACATGGAACCTAGCAGCTGCAGTACCATTCTCGCTGGAGCGCTACGTCTGAGGAGTAACGCCCGAACCTGAGACTGCAATGTTGCTATTCTTTCCGCAGGAAGATAGACTCGCATCTGCCTTGAGTCTATTTCTGCACCAATAAACAGAATACGCTGTGACGGCAGCAATACGGATTTTGTCCAATTGAAGGTGATTCCTAAGGAGCTGCCTATGGAGATAGTGGCTGCTAGAGTTTTTAAGAGTAGATGCCTTGAGGTGGCAGTTAGGAGCCAGTCGTCTAGGTATGGAAACACTTGGAATCCTAGACTTCTCAGGTGAGCAGTCACCACTGCCAAACATTTGGTGAACACCCTGGGGGCTGTGGTGAGACCAAAGGGCAGTGCACGGAACTGGAAATGACTGTCTGGAAATGACTGTCCCCTAGGCTGAAGCGCAAGTGTCTCTTGGACGCCTGATCTATCAGGATGTAATAATATGCGTCCTTGAGATCTATGGAGCACTTCCAAACACCCTTCTCCAGAAGCGGGAGAAAGGTTTGCAAGGTGACCATCCGTAATTTGGACTTTTTGACTGATCGGTTTAGCCTGCTGAGATCCAAAATGGGCCTCAAGTCCCCGGTCTTTTTTGGTACCAAAAAGAATCTTGAGTAAGTCCCTGATCTGGCCTGATCTGCGGGGACAGGTTGGATGACTCCTTTTTGAAGCAGCTTTGAAATTTTGATGCCTGCCATATCCCGTTGACTGGGTGGCGGGTCCGGGATTCTTCAGGATGGTGGGGTGGGGTTGAGAGAAGGGAATGGTGTAACCTCTGGCGATGATTCGGAGCACCCATTGGTCCTGAGTGATACTTTCCCAGGCCTTTAGGTGCCTCGAAAAACAACCCCCGACTGGCTCCGGAGCTGCACAGTCGGGCACTCCTTCAGGGATGCTGGAAGGAGGAGGAGCCACGAAAGGACTCGCGGTCTCCAGTGTTGCGGGGGCCTCCGCCGCCTCTGGGACGGCATCTCCCTGAAAAATTTCCCCTTCCTCTGCCTCTAGAGGGGTAATCGCTCTGCTGCGATGAGTAAGACTTTTGAGACTTACGGAACCACATTTTCCCTCCTCTTCGAGCCTTGGGATAAGGCCTGAAGGGAGTGGAAAACCGGGCCCCTACGGCAGTTAAAGTCTTACCCTCCTGCTCGCAGCGAGTCAACATGTCCTTTACCTTGGGTCCAAAAAGGGAGGACCCATAGAAGGGGGCATCAGCAAAGGAAGACATAAAGGCCTCCGCAAAGTGACACAGGCATAGCCAGGCCTGTCTCCGTTGAGCAACACCTGTGCCCGCCGCCCTGCTCGCTCCTTCGGCTGCATACGAAATGAGCCTCATGGACGAGTTGGACAGGGAGGACAGGGTAGCCAACTGGGAGTTAACCGTCTGGGCTAACTGCTCAGGTAAGTTACCAGAGACGGTATCCAAAAGCTCCTTGACCAGATCCCTCTGCAGTCTCGTAAAGTGCGTCAGGTAGTTCAGAGACCTTAATGTAAAGGTTGCAGAAGCAAGGGTGCGCTTCCCATACCGATCCATGCTCCTAGACTCCTTATTAGGAGGATGGACGGACGTTGAAGCCTCTGCCACATCTTGTTGGGTAGCAGATGCCACCACCAAGGCATCTACAGCCACACCTTTGGTAAGAAAGTCCTTATCAGGGGGTGCCGAAAAGAATTTATTGGGGCGAGCTGGCACCGGTTCAACAGAGTCCGGATGTTCCCACGCCCTTCGAGAGATCAAATCCAGGAGCTCATCGAGGGGCGGAGACACCCAGCAGGCGGAGGGGTGCGCCCCGAAGGCCTTGAGAGACACCGACTCCTCAGCAGAAGCGGGTTTGGACTGCCAGTTGCCTCGTTGCTTAAGGATTTCCAAGATGTCCGCAAAGGATACATCATCCGAGGACGACTTGGGGACCCTTCCGCATCATCAAGGTCGGTATCCGAGGTGAGAGACTCATCAGGGGTCAACGTGCTTCCTCTTGCACTGTCTCTTCCTCGGGGTTCCTCGAAGACGTTTCGGAGGGACCGCCAGGAAGAAGGGAACCCCCACGGGGTAACCTCAGGCCCAGGCTCTGCTGTCGTGAGACAGGGGATTACAAAGGAACCAGTCTCCGTGCCAAGGGAAGGTGGTGGTGAGATGGTAGAAGTGGCCAGAGAGGATTTGGCCAAGGCACTCCTCATGGCCTTGAAGGCGGGACCCCAGAGTCCTGGGAAGGTTCAACCCCAAGGCCACAACAGCAGTAGGAACTCCGCCGCCCGCACCGAGAGGAGGCTCGAACCAGAAAGTATCGGTCCCAAAGCGTCTCCCGGGCGACAGAGGAGGTCAGCGTGAACACCGACCCGAAGGGCGGGGTTGGAGTTAGGGTCGAAACCGACCCGACAACCTCTACCGGCTCCACCAACACCGACTCCAACGGCGCCGAAGCTGTTGGCGGAGGAACCAAGATGGCAGGGTGGGAAAACGGCTCCGGAGCCGACTGGGCTGGAGCCGAGACCAACTTTTGAAAGACCGGAGACTGAAAAAGCCTTTGAAGCACCCTGTCTACATCCGAATCGGACATCCTCGACGACCGAGAAGAGACCGACCGGGTCCGAGTCGACTTCTCCACCGGCTCCGAAAGACTGGGGGACCGGCTCCGAATGGTTTCGAGAAGTATCGGCGCAGAGGGAGATTCCACCACTACTGCAATTTCCCTCAGAGCCGATGTGGAATTTGGCACCGAAGGGGAAGAGTCTGAGCGGGCAACCTCCATCGGCTCCGAAGGCAGTGGAGCCGATGAAGATGACTCGCCTCTCGACGCCCAAGCTCTCGGCTCCGAAGGCAGAGGAGTCGAGGCTGGAGACATCGAGGCAGACCGTTCCGCCCTCGGCTCCGAAGTCCGTGGAGCCGACGGAGAAGCCTGCCTTGACTTTTTGCTGCCGGATCCGACGGGCTGGTCGGAGCCGAAGATTTTTTCTTCCCCGACGGGGAAGAAGAAGAAGAAGATAGGGCTTCCTCAAAGGAAGGGGTCATAAGCCCTTTCAAAATCAACTTATTTTTCCTCTCTTGGAGCACGCGAGAGGAAAAAGCCTGGCAAACGCTACAGGATTCCTGTAGGTGCTTCGGCCCCAAACAGTATACACATAACAAATGGTCGTCCGTAATGGACATTTTGTAAGAGCATTTTGAACACTTTTTAAATCCTGATGGCCTATGTTCTTTAGACATGGCTATCTACTTCCACTGAACTTTAAAGAGAGAGAACTTCAGCATTGACTATAAGAAAAATACACGTAGACTAAGGCAAGGTCCCTCTAAGTTAAACGAGAGCACTTGCCACCAAGAAAAAAATACAATTTACCACAAAGTTGTAAAAATTAAAAACACACAATGAGTAGCTGTTAAACAGCCCTAACTAAAGCGCGAGGGCTAGGCAAAGGCCCCTCTAACTTAAATGGGATCCTTTACCGTTGACAAAGCACAATTTTTTCCACAAACTTTCAAAGAAAAATCAGTCACACAACAATAAATAGCTGTTAAAACAGCTTTTGGGTAAATTTAGCAAAATTTCTGACAGAAATTTAAGCACTAGAGGCACTTAGCTCAGCCAAGTCCGAGACCACGTCTATGCTGTAGAAGCGGCAAACGAGATCTGGGGAAGCAGTAGTGGTGCATCCTGGGATATGAGGTAACTCAGCCAATAAGAGACTTCGTGCTATTGTATAGCGTGCCGAGTTGGAGCCGAGGATTGGCTCCGAACCCATCTGTAGAGAATGTAGGCGAGATAGGATCACATTACATCGATAGATGTATGCGATCCATCTCGCCTACATTCGTAACTGATGGGCTCGGAGCCAAGAAACGGCTCCGACTCGGCCGATAAACTAGCACGAAGTCTCTGATTGGCTGGGCCAACCCCTCTATCCCAGGATGCACCACACCCAAGCCCCCAGATCTTGTTTGCCCCACACAAACTCTCCCTCACATGCACTCAACTCATGGAGATACGTGATCCAGAGAGAAGAAATTAGACCTTCAGTGGAAACCCCAAAAGTGTTTCCTCCAAATCCTTCAAGTAGGGGGCAGGAGGGGAGGTATATACGAATGTAGGCGAGATGGATCGCATACATCTATCGTTATGGTAAGTACATAACTAAAAGATGTAGTGTGATCCTATCTCGCCTACATTCGTAACTGATGGGACCGCGTCCCTAGCACCTATATCCTGGGAGGCTCACTGGAAAAAACACTCCTGAGCACTGTGGAACCAAAAGACTCCCGACCTCTGGACGTCAAGTCCAATTTGTAATGAGAAACAAAGGTGTGTGGAGAAGACCGAGTGGCAGCAGCACAAATTTCATCCACAGACAGTCTGGAGTGGAAAGCTGTTGAAGTTGCCATGGCCCAAGTAGAATGAGCTCTAACTGGGAATGGGAGGGACCTTCCTGTTGATGAATAAATGAAGGACACGCAATCCCCGATCCATCTGGCGATCGTGGCCTTAGTGACTGGTTTGCCAATTTTGTTATCTGCAAAGGCAACAAATAGTTGATCTGATTTTCTGTCCTGCTGCGTCCTACCCAGACAGAAACGTAATTGTCTATGCACATCCAACTGGTGAAATCCGTATTCTGCATCGTTGGAAAAATGGGGAAAGAAGACTGGAAGCTCAATAGATTGTTGAAGGTGAAGAGCAGAAGAAACCTAAGGGAGAAAGGATGGATTTAATCTCAGGGATACTCTGTCCCTATGGAAAATGAGATAAGGAGGCTTGGCAGAAAGGGCTTGAAGTTCTGAAATCCTTCTGGCAGAAGTAATAGCTACCAAAAATGCGGTCTTCCATGACAAGAATTTTTTCTCACAAGTTGTTGCTGGTTCGAAAGGAGGAGACGTCAAGGCACCAAGGACCACATTCAAATCCCATGGCAAAACTGGATGCGATATTAGGGGGACGAAGCAACCACGCTCCTTTAAGAAAGGCTTTACACAATTTGTGACTCATGAGTGAAGGATCAAAGGCAACATGGAAATTGGAAATTGCTGCTAATTGTACCTTCAGCGTAGAAACGGCGGAACCTTGGCTAAAAAGAAAAGCCAAAAAATCCAGAACCGCGGAAACAGGGGCTGTCAGGGGATCAAGGTTATGCTGCTGGGCCCAAATAGCAAATCTCTTCCATTTGCTAAAGTAAATACCCTTGGTAGAAGGCTTATGCAAAGAGAACAATATTCGAACCACCTCGGTGAAAAAGAACTATGACAAAAAGGATCAGAACGCCATGGTAAAAGAACAATAACTAATGTTAAAGGGTCAGGTTCGCCTTCAGAAGGGCATATGGGACCGCTGGGAAGAGCACCTAGATCCTGGGGAAGGAATGGAACAAACTTCTTGAGTTTCTTAGGTAGTTGCTGGGGAGCGTTATGGAGGCCAAGTCCAATTTGTAATGGAACAAAGCTCATCTAGCCTTGCATGGCCGCTGCACAAAACATGTCCAAAGGTGGCCCAAGTTGAAAAGCCTCTGAAGTACAAAAACTCCTGTAGTGGAAAAAGTGCTCTGGTTTGGGCACTAATGGATTGCCCTTGGGTAACAAAAGCAGTGATGACCTAAGAATGCCAGCTGACAAGGTCTTTTTAGAAACAAGACAGCTGTTTGAAATCTGGCAAGGAAACAAAAGGAAGGCAGTTTTTCTAAATTTTGGTTTCTGTCACAATAGAGATATTACTGACTTTTTGAGCCAAGATAATGTAGCTTTAAAGACTAGCAGCGTCTGAATAGTTAGAAAAAATACTTTTATTATCTGAATATTTGAAAAAGATGCTTTTTTGAAGTTTTTTTTAGGTAAAAAGGATGGATTAGTTAAAAAAGAGGTGGGCGTCAAGAAAAACTAAATAAAGATCTTCCAACCGAAGATAGTTATGAAAAATTCAGGAGATCTCCTGGCAGATGTAATCTCTTTTAGAATAATGAATTAAATAGAAGATATTTCAGAAGTTTAGAAAAGTCAGGCTCAATCCTATAAAGAAATTTAGATCCCACTGAGGAGGAGGATTCAACAGAAGAGCATTTAGTAGGAAAATTCCTTTGGCTAATAGCGTGCAGAGCCTTTATGTCAGCATATTATTTAAAAGCATCCCGACAGGAAAATTAGAAATAGGATTTTTGAACTCTGACTTAGGAAGAAGAGGGAGCCTAGCCTCCTGATTCTGCTAAGAAGTCCAGAACTGCCTGAACAGGGGCAAATATTAGCCAATATTTTGGGCCTGAAGAAAATAAGAGATGAAAATTATTTGTTGTGTAAAAGACTTGGTAGAGGCAGAAAGTGAAGAACAGTATACATAAAAAATCTCTAGAGATCAAAGGTAGCCTGATGAATATTTTAGTGGAGCAAATCCATGTGTGAAGTTTAGCTGGGATTTACCGGTGTAGCTGACCGACAGAATTAGTAGAGAGGAAGCACTGGGTCCAGATGCTACTTGCCGCACCAAAAGGTGTGAGATGAGAGAAGGATCAAACTTGTCGAAGGCTGCCATGGCAATGAGAATCAATTTGCCTCAAACGGTCCAGTTCGGGCACACAGAGAAATCAGAGCAATGAGGAAGGCATAAAGAAAAGATGCACGGCCAGGGGCGGGTGGAATCAATTTGGCTCTCAAAACTTCTGCCGAGAGGGAAGAGGCTGAAGAGAATCAATTTGGAGCTGTTTTGAGGAGTAGCAAGGATGGGCAACATGGACGGCTTCTATTGGAGAAAAATCTCTTCTGGGATGCATTGTTTGCATGACAGACGTTTGAGGCTTGGAATAGCTAGAAAAGATCGCAACGCTATTGACCCCATTTCAGAAAAATCTCTTCCACTATGGATTGTTTGAGACCACTGGATCGCCCAGAGCCCAAGTCTGAGCGCTTGTCTATTAATAAGGGGTAGGACTTGATAAGGACCTTCCTGTTTGTTGATATATCAAACTGAGAACATAGTGAGGAGTGTGGATTCGTAAATAACATTTCAAGGGAAGGAAGTCGCTGAGGGGACTTGGTTCAAGCCTGCCTCATCAATATTGTCTTTATTTGCAGAGTGTACTGTGGAAGCTGGTTACCGGGAGGGGAACCATCCTGCCAGTCATCTGACCCCGTTAAGATCAGGGAGGCATCCTGGGTTGATAATGCCATGGTGGACGGAGCGGCAGGCCCCGTCCTTGGAGAACCTGAGCACAGATCCAAGTAGCATCGGAGGCTTTAGATGAAAACTGCAAAATGGAATCTGGGTGACGATGACACCATGCTCTGGTGACCACTGAGGGCGATGTGATCAGTGAAAGAGGCGCATGTAGGCGTTGCTGTGTCCAAGATATGGTGTGGCTGCAGCTATGAGAATGTGACCACTGAGTGAGAATTCTGGCCTGAACTTTCTGGCTGGCCAGAATGATCCTGCCATGAGGTAGCATGGCCATGCTGGCCTTTAATGAAATTCTGCTCTTCTCCTGACAGTGTTTAGAATGATCTGTGTATGAGTAAGATATTGTAGCTGACATGACTGGCAAATGACTAAGTGGGTTGACTGAGATGGTAAAGACTAAAGAAAGGTTAGGAAGGTAATCCCTGGCTGTAAGGATGCTGATGCCTCTGACTGGCTCTACCTGTGTAGTACAAGCTGTGTAAAGCTGGCTGCTGAGTGGTGCCTCTGGTGAGCAGACGTGGGCCAGTAGTTTGGTGAACACTCTGGGGGCTGTAGTGAGACCAAGCCTGCCATGTGGTGAACACTGCCCACTCTTTGGCCGAAAGTGGCTGAACCCAAGAGGCCCGCCTGTGAACTCTGATGTGATAGTACGTGGAGTGAAGATGGATTGAGTTAATAATCTCCTGTCCTTCTGTGTTTTCCTGTGAGAAGATTGAAGAGTGACCATTCGGAATATTGTCTTTCTCAGGAGACTTGTGAAGAGTGACCATATGGAATCTTGTCTTCAGTCTCTCCTCTTTTTGGGACTTGAGAGAAATTTTGGAGTAGATGTCTCCCGTCTTTTGGGGAGTTAAAATTGGTTGAATGGTTTTTTTTGCTCAGGCTCTGTATGATTACTATGCAATGGCTGAATGGCTCTTTACCCTTGGTTTCCGATTTTCTCACTCTAGACTTTCCTCCGGGTGGGGAAAGATTTAAGGGAGAGGGAGGATCAGGGAAGGACTCTGTTCAGAGTTAGGGAATGGACTGCGATGGTGCCTGTATAAGGTGAGGGCGACTGCTCCAAGGACAGTGGCAGGGCAACAATTAGGATTCCCGACTGCCTCCAGGAGGGACGGCAGCTTGTGCTAGGATTCTGAAGGGGGCTTATCAGAGACTCCTGTTTCCCTGTTGTCTCGGACCCCTCTGCCTCTAGGGGGCGTCTGTTGTTTACCCCCTCTAAGGTAGGCTGAACTGACCACGTGTGATATCTCGTGACCTTCTGTTGATTTCTGATAAACCACCAGAAGGGTGGAGGGGGGACTCAACCTAGAAGGGGTGGAGACAAAACGGACTCAACAGCAGAAGGAGTCTTTTCACCTGGTCCACCAAAGGTCTCCTTCACCTGAGGGCCAAACAAAGAGAACCCATCAAAGGGAGAATTTAAGAAGGAATTAAAAGGATCATAAAATCACATAGCGCATCCAGGACCTGGCGGCTATTACACACAGCCTCACCTCTACATCATCCTACTTTGCCATAAGCGCGATATGCATGGAGGAGTTAGCAATGGAATGAGAATGGAGGCTTCTAGAGATGCTTAATCTTTCTAGCCCCCCCTGCTGGGCTAGGATCCTGAACTTCTCCCAGCTCCTTCAGGATTAGAGTCCTTAGGGATGGGGAAGGCGGAGAAGGATCTGCAAGTTCTTTTTTGGCCGCAGCCACCACCACCATATCAGTGGGGGACAATTTTGGTTAGGAATTGTTTGTCACTGAGGCAGTGAAAAAAATTTAGAAGGCCTCCTAGGGACTGGCTCAGTCAGTCAGGAGTATGCCGCCTTTGCAATAACCTGCATAAGGGGTCGAAGGCGGAGGAGACACAGGAGGTGGAGAGGCGAGAGATCAAAGCCTCTAGGTATACTGACTCATCCTCAGCACCTGTTTCCTGACTAAGGTTGGAAGCGGAGCAGCCAAGCCGCCAGTTTGAGAGTCCGTAAAGACGGATGGGCCTGCCCCGACTGATGAGTCAGGAGGTCCGGAATCGGATTCAGGATCCAGGGGCTGTCCACCGCATACTTCCGCAGGAATGGAAACCACACTTGACGGGGCCAGAATGGGGCTATCAGGATTATGGTGCTTCCCAGATGGATCGCCTTCTGAATCAGTCTGGGCAGTAGAGGAAGTGGGGGGGAAGGCATAGAGTAGACCAGAGAGCCATTTGTGGACCAACGCATCCCTGGGTTGTTCCCCTTGAGCAGGGTCAAGGAGAAGTAGTTGTCGCACTTCGCATTCAGCGGACTGGTGAATAGGTCGCAGCAAGGCTACTCCCACCGGGCAAAGATCCGATCTGCCACTTGATCGTTCAGGGACCATTCATGGGGCATCAGGATGTCCTTGCTCAGCCTGTCCGCTATAACATTGGATTTCCCGGGAATGTAAGTTGCCACTAGAAACCTCTGGGAAGCAATCGCCCATTCCCACACTCTCATGGCTTCTCTGCAAAGGGGGTAAGACCTGGTCCCTCCCTGTTTGTTGAGGTACCAAACCACTGACATATTGTCTAAAAGAATCGCAGTCGTCCCCAGTGTGAGAGAGCTGTGTAGTGCCTGCAACGCTAGAATCACTGCTCTCATTTCCAGGACATTGATATGTAGACGAGTCTCGTGATCTTGCCAAGTGCCTTGGACAGTCCTGCCCAGATAATGCCCCCCCACCCCACCCTATCTGGGAGGCATCCGTGGTCACCGTGGCAATGGGGGATGGAGGGTAGAAGGATTTGCCCAGGTTCAGGTTGGAGGAGAGAAGCCACCAGTGAAGATCCCGCCGTCACGAGTCCGTGATAATTATCGGGTGGGACAA
This sequence comes from Protopterus annectens, assembly GCF_019279795.1. NCBI lineage: Eukaryota > Metazoa > Chordata > Ceratodontiformes > Protopteridae > Protopterus > Protopterus annectens. Next base: position 1,258,312,915 of record NC_056741.1, on the reverse strand, counting down.
CGGAAGTTCCTGGAAGGACCATTGGCTCGATAGGAGCCATTGTAGAATCTGCATGTGCAGTCTTGCCAGTGGAACTAATAGAATAGAGGCCGCCATGGATCCTGAGTTGAAGGACTAACCTGGCCGGAACTTTCCGACAGGGCAATAGTTCCTTCACTTGGTTCTGTAAAATCCTTATCCTTTCTGTTGGGAGGTAGGCTCGCATTATTATAGAGTCTAGCTCTGTGCCTATAAAGGCAACACGCTGTGATGGCAGCATTACAGACTTTTCCAGTTGAATGGTATGCCTAGCAATTGACCCAATTCGATGGTAGTAGTCACAGCATGAGTGAGTAGATGCTTGGTGGGAGAAGTGAGGAGCCAGTCGTCTAGATACGGAAACACCTGGAATCCAAGGCGCCTCAGGTGAGCCGTTACCACTGCCAGGCACTTGGTAAACACCCTGGAGGCTATGGTGAGACCAAAGGGCAGGGCTCGAAACTGGTAGTGACTGGATCCCAGGCGGAAGCGTAAATGAGTCCTGGACGCCTTGTCTATCTTGATGTGATAATAGGCGTCCTTGAGATCGATGGAGCACATCCAAACTCCTTCCAGCAATGGAAAAATGGATTGTAGCGTGACCATCCGGAACTTGGACTTCTTTACGAAGAGGTTGAGACGGCTGAGATCCAGGATAGGTCTCAAGTCCCCTGTTCTTTTTGGCACCAAAAATAATCTTGAGTAAGTTCCTAATCCGGCCTGGCCTTCGGGGACTGGCTGGTTGACTCCTTTTTCCAACAGCTTTACCACTTCTGTAGCTGCTTGAACCCTTTGACTGGGTGGAACGTCCGGGATTTTCCTGGGAGGGGGGGGGTGAATAAACGGGATGGTGTAACCTCCGACGATGATCCAGAGCACCCACTGATCCTGAGTGATGGACTCCCAGATTTTCAGGTGCTCCGAAAATCGACCCCCGACTGGCTCCGGAGACGCACAGTCGGGCCGTCCCTCAGGGACGTTGGAAGGATGAGCCGCGAAAGGATTTGCGGTCTCCTGTGTTGCGGGGCCCTCCGCCGCCTCTAGGGCGACGTCTTCCAGAATAATTCCCCCCTCCCCTGCCTCTTAAGGGGGGCTCACCTTGATGAGCCGGGAAAGACCTTTGTGATTTATTGAACGACATCTTTCCTCCCCTCTGAGCCTTGGGATAAGGTCTCGTGGGAAGCGAAAAATGGGCCCCGATGGTAGACAAGGTCTTGCCCTCCTGCTCGCATCTAGTGAGGGTGTCCTTCACCTTGGGTCCAAAGAGGGAGGACCCAAACGGGGCGTCTATAAAAGAAGACTTGAACGCCTCCGCAAAGTGACACAAGCGCATCCAAGCCTGCCTCCTCAGGGCTATGCCCGAACTCGCTGCTCTACCCACCCCCTCGGCCGCATATGAAATGAGCCTCATGGACGAGTTAATGACGGACGACAGGGTCGACAGCCGGGCGTTGACAGACTGAGCCAACGCCTCAGGCACATGTCCCGACGGGGTATCTCCCAACTCCTTCACAAGATCCCTTTGTAGTCTTGTGAAATGGCACAAATAATTCAGTGACCGCAGGGTAAAGGTTGCTGAAGATAGGGTACGCTTCCCGTACCTATCCATGCTCCTAGATTCCTTGTTAGGTGGATGGATAGACATCGAAGCCTCTGCCACATCCTGTTGAGTGGCAGATGCCACCACCATAGCATCTACCGGAACTCCCTTAGTGAGAAATTGCTTATCGGGGAGTGCAGACAAGAATTTATTGGGGCGAGTGGGGACAGGCTCCACAGAGTCAGGATGTTCCCACACCCTTCGACAAATAATGTCCAGTAACTCGTCGAAGGGTGGAGATACCCAGGAGGCGGAGGGCTGGGCTCCGAAGGCTTTGAGGAACGCCGACTCTTCCGCGGAAGGGATCTTGGAAGGCCAGTCGCCCCTCTGTCTCAAGATCTCTAGTATGTCCGAGAACGAGACATCGTCAGAGGACGACTTAGGGGATCCTTCCGCATCATCCAGATCGGTGTCTGAGGTGACTGACTCGTCTGGAGAGTCCACGTGCTTCCTCTTACACATCTTTTTCCTAAGGGTCTCCTCAGGCAAGGACTCTGGTGGCCCTTCGGAAACTGGGGGATCACAGAAGGAGGTATCCTCAGGCCTGGGAGCCCCGCTGTCCGAGGACAGGGGTGCAACAGAGGCTCCAGTCGTCGCCACGGAAGGAGCTACAGATTCCGGAGAAGTAACTAGGGGCTTTGCCAGTGCACTCCTCATGGCCTCGAGGGCGGGTCCACCAGAGTCTGCTGAAAGACCCACCTCCGAGGCCCTGACCATAGTTGGGGCTCCCCTCGCCGAAGCACCAAGAGGGAGACTCGGAGCCGAAACCAGAGGCCCCGATGACTCCCCGTCAGGCCCGACCGAAAAGCCACGAGTACCAGGACCTGTCGAAAGTATCGAGAAGGTCGGAGCAGAAGTTGGTGCCGACGGACTAACAGTGGGTCTCGGAACCGACCCGACAACTTCCCCAGCTCCTGTAAACTCCAGCTCCGACGGCCCTAAGGTTGTCGAAGGAGGAAGCAATGGTACAGGCAAAGCTGGCTCCGTAGCAGACTGGGCCGGAGCCGACAGCAATTTGGAAAAGACCGGTGACTGTAGGAACCTCTGGACGACCCTGTCCAGATCCGAATCAGAGAGCCTAGAGGATTTGGAGGAAACCGAAGGGGCTCGACAAACTGTCTCCATAGACTCCAAAATCACCGTGAAGAGTTCAGCTCCGAATCGGCTCCAACAGCATCAAATGGGGTATTAATAAAAGAAGACTTGAAGTATTCCGCAAAGGAACAGAGACGCATCCACGCTGGTCTGCAAAGAGCAATGCCTGAACTAGCGGCTCTACTCGAACTATCAGCTGCATAGGATATGAGACGCATGTATGAGTTCACTACTGAGTTAAGGGTAGCGAGCTGGGCTTTGACTTTGTCGGCCACTCCTGCAGCTACTGTACCCTGGAGAGTATCTCCTAGCTCTTTCAGGGGATCTCTCTGTAGTCTTGTAAAATGGGTCAAGTAGTTCAGTGATCGCAGAGAAAAAGTCGCTGAACTAAACATGTGCTTCCCATATCTATCCATAACCCTAGGATCTCTGTTAGGGGGGATGGATAGAAGAGGATGCCTCAGATACTTCCTTTTTGGTGGCTGCAGCCACCACCATGGCATCCACAGGCACTCATTTTGTCAAAAAAGGTTTATAGACTGGGGCAGATAAGAATTTATTGGGTCTACGAGGGACAGGTTCCATGGCCTCCGGTGAGTCCCACGCCTTACGAGAGATCAGATCCATGAGCTCGTAGTAAGGCGGAGACACCCAAGAAGTGGAAGGTTGAGACCCAAAAGACTTCAAGAGCACAGACTCATCCTCAGTAGGGGTCTTGGACTGCCAGTCGCCCCTCTGACTAAGGATCTCTAGTATGTCTGCAAAAGAGATATCCACAGAGAGGGACCGAGGGGACCCTTCTGACTCATCTAAGTCCGTGTCAGATGTCAAAGACTCCTGTGGGGAATCTAAGTGCCTCCTCTTGCACAGTCTCTTTCTGGGCACCTCCTCAGCGGGAGGGTCTGGGGAGGTCTCAGAAGAGCAGGGGACACCCTGTGGGGATACTTGAGGCTCAGGGTCTCTATGCTTAGAGGGGTCGGTAGATGCAGAAGTAGACACAGGAGCTTGAGGGGAGAGGGAAAGTTGAACCGATGCTGATGTTGTCTTTGGAGATAAAACTCTCCTCGTAGCATCGAAGGAACCATGGCTCCGACGAGAAGGAGTGGACGGATCCGAGAGTACTGTCCGATCCTCCCGCACCGAAACCCTGGGCTCCAAGCCTGAAGTTGGAGCCGAGCTCATCCGAGCCGAAGCCCCGAGAGGGAGAGTAGGCACCAAGTCGGTGCGACTATCCTCCCCGGACCTGACTGGAGAGTGTCGGTTCCTAGAGCCCTCGGTGGACACCGAGGACATCCGAGTAGATGGAGCCGTTAAACTCGGAGTGGTTATCGGCTCCAAGGGTCCAACCACTATTGGTTCGACTTCCCTCGGCTCAGAGAGTCCAGTACGGCCCGGAGGAGAAGTAGACAAGTTCGGTTCCATGGTCTTCGGCACCAAGCTTGTTGGGGCCGACAACAATTTGGCAAATCCTGGTGGCTGTAAAAGCTTCTGCACTAGCCGATCCATGTCCAAATCCGAAAGGCTGACTGAAGACTTAGCTGAATGCACCGAAGGTGCTGACTGGAGAAGAGGTGAAGAAGGAACTTCGGAGACCGGCTTCAATACTGAAAGCTGGCTCCGAATCAAAGGTACACTCGGTTCCGATGACTGTGGAACCGATGACCCTCCTTCTGAAATTTTAGCCTTTTTGGATACCTTATCTGAAGACTTGGATTTTGAAGATTTGGAAGACGCACTAGCACCTTCATGGCTATTCAAAACCTCTGAAAAAGACTGCTGTAGCAATCCTCTGTCTATAAGTTTCCTCCTTCTCTCCAAGAGTACTCTTGAAGAGAAGGAGTGACAAATGCTACAGGTGTCTTGGAGGTGCTTGGCCCCCAAACAGTAGACACATTGAATACATCCGTCAGTGATGGACATTTCTGCCCACAATCTGGGCATTTTTTAAAACCCGATTTGGGATGGGATTTCTTCCTATCCTCTGACATACTGAGAAAAAAACAGTAAATAGATTCACAAACAACTAAGCCCAACCCAGTCACTACCTACAAGATATATATGTATGTATATATATATCTATATATATATATATATATATATATATATATATATATATATATATATATATATATATATATTTATATATATACATATATAAAATATAATACAAATATGGGACTAAGAGTCCCACAGAAAAAAATCTAACTGCTAAAGGGATTAATAGTAGAGAAAAGGGCTATAGGCCCACACAGACTAGAAAGCCAAGTCCCTAATTTAAAACAATTTAAACTATCTAAGCTGTCTAAACTATCTAAAAATAATAAAACTAACACACACTACATAAATATATCAAAAAGGAAAACTTTTTAAAAACTTGCTATTTCTAAAATGGTCCGAGCTATCTGGATCACCAAGATCTCTCTTGCCGCGTCAAACTAGACCTGAGGTAATTCAAGCAGTGCATGGTGGGATAAGGGGCTGGTCTCGCGCTACTGGCAAACCTTGAGCTTGCTATCAGCCGTGTCGGAGCCGAGGATCAGCTCCAACCCATCAGTGAGGATAATCGGCAAGATTAACAACTTCACATCTGGAGTCAACAATAAAGGTGTCGGTTCCGAGGAAGATCTCGGAGCAGACGTAGTCAAGGTTTGCGCCGACTGAGCGTTCGGTGCCAATATAGTGGTAATAGTCTGAACCGAGGATCCTCTCGGTGCCGATATAGTGAAGGCTGCAGGAGAAGACAGAGACGAGATCACTAATAGAGACGAAGGTCTAGGCACCGAAAGTACTGGGGCTGACAGTGAGCTCCGGAGCCGAAACTTTAGCCTTTTTAGGTTTTGGTTGGCAGAAGTCCCCAGCCGGGGGGACGAAGGCAAAGATTTAGCCTTGGTAGGAACATCCAAGATTTTCTTATGGGCTCTAGGAGGGGTTGAGGCCTCCGACCCAGAAATAGCCTCTGAAAAGGGAGATTTAAGAAGTCCCTTCAGTAACAGCTCGTTTTTCCTTTCCAACAAGGTTCTATTTGAAAAGTTCTCACAAATAGTACAGGGCAGAGCAATAGACAAGTGCGACGCCCCCAAACAATAAACGCACAAAGAGTGTGCATCAGAAGTAGGTAGTTTGTGTCCACAATCAGAACACCGTTTAAACCCCGGACTACCTTTCTTATCTGCCATAAGAGCTAAAATAGAAAGCAGAAAAGGGTACCAGCAATGGTACAAAAGAATACCCTAAGGTATGAGAAAAAAAAAGGGAAGAATTACCAATGACGGTAAGGGGAAAATACCTTGCGGTAAAAAGATAGAGAAAAGAGAAGAAAAACATGAAGAAAGTATGATCACTAGATGCGATACGGTAAGAGACAATGAAATAGAAACTTTTCTGACAGAGAAGTAAAATAAATGATTATTAAACAACAAACAACTGTACTTAGCTCAAGCGAAGCAGCTTGACACGACTGAATGGCAATGCGGCAAATGAAATCTGAGGTAACAGAAAGAGGGGGATTCTAGGTAAGAGCTTGGCTCGAAAGTTTGAAGCGGACGCGAGCTTGGAAAATGGCCGGCTCTGTTCCAAGGTTGGAACCGATACCCATACGTAAGGAATGAATGAGAAGTTATGTACCTACCATAACGTTCCATGTTAGTTGTCTTCTTCTCGCCTTCTTTCTTGCTGGATGGGTTCGGAGCCGATCCTCGGCTCCGACTCGGCCAAAACTAAAGCTCGAGAGCTATTTCCACCGGCTCGAGGCTCCCCTATATCCCACAATGCTAGGCGGTAAATACCCAGATTTGATAGCTGAAATAATAGCAGTGCTGATCTCCTAGAGACAGAGAAAAGGGAAATCCACCTCTATAGAAAGACTGCCTGTACAACTATCAAAAAGGGGCAATAGAGGTGGTTGATACTGTGGAAGATAAAAGATCCCAAGGATCCTCTCGGTCTGTCCAGGCTAGGGGGATGGAGGGTGGGACGCAAGAAAGAAGGCGAGAAGAAGACAACTAACATGGAACGTTATGGTAGGTACATAACTTCTCAATGTTAAGTTGTCAATCTCGCCTTCATTCTTGCTGGATGGGACCGCGTCCCTAGCACCCTTATCCTGGGTGGCTCATCGGAACAGACTCTTGAGGACGGTGGAACTTTTAGTTATGTACTCACCATAACTTCAGATGTTTGGGATCCATCTCGCCTACATTCTGACTGATGGGTTCGGAGCCGATCCTCGGCTCCGACTCGGCACGCTTATGCCAAAGAACAAAGTCTCTTATTGGCTGAGCTTACTATATCCCAGGATGCACCACTACCAGTCCCCCAGATCTAGTTTGTCCGCATACATGCACACACGCATGCACTGCTTATATAACATTGACAGATGATACAAGATAAAAACAGTAGAACCCAAACCGTTCAATCTCTTCTGATCTCCAAGGCAGGGGGAAGGAGGGTGGGTATTAGGAATGTAGGCGAGATGGATCCCAAACATCTGAAGTTATGGTGAGTACATAACTAAAAGATGTTATGTGATCCTATCTCGCCTACATTCTGACTGATGGGACAGTGTCCCTAGCACCTAAATCCTGGGTGGCTCACTGGAAAACACTCCTGAGTACCGTGGAACCAAATGATGCTCGTCCTTTAGATGCCACATCCAATTTATAGTGGGAAATGAAAGTGTGCGGGTTGGACCAAGTAGCCGCAGCACAAATCTCAGAAATAGCGAGCTTGGAATGGAATGCAATAGAGGTAGCCATAGCTCTAGTAGAGTGAGCTTTGACAGATGTTGTAAGTTGTTTATTTGAAGAGGAATAAGCTTGAGTTATGCAATCTCTGATCCATTTGGCAATAGTAGCTTTAGTGATGGTTTTACCCAGTTTATTATCTGAAAAGGACACAAACAATTGATCTGTTTTCGAATTTGCTGAGTCCTATCTAGATAGAAGCGCAATTGCCTGTGAACATCCAATGTATGGAAGGTGTATTCCGCTTTGTTTGAAAATTTTGGAAAGAAAACTGGTAGCTCTAAAGATTGTTGGAGACAGAGATTAGAGCAAACTTTTGGGACAAAAGATGGATTAGGTCTAAGTGATACTCTATCCTTGTGAAAAATCAAGTACGGTGGTTTGATAGATAGGGCTTGAAGTTCTGAAACTCTTCTTGCAGAGGTAATTGCAATTAAGAAGGCAGTTTTCCAAGACAGATATTTCAACTCACATGTAGCAGCCGGTTCAAAGGGGGAAGATGTTAAGGCACGAAGTACCAAATCAAGATCCCACGGAGGTGCAGGATGAAAAACTGGGGGTCTTAAAAGCACAGCACCTTTCATGAAAGTTTTACATAATCTGCTGCTCATCAACGGTGGGTCTATGGAATCGTGAAATTTGGAGATAGCTGCTAGTTGGACTTTAATAGTAGAGACTGAAGATCCTTGATTAAACAAGGATGTTAAAAATTTCAAGACCTCTGATATCGGGGCAGTAATAGGGTCTAAGCCTCTGAGTTGAGCCCAGATAGCAAACCTCTTCCACTTACTGTGATACAACTTCTTAGTGGTGGGTTTGTGGGCTGAAGATAAAATGTGAATAACTTCCAGGTCTAAGGTGTGATTTCTGACTATAGTCGGAAGTGGAGGAGCCAAGCTGTTAATTTCAAAGTGTGAAGGGACTGGTGCTGTTGTCCCGACTGATGAACCAGAAGGTCCGGAATTAGATCCAAGAACCAAGGACCGTCCAGAGTATATTTCTGTAGGTAGGGGAACCATACCTGACGAGGCCAGTACGGAGCAATTAGAATCATTGTGAACCCCAATTGGGAAGCTTTCTGGATGACTTTGGGGAGGAGTGGAATCGGAGGAAAAGCATAAAGCAGTCCTGTTGGCCAAGGTTGGACTAGAGCATCCGTAGCTGTCTCCCCTTGACGCGGGGTCAAGGAAAAGAACCTTTGCACTTGTGTTTTGGTGTTGCAAACAGGTCGCAGCATGGAATCCCCCATCTTTAGAAAATCTGAGCTGCTACTGTTTCGTTCAGAGACCACTCGTGAGGAGAGAGAATAGTCCTGCTCAGTCTGTCTGCCAATACATTGGATTTGCCTGGAATGTGGGTCGCTACCAGGAAGCGCTTGGTAGCCACTGCCCATTCCCACACCCGCATGGCCTCTCTGCAAATGGGGTAAGATCTGGTCCCTCCTTGTTTGTTTAGATACCAGACCACCGACATGTTGTCTGTGTGGATAGCGATAATGCCTTGAGGGAGAAACTTGTGGAGGGCTTGTAAGGACAGAAGTACAGCCCTCATTTCCAACACATTGATATGGAGAAATGTTTCGTTGGGAAGCCAAGAACCCTGAACTGACCTGCCCAGACAATGCCCCCCCCCACCCCGTCTGGGAGGCATCCGTAGTCAAGGTGGCCACCGGAGGGGGTATAACAAAGGGTCCTCCCTGATTCAGATTGGATGGCAGAAGCAGGGCTCGGACTTGATTTTGTAATGTTTGTATCCTTTCGGTAGGAAGGAAGATCCGCATTCATTTTGAGTCTATCTCTGCTCCTATGAATCTTATGCGCTGAGAAGGCAGCAAGACAGACTTTGACCAGTTGAATGTAATTCCCAGGGAAGCACCCAGGGAGATGGTGGCTTGTAGGTTCTCTAGTAGTAGATGCCTGGTGGTGGCAGTCAGGAGCCAGTCGTCCAGATAGGGAAACACTTGGAATCCGAGACTCCTCAGGTGAGCAGTCACTACTGCCAAACACTTGGTGAACACCCTGGGGGCTGTGGTGAGACCAAAGGGCAGTGCACAAAATTGGAAATGACTGTCTCCCAGGCTGAAGCGCAGATACCTCCTGGACGCCTGATGTATCGGTATGTGATAATTGGCGTCCTTGAGATCTATGGAGCACATCCAAACATCTTTCTCCAACAATGGGAGAATGGATTGTAAAGTGACCATTCGGAATTTGGACTTCATGACGGACTGGTTTAGTTTGCTGAGATCCAAAATGGGTCTCAGGTCCCCTGTCTTTTTTGGCACTAAAAAGAACCTTGAGTAACTTCCGGATTCGATCTGGTCTGTGGGGACCGGTTGGATGACTCCTTTTCTAGCAGCTTTGAAGCTTCTGCGGCTGCAATTTCCCTTTGACTGGGTGGTGGGTCCGGGATTTTTTTGGACGGTGGGGGTGGGCGTGTGAATGGAATGGTGTAACCTCCGGCAATAATCCGAAGCACCCATCTGTCCTGAGTAATAGACTCCCAGGCTTTTAGGTGCTTGGCAAAACGGCACCCGACTGGCTCCGGAGCAGCACAGCCAGGCAATCCCTCATGGAGTGTGGGAGGCTGAAGAGCCACGAAAGGACTCGCGGTCTCCAGTGTTGCGGGGGCCTCTGGGACGGCGTCTCCCAGAAAAATTTCCCCGTCCTCTGAATCTGGAAGGGAAATCTTCCTGCTGTTGAGGAAAGAATTTCTGTGATTTGCGGAACCACATCTTCCCTCCTCTTTTGGCCTTGGAATAAGGCCGAAAGGGAGTGGAAAATCGTGCTCCTACGGCAGATAAAGTCTTTCCCTCCTGCTCACAGCGGGTAAGAGTGTCTTTTACCTTGGGTCCAAACAAAGAGGACCCATCAAAGGGAGCGTCGGCAAAGGAAGACTTGAAGGCCTCCGCGAAATGACACAAACGGAGCCAGGCTTGTCTCCGTAGAGCCACGCCTGTGCCTGCCGCTCTGCCCGCCCCTTCGGCCGCATATTAAATGAGCCTCATGGACGAGTTAGAAATCGAGGTAAGGGTAGCCAACTGAGAGCCAACCGACTGGGCTAGCTGCTCAGGTAGGTTACCTGAGAGGGAGTCTGAGAGCTCCTTGACCAGATCCCTCTGTAGTCTGGTGAAATGTGCCAAATAATTCAGAGACCTCAGAGTAAAGGCCGCTGAAGTCAGGGTGCACTTCCGTACCGGTCCATGCTCCTAGACTCCTTATTAGGAGGATGGAATGACGTTGAAGCCTCTGCCACATCCTGCTGGGTAGCAGATGCCACCACCATGGCATCTACAGCCACGCCTTTCGTTAAGAACTCCTTCTCGGGTGGGGCAGACAAAAATTTGTTAGGGCGAGAAGGCACTGGTTCCACAGTATCTGGATGTTCCCACGCCCTCCGACAAACCAAATCTAGGAGCTCGTCGAAGGGCGGAGACACCCAGGAGGCGGAGGGCTGAGCCCCGAAGGCCTTGAGGAACACCGACTCATCAGCGGAGGGGGGTTTGGAATTCCAGCCGCCTCGTTGTTTGAGGATCTCTAGAATGTCTGCAAATGAGACATCATCCGAGGACGACTTTGGGGACCCCTCCGCATCATCAAGATCAGTGTCCGATGTAAGAGACTCATCGGGGGAGTCCACGTGCTTCCTCTTGCACGATCTCTTCCTTGGGGGCTCCTCCGAAGACAACTCTGAAAGACCCTCAGGAGGAGGGGAACCTCCAGTGGGGGTAACCTCAGGCCCCGGGGCTCCGCTGCCTAGAGACAGGGGAACTGCCAAAGACCCAGTCTCCATGCCCAGGGAAGGTGCCGGTAAAGCCGTAGAGATGGCCAAAGATGATTTGGCCAAGGCACTCCTCATAGCTCTGAAGGCCGGACCCCCAGAATCCTGGGAGGGTCCAGTCTCCGGAGCCATGATAGCAGACGGAAGTCCTGCGGCCGAAGCACCGAGAGGGAGGCTTGGAACCGACTGCATTGGTCCCGAAACGTCACCCCCCGGGCCGGGCCGAAGAAGTCCGTGTGCTAAACTCGGACCCGAAGGCCGGGGTTGGAGTAAGGGTCGGAGCCGACCAGGGGATCTCCACTGGCTCCATCAGCACCTGCTCTGACGGAGCCGAAGCGGTCGGAGGAGGAATGGCAATGGAATGGGCTATCGGCTCTGAAGCCAATTGGGTCGGAGCCAAAACAAATTTCTGAAAGACTGGGGACTGGAAAAGTCTTTGGAGTACCCTGTCTATGTCCGAATCTGACATCCTTGATGACCTGGAAGAGACCGAACGGGTCCGAGTAGGCCTCTCCAACGGCTCCAAGGGACTAGGGGACCGGCTCCGAATCGACTCGATAATTATCGGCGCCGAAGGAGTGTCCAAACCAATTTCCATCGGTGCCGAAGAGGGCTTTGGCGCCGAGGAGGAAGTGTCTGAGCGGACAACCTTCATCGGCTCCAAAATCAGTGGAGCCGATGAAGATGACCCGCCTCTCGAGGCCCCAGCCGTCGGCTCCGAACCCAGAGGAGTCGAGGCTGGAGGCATCGAGGCAGACCGTTCCGCCCTCGGCTCCGAAGTCCGTGGAGCCGAAGGAGAAGCCTGCCTATGTCTTTTGGCGGTCGGTTCCGCCCTTCAGAAGAAGGAAGCTAAAGCCTCTTCAAATGAGGCTTTAATAAGGCCTTTTAAAATAAGTTTATTTTTCCTCTCTTGGAGGACCCTCGAGGAAAACGCGTGGCACACGCTACAGGACTCCTGCAAATGTTTGGCGCCCAAACAGTACACACAGAGAGAATGGTCATCTGTTATTGACATTTTGAAACTGCACTTAGTGCACTTCTTAAAACCTGAAGGCCTAGGAGCCTGTGACATTATGGCAACCAATTTAGTGAACTAGCAAAATCAAACACACTAAATATCACAGAAAAAATTCTTTTTTTTTTTTAAACCAAAGGCTGTCACAAATAGACAAAAATAACTAAAGGGATCCAAGAGCCCCTAAATAAACGGGACTTGAACAACAACGGACTGACACGGGAAGGCCCTTCAACTCAAAGGGGACCTCTAGTCAGAAAAACGCAATCACCACACAAATATTAAACAGAAAATATCCACTCATACACAAAAACACGAGATAGCTGTTAAAACAGCTTTTTGTTGAATTTTTAGGAAATTCCTGACAGGAAAGTAAGTGAAGAAAACACTACTTAGCTCAGCCAGCTCGAGACCACGTCTTTGCTTGTTAGCGGCAAACGAGATCTGGGGGACTGGTAGTGGTGCATCCTGGGATATAGTAAGCTCAGCCAATAAGAGACTTCGTTCTTTGGCATAAGCGTGCCGAGTCGGAGCCGAGGATCGGCTCCGAACCCATCAGTCAGAATGTAGGCGAGATAGGGTCACATAACATCCAAAGTTAGCCCGGTTTCTGGAGGCCATATCCAATTTATAATGTCAGATAAAGGTATGAGGAGAAGCCCATGTAGCTGCTTGACAGATGGAATCTATGGGCAATCTGTCTTGAAGGGCTACTGACGTGGCTAAAGCCCTAGTTGAATGAGCTCTAGGTCGTGATGGTAGCTTTTGGTGTCTGAGTTCATAAATGAAGGAAATTACAGAGGCCAGCCATCTCAAAAGGGACACTTTGGAAACTGGAAGGCCCAACTTCCCTTCCGCATAAGATAGGAATAGCTGGTTAGACTTCCTAAACTGTTTAGTCCTATCCAAATAATAACGAAGCTGGCGATAAACATCTAGGAAATGTAACTTTTGTTCTGCCTTGTTGGAATAATTAGGGAAGAAAACTGGAAGGTCGATTGTCTGATTCAGATTCGCCTCAGAAGAAACCTTGGGTAAAAAGGAAGGGTTGGTCCGAAGGGACACCCTGTCTTTGTGGAAAACTAAGTATGGAGGACAACTGCAAAGAGCATGAAGTTCAGATACCCGTCTAGCTGATGTTATGGCTACTAGAAAAAGGGTTTTCCATGAAAGCAATTTCAGAGAGCAGGAAGCTGCCAGTTCGAAGGGGTGGGGGGGAGAATCAAGGAGGCTAGAACCAAATTTAAGCCCACTGAGGTGGGAGGTCTCTAATTGAGGGCTTGAGCAAAAATATACCTTTTGGAAAGGCTTTGCAAAGTTAATGAGACATGATGCTGGAGTCTGAAAAGCCTACATGGAAATTAGATATAGCCGCCAATTGTACTCTAATGGTAGATGAAGAACCTGAGTGAAAAAGTTCTGCCAGGAAGTCTAGTATAGACTGGATAGGTGCAGATGTTATTAGTTGCTGCCCAGAAGGAAAGACGTTTCCACTTGCTATTGTAAATCCTTCTTGTAGAAGACTTGTGGGAGGCTATAAGGATGTTACGGACCAAATGGGAAATTAAAGGAAACCTGGCTAGGGTAGGAAGCGGAGCAACCAAGCTGTGAGGTTGAGAGATAGGAGAGAGTGGTGCAGCTGACCCGATTGATGGGTCAAAAGATCTGGCAGTGGATCCAGATGCCAAGGCTGCTCCAACAGAAAACGGTGAAGGAACGGAAACCAAATCTGACGAGGCCAGTAAGGGGCAATGAGGATCATGTCGACTCTCAATGCGGTAGCTTTCTGAATTACTTGAGAGATCAGTGGAAAGGGGGGAAAGGCATACAGAAGTCCCTGGGGCCAATCGTGGACTAGAGCGTCCCTGGCGGGTTGACCTGGTAGGGGAAAGAGGGTGAAGAAATCGTGACACTTGCTGTTTTGGGGAGTAGCAAAAAGATCGCAGGAAGTTCGGCCCCATCTCTGAAAAATTTCTTCCAGCACTGACTGTTTGAGAGACCACTCGTGTGGCATGAGTATGGCCCTGCTCAACTTGTCCACTATCACGTTGGACTTCCCGGGGATGTGCATTGCTATCAGAAACTGCTGAGATGAGATCGCCAACTGCCAAAGTCTGAGTGCCTCTCGACATAAGGGATAAGACTTGGTTCCGCCCTGTTTGTTGATGTACCATACTACAGACATATTGTCTGTCTGAATTGCAATAGTCCCGGTGGGAAGAGAGTGCTGAAGGGCTTGCAACGCTAAAAGTACTGCTCTCATCTCCAGGACATTTATGTGCAGATGGCTTTCGAAAGGTTGCCATGTGCCCTGGACCGTTCTGCCCTGACAATGCCCCCCCCCCACCCGATCAGGGAGGCGTCCGTTGTCACCGTGGCAACTGGGGGGGGACAAAGGATCTGCCCTGAAGAACTTGAGGGGAGGTCATCCACCAAGATAGATGCTTCTTGCATGATTGGGTCAGCAGAATACTGTGAGACTTTGGAAGCTGTAGGAAGGACCACTGAGAAAACAGCATCCACTGGAGGATCCGCATGTGAAAGCGGGCTAGGGGAAGAAGTGTAATGGCAGCTGCCATGAGACCTAAAACCTTCAAGACAAACCTGGCTTTGATCCTGTCGCACTGAAGAAGAATGTGCACATGTTTGCGGATATATGATACTCTTTGCTCTGTTAGCTTCGCGGAAAGATGAATCGTGTCTAAGGTGGCACCTATAAAGATAATAGCCTGACAAGGCAACAAGGCAGATTTTTCGAAATTTATGGAAATGCCTAGAGCTTGACAAGTATGAATGGTGTAGTCTCTGGATATGAGAAGTTGATGCCTGGTGGTAGCGGTAAGGAGCCAGTCGTCTAAATATGGAAACACCTAGAATCCTTGTCGTCTCAGGTGAGCCGTGACCACTGCCATGCATTTGGTGAACACTCGGGGGGCTGTAGTGAGACCAAAAGGCAGGGCCCTGAACTGATAGTGACTGGCTCCCAGCCGGAGGAGGAACCTTCTGGAGCGTATGTGCATCTTGATATGATAGTACGCATCCTGAAGGTCTATTGAGCACATCCAATTGTCCTGACCCAAGAAGGGTAGAATGGACTGAAGCGTGACCATCCGGAATTTTGTTTTGTTTACAGACTTGTTTAGTCTGCTGAGATCCAATATCGGTCTCCAGTCCCGTCTTTTTTGGAACCAAAAAGAATTTGGAGTAGATTCCGGATCCTTGCTGGTCTGCCGGGACTGGCTGCATAGCTCTTTTTGACAGCAGCTTTGATATTTCTAGCGCTGCTTGTTCCCTTAGACCAGGTGGAACGTCTGGAAGGGGCCCTTTTGGTTGGGATGGGATGTGGACAAAGGGAATTTTGTAACCCTCGGATATGATCGACTGTACCCATTTGTCTTGAGTGAGGGAAAGCCAGGCTTCTGGATACAGTGATAATCTTCCCCAGACTGCCTCCGAAGGTGGACAGTCGGGCAGCTTCTCAGGGATGCTAAAAAGGTTTGTCAGAGATAAAGTCTCTCTGCTACCTTGATTCTGCGGACCCCCCCCCCGCCCCTAGGGCAGCATCTATTGTTGTTCCCCCCTCTGCCTCTAGAAGGGAAATGACTGCGTGCATCAGGCGAGACTCCCTGTGATTTACGGAACCACATTCCCCCCCCCTTCTGACCCTTGGGATACGGTCTGGAAGGGGTAGAAAACCGGACTCCCACGGCAAAGAGAGTCTTGCCATCCTGTTCGCACCTAGTCAACGTATCCTTCACCTGAGGTCCAAACAACACTGTACCATCAAAAGGGGAATTGGTGAAGGACGCCTTGAAAGGGTCCGCAAAGTTACAAAGCCGCATCCAGGCATGACGTCGTAAAGCTACACCTGTGCCAGCGGCCCTACTTGCCCCATCGGCCGCATAAGAAAGAAGCCGCATGGAGGAGTTGACGATTGAATTCAGGGTTGCCAGCTGGGAGTTCATTTTGTCTCGAAACCCCTCAGTTGTTGGATCCTGCAAAACATCACCCATTTCCTTGATCATATCTCTCTGAAGACGGGTGAAGTGACACAAGTAGTTCAGCGAACGCAGAGCAAAGGTCGCTGAGGAGAACATCCGCTTACCGTACCTATCCATAGTCCTAGATTCCTTATTAGGAGGATGGATAAGTACCGAAGGATCAGCTAATTCCTTCTTAGTGGCTGCGGCCACCACCACAGCATCAACAGAGACGCCCTTGGATAAGAATTCTTTGTCCTTAGGAGCTGTAATAAACTTGGACAGCCTTCATGGGGTAGGTTCCACCGTATCAGGGGCTGTCCACGCCTTCCTTGCCACCACTTCCATGAGGGGGTCAAAGGGAGGTGATACCCAGGAGATGGAAGGGCGAGAAACAAAAGCCTCAAGGTAGACCGACTCATCCTCTGAAGGGTTAAGGGTGGACCAGTTCCCCCTCTGTTTAAGGATCTCAAGGATGTCTGAAAAGGAAACATCCTCAGAGGAGGACCGTGGGGACCCTTCAGACTCATCCAAGTCGGTATCCGAGGTGATAGACTCGGGGGAGTCAATATGCTTCCTCTTGCATTGTTTCTTCCGAGGGGGTTCCCCTGAAGGATCAGGAAAAGCCTCGGAAGAGGAGGATATTCCCAGTGGGGAAACTTGAGACGTTGGCTCTCTACGGTCTGGGACGAGAGGGTGGGTAGAGACCATCGCAGGCACTGTAGAGGGAGGAGCTGAGGGAGCCGACCGTGGAGCAGACACCGGGTCTAGCACGCTCCACATGACCTCAAGGCGCCCGATCAGGCGGGGCGAAGATCCCCATTCGAAGAGGCGAGGACTCCTCCCGGCACGAAAGGGACGGCTCGAGGCCGATGTGGGGCCGAGCTCACCAGCGCCGAGGCTCGAGAGGAGAACGGGCTTGAACAAGGGTCGATGCCACTCGCCTCAGAGCCGACGAGGGAAGCCTGGCGCCCAGATCCCTTCAAGGAGGAGATCGGAGCCGACGACGGAGCCGAAAGTGGAAGTATCGGCTCCGACAGTCACGGCTCCGAGAAGCTCCGGCTCCGAACTCATGGGAATCGAAGGAGGAACTGAGGAAGGGATGGGTATAGCCACTGACCGTTGGGTAGGGCTATGCAGTATTTGGGCTAGTGCCTGGGACTTGAGAAGTCTGCTCACCACCCTCTCTAAATCATGGTCGGACAGTCTGGAGGACCGAGAGGAGTGGGACCTATGGCTCCTCTCTGATAATAGTGGAGATCCCGGGGCCGAGTGGATAGAGCCAATAGATGGGGATCTAGACCTTTTTCTAGTAGATGGCTCCGACAAAAATATCGGAGCCGTCTGAGTCTCGGACCTCTCGGCTCCAGCCGGAGCCGAGGTAACCGTTTTTGTCTTAGAGACATCTGCTCCAGACGGAGTCGATGTTGAAGAAGCCTTAGAGCCACCAGCGGACGGCTCAGAAGCTGGAGCCGACGCCTTGGAAGGCTTGGAAGGTTTTCCTGACACAGTCTGGGTCAGGGAGCCTTCAGGCTTTAATAAGCCTCTCAGTATCAATTTATTTTTGCGTTCCTGCAGGACTCTTGGACTGAAAGCGTGGCAGACATAACAAGAGTCCTGCAGGTGCAAAGGTCCCACGCAATATACACAAGAAGTGTGACCGTCTATCAGAGACATTTTCTGGCATCATGAGTCACACTTCTTAAAGCCTGAGACCTTAGAGTCTTTAGACATCCCGAACAAAAACTGTGAAACACAGACACACACACAGACACACCTGTTAAGAAAGGGGGGAAAAAATCCAACCATTCCCACAATAAGTATGACTAAGGGAATGGAGGAGGGCCCGAAGGCCTAAGAAAATTAACAGGGGATAAACGGGAAAAACAATTAGGGGAACCCGAAGGAGACTAGGGATAGTTAACTAATAAACTGTAAAGAAAACTATTCTAAGAAAAAAATAAGGGGTTTTGAAGTTTTAGAACTATAAAAAGTCACTAACCTGCAGAGCCGGTAGAAACAAGCACCTCGTAGCTAAAGCGGCAAACGAGATCTGGGTATTTACTGCCTAGCATTGTGGGATATAGGGGAGCCTCGAGCCGGTGGGAAATAGCTCTCGAGCTTTAGTATTGGCCGAGTCGGAGCCAAGGATCGACTCCGAACCCATCCAGCAAGAATGAAGGCGAGATTGACAACTTAACATCGAGGATTAACAATATCAGATCAATTGTTCTGTTTTTCTGAAAATATTTGTTGTATGCAAATAGAAAAATAATTGTCTGCGAACATCCAACAAACGTAAAAGAAAAGAAGTTATGTACTTACCATAACACTCCATCTGTGTTGTCCATTTTCATTCTGTCCTCAGCAAATGGGTTTGGATCTGATCCTTGGATCCAACTCTGCCATTACTATAGCTCGTGGCCACAAAAAAGCGTTCGAGCTCTTCTCTCCCCATAATGCACCAACCCCTAACAAACCTCAGATCTTGTCTGCTGGTGGATATAAAAAATATATAATATACCTGATAGAAGAAGCCATTATCTGGAGCTCAACATGGGACACAATGGTGTCCTTATAATCTTAAATCCTCCCAGAAGTCCATAATGAAAAAAGATGGGGGTCTGTGGGCGGGACATTAAGGAAGAATGAAAATGGACAACACAGATGGAATGTTATGGTAAGTACATAACTTCTTTATCTGATGTTGTCAATTTTCATTCTCTCCTCAACATATAGGACAAAGCCCCACCTACCTAAATTCCCAGGTGGACTCTAAGGAGGGATATTCCTGAGCACAATAGAGCCAAAGGCTGTCCTTCCCTTCAAGACCAGATCCAGTTTTGTAATGAGTGATAAATGTATGAGGACTGCCCCAGGTTGCAGCCGCACATGTCATCAATTTTTATTTTATTTATTTTTATTTTTTATTTTACATTTGTTGACCGGGCTAGTCTAGCTGGAGATATTTCCATTTACAGTAGGCCCAGGGAGAAAAGCTCCACAGAGAATACAATAAAGGAAAACATACTTGTGTTTTAAAGAAAGTTTGAAGAGACAAAAACTAACAACTCTAGTTACTTATTATTACTAAGTGAGTTAATTACTGACTCACACAGTCCACAAAGTAAAACAAAAAAATACCTATACAAACATAAAATACTAATTATGATAAAGATATTAAATGAAATAATTACTACCACACACAGTTAAAGTCCAAAGACATTAAATAAAGTTAAAAATGCTTTGTAAGATATTGATACAGGTAGGAAGTAAGAGAAAAGAGAGCTAAGAATAAGAGAAATTAGAAGTGATTAGTTATAGAAAGGAGAGCAAGTAAGTAGGTAAGAAGTAGGAGATAGTTTTGAAGTAGAGTATAAGTAGTGGAAAGTTAATCAGGTTTACTACAGGTGCACAGCCAGTGATTTTGGAAGTGCAGTTTAATGTTTTGTTTGAAAAGAGGTAATGATGTAATCTTTGTTATGTTGCTAGGAAGTAAATTCCATTTTGTACCTACTGAATTGGTAAAAAGCAAATGGGCTCTTAAAGGTCTTGGTAAGGATAGTCCCAATTTGTTGAAGATAAATGATATGCAACCTGTCAGCCATCTGGCTAAAGTAACCCTTGCAACTGATTTTTCCAATTTAAAATTTACAAAGGATACAAAGAATTGGTCTTTCTAATTTCTTTTGTTCTGTGAAGGTATAAACATAATTGTCTGTGGACATCCAATAAATATAACATATAGTCACCTTTGTTTACAAATGTAGGAAAGAAAACTGCCAGATTAATGGACTGGTTAATACTGAATTCTGGCACCACCTTAGGAAGGAAAGAAGCTTCAATACCTAATGTTACTCTATCCTTATGAAAAAAATCAAGTAGGGAGGTTTAGAGGACAATTCTTGAAGTTCTGAAATTCTTCTATCTGACGTGATGTCCAATAGAAAGTTTTCAGGTCAGGAATTTAAGATCACCTTTAGCTGTTGGTTCAAAAGGAGAATGAATTGAGGTTTACAGCACCCAATTTAAATCCCATGGTGGAGTAGGTTCTTTATATGAATGTCTTAGCAGGAGCGTGCCTCTCAAAAAGGCTTTACAGAGTTCAGATGACCCCAAGGAAGAATTCTCAAAACCAACATGAAAATTAGAGATTGTTGTCAAGTGAGCTCTTAACTGTTGAGGAGCTAGCTACTTCATTAAAGATTATTTTCAAAAATTTAAGTACACTTTGTAGAGGAGCTGAGAAGGGATCAATGTGTTTCTGCTGTGCTCAAAATACAAACCTTTTCAATTTACTTCTGTAGAGTTTTCTCGTAGAAGCTATGTGATGGACATGGGAAGATAGCATTGGTTCTCTGGCTATTAATGGAAGTGGAGAAACCATGCTGTCAGCTTTAAGTTTGAAATATCCTCGTGAACCATGCCTGTTGAGTGAGACAGGAGGCCTGGAATCAGATCCAGAATTTAATGTGGGTAAAATAGATGAGGCCAAAGGAATCTGCGAAGGCCAGTAAGGTGCAATGCGTATGAGTCTGCTCTTCAACCGGGCAGCTTTCTGCAGAAATTTGGGAATCAAGGAAGTCGTGGAATAAGTATAGAGGGACCTAGGGGACCAATTGTGGACAGAGTGTCCCTCTGATCTCCATGGAGGGAGGATCAGAGCAAAGAAGCTCCTGCACTTGTTGTTTACGGGAAAAGCAATAAGATCAAAGCAAGACTGGCCCCATCAACAGAAAATGATTTTGTTAACATTCATGTTGGGAGACCACTCATGAGGTAGTAGAATGGACCTACTTAATTTGTCTGTTATCACGCTGGACATCCCTGGAATGTGCATTGCTAACAAAAAGCAGTTAGTTGAGATCGCCCATTGCCACACTCTGAGGGCTTCTCGATACAAGGGGTTAAGACATGGTTCCTCCTTGTTTGTTGATGTACCAAGCTACTGACATATTGTCTGTTTGAACTGTAACTGTCCTGAAAGTGAGAGAGTCTTGGAATGCCTGCAACACTAAGAGCACTGCTCTCACTTCCAGGACATTGATATGCATGTTGGCCTCTTCTGTGGACCAAGCACCTTGGACAGTTTTCCCTAGGAAGTGCCCCACCCCCCACACCACAATCTGGGATGCACCCATGGTTACTACAGCCTCGGGTTGAAGGAGAATGAAACAATGGCCATGTAAAATCTGATCTGATCGAATCCACCAACCAAAGGTATTTTTTGAATGCCTGAGTGATTCTTATTTGGGCTGACATTCGCGATAAATAATTGAAGAATTATCCTGTGAAGTCTTGCTTAGGGAACTAAAATTATGGCAGCTGACACTGAGCCAAAGGATTGAAGAATTAACCTGGCTGAGATCTTGGCACTGTGCACTGTTTTCTTGACCTGGAGTCTGATAGTCTGCAGTTTTTCCAGAGGAAGAGAAGCTGTCACAGATACTGTGTTGAATATCACTCTTAAAAATTCCAACTGAGTCAGCTGTAAGTTGGAAACACTCAGAATCCCTGCAGTCTCAAGTGAGCTGCTTCCACTGCCATGCACTTGATGAACACCCTATGGGATGTGGTGGCGCCAAAAGGCAGTGCTCTGAACTGATAATGACTGGCTCCCAGCTGGAAGCGTAAATACCTTCTGGACTGTCTCTTAATTTTTATGATAGTAGATATCCTGAAGGTCTACTGAGCACATCCATTTGTCCTTGCTCAAGAAGGGCAGAATGGACTGAACCGTGACCATTCAAAACGGTGTGTCCAACTGATTTGTTCAAGACGCTGAGATCCAAAATTGATCTCTAGTCCCATTTCTGTGGCACTAAAAAGAATCTCGAGTAAGTTCTGGATTCTGTCGGGACCTCTTGGATGATTTTTCTAGCAGCTTTTATATTTCTAGTGCTGCTGCTTTTCTCTGACTGGGTGGAACATTGGGAATTTTGTATACAAGTGGGGTGGTAGGGAAAAGGGAATTATATAACTTCTGGAAATAATCCTCTGCATCCATGTATTTTTTGTTATCTCTAGCCAGGCTCTCCGGTGCAGGGACAGTCGACCCCAATTGCCTCCAGAGGGGGGCAATGGGGTCTCCTTTCAGGAGCACTGATGTGGTCTATCCGAGAAAAAATCCCTGGACCTTTGGTTTTGCTGGCCTCCTCTGGAACATGGGAGTCACTGTCCATTCAAGTTCCCCCCTCTACCCCTGGGGGAAAAATCTCCATGTGGATCTTGGAAAGGACCCTGGGACTTCCTGAACCACATCTTTCGACCACCTCATTAATTCCTAGAAAAGGATCTTGGGGGAGAGGGGTGGGTTGAAAAATGTACTCCCACTGCAGAAATGGTCTTTCTATCTTTTTCACACTGTCAGAGTGTGTCCTTCACTTCTGGGCCAAACAACAAACTGCCGTCAAAAGATGCATTGATGGACGATGACTTGACGGGCACCTCAAAATCACACAACTGTATCCAAGCATGCCTCCTGATGGAAATGCCTGAACCCACCGCCTTTGAGGCACCTTCGGCTGCATGCGAGATAAGCTTCATAGACAAATTACAGAATCCGATCTGGTCTCTTGGGATTAGCTCAACTGAGTCAGGTTCCTTCCACGCCCGCTTGGAGATCAAATCAATAAGCTCATCGGCCTGCGGAGTAACCCAGGAGGTAGACGGACCAATACAAAATGCTTCCAGGAATATTGATTACTCAGGAGAAGAATTCTGGGGAAGACCAGCCACCATTTGGATTTAGGATCGAAAGAAGGTCTCCAAATGAGACGTCATCAGGTGGTGATTTCGGGGACCCCTCCACTTCATTGAAATCAGTATCTTCAGTGACTGACTCCTGAAGAGAGTCTAAGTGCCTCCTTTTGCACTTTGTCTTCTTGGGGACTTCCTCAGCGGGGTGGTCTGGAGAAGTATCAGAAGAGATCAAAATACCCTTCTGGGTAGACTAGAAGCTTTGGGCTGGCTGTCCCTGCAGAGCAGAATTTTGAGGATCACTGTGCTAAGTCATCTGGGAAGTAGAGGGTGGATCTGAGGGGGAGGGACCTGTCTGACCTGAAGGAGTAGAGAACACTCTCTTCACTACCTCAAAGGCAGACCGCTCCAGGGAGAAAGAAGCCAATGGAGCCGAAAAAGAGTTTCTGGGCCGTCACTTCCACTGCTCCAAGAGAAATCCACCTGACGCTGAAGTTGGAGCCGAGCTGTCCAGTGCCAAAGCTCCAAGAGGAAGAGACGGCTCAAAAACCTCAAGGTCGAACTCATCCTCTTGGATCTGACAGGGAAGCTTTGGCTCCGAGAGTCATCTGACTCCCAGGATATCAGAGCTGGTGCGCTCAGAGCAATAGTCAGATCCAAAGACTGTTCTCTTCAGATCTGAACAAGAAGTTATGTACTCACCATAACGTTCGATGTATGTAGTTCATCTCGCCTCACATTCTTACCCGTGGGTTCGGCTCCGACACGGCCATACTCTAGCTCGAAGTCGTCAATTGGCTTGTGGCTAAGAGGTATCCTATGCTGCACTGCTCCCTTTCCCCAGATCTTGTTTGCTACAAGCTCAGGCAATCACACTCCACACACACAACACATAGAGAGGAAGCATCAGCCCAACAACAAAAGGAGTACTGAAACCAAAACTAACCTCTATGCCCTCCAGGAGGGGGAAGGCGGGAGGGTAAGTAAGAATGTGAGGCGAGATGGGCTACATACATCGAACGTTATGGTGAGCACATAACTTCTTGATGTTATGTAGACTAATCTCGCCTACATTCATACCGGTGGGACAGCGTACCCAGCACTGTGGAACCAAAGAAAGATCTGCCTCTAGATATCAAATCAAATTTGTAGTGACTGATAAAGGTGTGAGGAGATGCCCATGTAGCCGCAGCACAAATATTATCCATAGACATCCTGGCCTGAATTGCTGTAGAGGTAGACATTGATCGTGTAGAATAAGCCTTCACCTTAAAAGGTAATTCCTTACCGCTTGAGGCATAAATGAAGGAAATACAACTAGAGATCCATCTAGATAAGGTTACTTTACAGACAGGAGACCCAAGTCTATTGTCTGAAAACGGGACAAATAGCTGATCTGATTTCCTAAGATCCTTCGTTCTATGTAAATAGAAACTCAATTGTCTATGAATATCTAGCTTGTGAAATTTGAATTCTGCCTTATTAGAAAATTCTGGGAAAACCACAGGCAGCTCAACAGACTGGTTGAGGTTAATAACCGAAGCAACCTTTGGCATAAAGGAAGGCTTTGGTCTGCGGGAAACCCTATCCTTGTGAAATACCAAGTAAGGAGGTCCAACTGACAAAGCTTGGAGCTCAGAGACTCGCCTAGCTGAAGTGATGGCTACCAAAAAGATTGTCTTCCATGACAAATATTTCAAGTCACAAGTAGCTGCAGGCTCAAAGGGAGCCGAAGTGAGACACTGTAGCACAAAACTGAGGTCCAATGGCATTACGGGATCAAAAACTGGGGGCCGAAGCATCATAGTGCCCTTTAAAAATGCCTTACAAAGTCTATGCGCCATTAGACTGGGTTCATTAGCGATATGAAAGGTGGAGATAGCCGCTAACTGAACTTTAATAGTTGCGGCAGCTGACCCCTGACTGAAAAGCATGGAGAGAAATTCCAGAACTGATGAAATTGGTGCAGTGTAAGGGTCAATCTGCCTTTTATGAGCCCAGATGGAGAATCTTTTCCATTTACTGGAATAAATCGTCCGAGTCGAAGGCTTATGGGAAGAAGACAGCATATGAACTACTTCCGGAGAAAAATGATGAAGCTTGACTAGTGATGGAACTGGAGTAGACAAGCTGTCAGCAGGAGGGTCTGAAGAGAGGGATGGAACTGCCCTGACAGATGAGTTAATAGGTCTGGCTGTGGGTCCAGAATCCAGGGGTCGTCCATGAGATAGGGATGGAGAAAGGGGAACCAAATTTGACGAGGCCAATGTGGAGCAATCAGAATCATTCTGCTTCCCAAGAAGTGTGCTTTCTGAATAACCTTTGCTATCAGAGGAACAGGTGGGAAGGCATAAAGTAGACCGGAGGGCCAATCGTGAACTAGAGTGTCCCTGGGTGTCTCCCCCTGAGGGGGATGAGGGTGAAGTAGCTGCTGCACTTGGTATTGAGGGGATTGGCAAATAGATCACAGCAAGGCTGACCCCATCTGCAGAAAATCTGCACCGCAACCTGCTTGTTCAGGGACCACTTGTGAGGCATCAGAATAGCTCTGCTCAACCTGTCGGCAATCACGTTGGACATCCCCAGAATGTGCGTCGCCACAAGAAAGCGTTGGGAAGGCACTGCCCACTGCCACACTGAAATAGCCTCTCTGCAAAGGGGATAAGACTTGGTTCCCCCATTTGTTCAGATACCATACCACTGACATGTTGTCCGAGTGGATTTCAATCGTCCCGACAGGACGAAAGCTCTGGAGTGCCTGCAACGTTAATAGCACTGCTCTCATCTCCAAGACATTGGATATGCAAATGTATCTCGTGCTCTTGCCACATGCCTTGGACTGTCCTGCTGAGATAATGTCCCCCCCACCCAGTCTGGGCGGCATCCGTGGTCACTGTGGCAACTGGAGGAGGTGGAACGAAGGGCTTTCCCACACTGAGATTGCTGGTCTGAAGCCACCAGCGTAGATCCTGCTTGCACTTGTCTGTAATCATAATAAGATGGGAAAGCGGAAGGTGTTGTAGGGACCACTGAGCAAAGAGCAGCCACTGAAGGAGCCTCATGTGTAGTCTTAAAAGAGGGACTAGCATAATTGTGGCAGCCATTGTCCCTAACAATTTGAGAACCATTCTTGCCTTTACCTTTTTCAGTGGAAGCAAAGCGTAGACCTGTTGTTGCAAAACCTGAATTCTTTCTTGCCGTAAGAAAGCTCTCATGAGCATGGTGTCTAACTCGGTGCCTATAAAGGTGACACGCTGCGAGGGCAACAAGACAGACTTTTCCTAGTTTAGTGTGATACCCAGTTGTTGACACAGCGCAATGCTGGCATCCCTGGTCTGTAGTAGTAGATGCCTGGTGGTGGCAGACAGGAGCCAGTCGTCTAGGTACGGAAACACTTGGAATCCCTGATGTCTCAAGTGAGCCATCACCACTGCCATACATTTGGTGAACACCCTGGGGGCTGTGGTGAGACTAAAGGGCAGGGCTTGAAAATGAAAATGACTGGCTCCCAGCCGGAAGCGTAAATGACGTCTGGATGCCCTGTCCATCTTTATATCGTAGTAAGCATCCTTGAGGTCGATGGAGCACATCCATACTTCTTTCCCCAACAATGGGAGAATAGACTGTAAAGTGACCATTCGGAACTTGGACTTTTTTACATGGAGGTTCAAGCGGCTGAGATCCAAGATGGGTCTCAGGTCCCCTGTTCTTTTTGGCACCAAAAAGAATCTTGAGTAAGTCCCTAATCCGTGCTGGTCTGAGGGGACATGCTGGATGGCCCCTTTTGCTAGCAGCTTTTGAACTTCGGAAGCTGCGGAATCCCTTTGACTGGGTGGAGCATCTGGGATTCTCTTGGCTGGCGGGGGATGAGAAGAGAAGGGAATATGATATCCTCCGGAAATTATCTTTAATACCCACTCGTCCTAGGTGATGCCTTGCCAGGTTTCTGGGTATAGTGAAATGCGACCCCCGACTGGCTCTGGAGAAGCGCAGTCGGGCCTCCCATCAGGAGCGCTGGTAGGATGAACCATGAAAGGAATCGTGGTTCCCCCTGTTTACACGGGCCTCTAGGGCGGCGTCTACCTGAGTTACCACCCCCTCCCCTGCCTCTGGAGGGGGAAATCACTTTGTGCTTCTTGAAAAAACCTCTGCGGCTTTCTGAACCACGTTTTCCCACCCTTCTGGCCCTTGGGATAAAGTCTAGAAGGCATGCAAAAATGGACTCCCAAGGCAGACAGGGATTTTCCTTCCTGCTCGCACCTAGTGAGAGTATCCTTCATCTTGGTTCCAAACAACGATGAACCGTCAAATGGGGCATTGGTGAACATAGACTTGATGGTCTCCGCGAAATTACACAGGCACATCCAGGAGTGCCTCCTAAGAGAGACGTCTGAACTCGCTGCCCAACTCACTCCATCGGCTGCATGCGAGATCAGCCTCATGGAGGAGTTACTAATAGAATTTAGGGTAGACATCTGGGCATTAAGCTTCTGAGCCACTGCGTCAGAAACATTACCCTGCAGAGACTCTCCAAGCTCTTTTTGGAGATCTCTTTGGAGCCATATAAAAGGTGACAAATTGTTCAGCGACCGCAGAATAAAGGCCGCTAAAGAAAACATGCGCTTCTCATACTGGTCCATGGTCCATGACTCCTTGTTAGGGGGATGGACGGTAGATGAAGTCTCAGCTAATTCCTTCTTGGTGGCCACTGCCACCACCATGGCATCTACTGGAACGCCCTTTGTGAGAAATTCCTTGTCATCGGGGAGGGACAGAAACTTGTTGGGTCTCCTGGGGACTGGTTCCACAGTGTTAGGGGTTCCCACACCCTTTGACAAACAATATCCAGGAGTTCATCGAACGGGAGAGAAATGCAAGAGGCAGAGGTTTGAGACCCAAAGGCCTTCAGGAACACCGACTCCTCCTCAGAGGGAGATTTGGAGGGCCAGTCGCCTCTCTGCTTCAAGATCTCCAGGATATCTGAGAAAGAGATATCTTCAGAGGGCGACTTGGGGGACCCCTCTGACTCCTCGAGGTCGGTGTCCGAAGTGATAGACTCATCCCGGGAGTCAACGTGCTTCCTCTTGCACACTTTTTCTGGGGGCTCCTCAGGCAAACACTCTGGGGAGACCTCAGAAAGTTGGGGACCACTCATGGAGGTATCCTGAGGCCTTGGGTCTTCGCTGTCCAAGGACAGAGGGTGATAAGAAACTGATACCGGTGCTGGAGTGGGTAGAGTGTCGGTGCCATCAGACGCAGCTGAGGACTTGGCCAGCACGCTCCGCATGACCTCGAAAGCTGATCCCCCGGCTCCGAAGAACAACCAACCGTGGTAGCCCTCGGAGCTAAAGGGATAAGGTCCAAAGCCAAGGCAGGGCCGAAGCTCTCTTGTGCCGAAGCACCAAGCGGGAGGCTCGGAGCCGCAGAAGATCGACCTGAGACTTCTCCCTTGGGTCTGACCGAGGAACTATGAGCCCTGGACCCCGCGGACGGAGCCTACGGGGGTCGGAGCAGAGATCGGAACCAAGATGTCAGGATGGGCTACTAGAGCCGACGCAAAGGCATCAGACGGAACAGACAACTCTGGCTCCGAAGGCCGAGAAAGGCTCGGAGGAACATATGAAGATGGATGGGTGACAGGCTCCGGGGCCGATTAGGCTGGAGCCGAAAACAATTTGGCCAACACCGGAGATTGGAGCAGTCTCTGTACCACTCTATCCACATCATCATCCGAGACAGCCCTGGAGGACCTATAGGAGAAGGTCGGAGATTTGGACCTCCCTACAGAAGAAGACTTACGAGAAGGAGAAACCGGTCAAGAAATTTGAGACCAGCTCCGAACAAGTATCTCCGTCACCGGCTCCGAGAGACTGGGAGCCGATGTTGACTTGGTCAATTCACCCACTTCCTTCGGCCACGAGACCAATGGAGCCGAGGAAGCTGAAGCAGACTTGGTAACTTTTTCTGGCGGCTCCGATAAAAGTGACGGAGTTGGAGAGCGTTTTTTTTTTTTTTATTTAGAGGTCTTGTCTGCTTTAGAGGGAGAGGACTTAGAACTGGAAGCCCTCTCCAAGTCTTCTTCGAAGGAGGGTTTCGGTAATCCCTTCAGAATCAGTTTGTTCTTCCTCTCTTGAAGATTGCGTGGGCTAAAGACGTGACAGAACACACAGGATTCTTGGATGTGGATAGCCCCCAAGCAATATACACACACACACACAGAGTGCCCATCAGTAATAGACATTTTATATCCACACTTATCACATTTTTTGAAGCCCGAAGGCTTGTGTTCTGTTGTAACCATAGACATATTGGTATGACACTCCACACAATACGAGAAGACAAACCCGACACCAGCAACATAAAAACGCGGGAACTATGCCTCTAAATTAAACGGTCATAGAACAGTAAACACCACAGGGAAGAAAGGGCCTCTAACTTAAACAGCCCTGACAAACAAAACTAGGGAGGACTAGGTCCTCTAAGTTAAATGGCCCTAGCCCAAAGGGACGGGGCAACACTGGAACAAGCACACACAGGGAAACTGGGACACACACAACTAGAAGGGAGGACTAGGTCCTCTAACTGAAATGGGCCTAGCCCATAAAAAGGGAAGAAACGCAAACGGGATACCAAGATAAAAAGCCAAACAGGCTACACAAACAGTTTTCTTATCAAAAACAGAGACTAGCTATGAAAATAGCTTTTGGAGCAACAAACTACTAAAAAGTAGAAGAAAGTTGTACTTAGCCAAGGCCAATAGCGAGACCATGTCTGAGCTGTACGAGTGGCAAACGAGATCTGGGGAAAGGGAGCAGTGCAGCATGGGATACCTCTTAGCTATGAGCCAACTGAAGACTTCGAGCTAGAGTATGGCCGAGTCGGAACCAAGGTTCAGCTCCAAACCCACAGGTAAGAATGTAGGCGAGATTGGACTACATAACATCCAGAGATTCCCAGAAGGCTAGAACCTGAAGGCTCTAAAACCACAGGTTGAATTAGAGAAGGAGCGGTTATCAGTGGAGTTGTAGCTGGATGGACTTCCTGACCTGCAGGGGTTGGAACTATGAGAACTCCCTTCTGAAGTTGGTCCAAGAAAATTTTCCTCATCATCCTCTCCACATCCGCTTCCATGAGACTCCAGGAGGAAAAAGAAGATAGCAGGGAGAGTGATTTTGAGTGCCTTTCTAAAAAGGGAGCCGGCAACCTGGAAGGAACTGGATCCAGACTTGGAGAATATGTAGTTCTTGGTAAAGGCTTCAGATCTGAAGATGTAGGGTCCAAAATATGTTTGGTCGGATCTGAAGATCTAGGATCCAAAATGTGTGGTCGGATCCGTTGATGGTCAGATTGGACATAGCTTTGGATCCATTCTTTCTTTGATTCAGAAGTAGAGGCTAGAGAATCCAAGACCTAGACCTTTTTGACGGGTCTTTAGATTTATGTTTGGGGGACTGAACCCCAGCAATGGCTTCAGAAAAGGGAGATGGCAGTAATCCCTTTAAAATCAGCTCATTTTTCCTGTCAGCAAAAGTTTGGGGGTTGAACCCATGAGAAATACTACAGTCCTGTTGTAGGTGTTCTGGTCCCAAACAATAGACAATAACAGAGTGGGCATTCGACAAAGGCAACTTGTGCTTACACTTACCACATTTTTTAAAACCTGTTGGACCCTCCCCAGACATCTCCATACTTAAAGGAGATGAGTTAAAGTAAACTTTTTTGTTAGACATAAAGGGAATATAAAAAGAAAGATACAAGCAATGGTATTGAACTACAAGAAAGAAATTGTACAAAACCCAGAAAATACCAACAATGGTAAGTAAAGGATTTACATAGTGTGTAAAGAAGGCCAAGGGAAGGAGATAGGTCTACCACGACTGTAGAAAACTTTTACAGCCAAAATATAAGAAAAAAATAGCAGAAACACGTTAAGAAAAATTTAGATTAAAGATGAAAGAAACAGCTGTTTATAGAAGAATTTAAGATGGAGATAAGAAAAGTTTATCTCCCACTAAAAACACGAGAACTGAAGGTGACCACGTCTAAACGTTAAATTGGAAAACGAGATCTGAGGGATGTTAGGATTGGAGCATTATGGGTAGAAAAGGAACTTTTGAGTTCGTTGGTAGCCAAAAGCTAGTAAAGCGGCCGCGTCTGATCCGATCCCATTAGTCCAGGAAGGCATGAAAATGGATAATATCAGATATTCACCTTTGTTAGCAAATTTAGGAAAGAATACTGGCAAATTAATGGACTGACTGATATTGGATTCTGACACCACCTTAAGAAGGAAAGATGCATTGGTACATAATGTGATTCTATCCTTATAAAAGATCAAGTAGGGAAGTTTAGATGACAATGCTTGCAGTTCTGAAATTCTAGCAGAGGTAATGGCCACTAGAAAGACAGTTTTCCAGGTCAGAAACCTAAGATAGCATTTAGCTGCTGGTTCAAAGGGAGAATAAATTAAGGCCTCCAGTACAAAGTTCAAATCCCATGGTGGAGTAGGAGCTTTATATGGGGGTTTCAACAGGAGTGTGCCTCTCAAAAATGCTTTACAAAGTTTAGAAGAGGCCACAGAAGAATTTTCAAATCCAATATGAAAGTTAGATATGGTTGCTAATTGAACTTTAATTGTTGAGGGTAAGGGAGAAATACAGTAATAAGACAAGATTTATAAGCAAAGATTTTAAGGAAAATATGAAAAAACAAACTTACTGCAACAGTGATCTAAATGCTAAAAATCTAGGGCCACTTAGTTCTCTGTAACAGCAGTTTAAATAGAAATGTTTTCATATATTCTACTAAGCTGGTGGTGTTAAATACGAATTCTTCATGATCGAACATATTAGACTACTTAAAAAAAGTAAGTGTAACAATAATGACGAATTCTCCACATTATCTATATGCACAAACAAAATGGCATAAAATAACTATGTACTTCTGTTTTGTTTCTGGGACTTATGAAATTTGCTGAGTGCACATATCTAACTACTGCAGCTCTGGCAGTAAATCAAACTGGATCATTGCACCTTCTGCTGTGTAGGTCTGTAGAAATCAATCATAAATTTATCAAACTTACACATCCTTGACCAAACATTTCTGATTTTTTTTTAAACCCATTTTATAATATACCTATTAAGTAATTCTAGCATCTAGCTGCAACCTTTGCTGAACGTTCTGCCAAAAGATGATCCAACATAGAAAGGTGACAGACTCAAGAGTTTACCACACATTTGGAAAGCAAACAGAAGCAACATGGACATGTTACAACTTAATGACTTACCAACAACTGTAGGTTCCAAATCAACAAACACTGATCTTGGAACATGTTTGCCAGCCCCGGTCTCACAGAAGAAGGTATTGAACGAGTCATCTCCGCCACCAATGGTCTTATCACTGGGCATCTGTCCATCAGGCTGTATACCATGCTCCAAACAGTATAGCTCCCAACAGGCATTCCCAATCTGAACTCCAGCCTGGCCAACATGAATTGAGATACACTCTCTCTGTGCAAAACAAAAGTTAAAAACATTAGAACAAATATTCAAACACAGAAATATAAAATTCAAGCATTCCTACTTGACATTAAATATTTCCCCACCCACCCCATACAAAAACTGTTCACCTTACAGAGTCTGTTCCCCTTGCTTTTTAACTTCAAGGTAGAAAACTGGGAGACTGCTGGCTTGATTCAAAACAAACTCAGAAACCACTTTGGGCATGAATGAAGAATTTGCACTTCAAGAGACTAGCTCTATGGAAAATCAGACAGGGTTTACCCACCATGAGAACTTACAACTCAGATATACTTTTTGCAGATGACAGAGCACTGATAAGTGTAGTTTTTCAAGTTAAGTACCTTAAATCAGATTGATAAGCAGGTTGAAAAGGTGAGAGTCAATTGCACCAGACAGAGTTGAGATTTTAAGGAGTAAGCAACCTATTTATGTGAAAGTCTCAGGTGCAAAACTCCTTTCAGAAACTGTTTCACAATAAACGCAAAAGAAAAAAAGGATCTGTGGGCAGATATACTAAAATGGCTGCAAGGTAAACCTCTATACAGGAATACATGAGTTGACAAGAAAGTAACTCACAAATATTTGAGCACCAGTGGTACAAAATCCTTGATGCATCTCTGGTTATTGGATAAGCACCAACTACAAAACTGCTTTCACTTAGCAACACAGGAATT
The DNA here is from genome assembly GCF_019279795.1 of Protopterus annectens. NCBI lineage: Eukaryota > Metazoa > Chordata > Ceratodontiformes > Protopteridae > Protopterus > Protopterus annectens. The sequence continues at coordinate 1,258,279,791 of NC_056741.1, read as the reverse complement.
TTCAGTAGCAGGCTCTCTTGTCTCTTTTAGTACCTGCTGTACATTCTTATGAAACAAGTGCCGAAAAGGTATTAAAACTGAGTCTTTCAGGCAGTCAGTTGAAGTTTATGGATACTGGGGTGTATACAACTAACCCTGTCTTGTGTGAGTAGATTCAGTCTGAGGAAGCTTGTGGTAATGGCCATTGGCCAAGCCCATAAAAAGGGAGAAAGTACAGTTGTGCAAGTAAACTTACCATAACAGATGTTCAAATAATCGCTGCTGCAGTAGCCTTGGCTATATGGATTAAATCCGGCACAGAATACAATAGACTGACAGCTTATAAAGCTTCAGGGCACCTTCCAAGCGCCCAAACTGTCAAGTCAGTTTGAAATGAGCTGATTAAAAAGACAGGTTTGGCCTCCAAGCTCTTCACAGCTTTCATGTCAACAGAGAAAGGGAGGATGAGCCCTGAAAGGACAATGCTAGGAACAAAAAATAAATGTCCATACCCTGACATAAACAACACCGCAGAAAAAAGCGGGATTGAGGGAGGGAGTGGCTACTGCAGCAGCTATCATTTGAACACCTATTGTTAGTGTAGGTTTATTTACACAACTGCATTAAGTTTGTTATATTGATCACTACTGCAGCAGCCTGTATGTGTACATTACCTTAGCTAAATACATTTGTGAGGTGGAAGGAAAACAGTCCAGGAGCCCCTGGAAAATTGCCCTAGCAAAGCCTGATCTAGACCTAGAGAAGGAATCAAGCTTGAATATTTTGTAAAAATATGTTGAGACCAAGTTGCCGCTTCTAGAATGCTTCTAAACTCCTATCCTTTTCAAAAAGCCACAAATTAAGCCAAGGTCCTGGTATAGTGGGCCTTGACCCTGCCTGGAATAGTTTTGTTGTGGTGCGAATAACAAAAGGTAATAGCCTTACAACCATAGAGAAATATGTTCACAAGAAATGAACAACTGATCTGAAGATCTGCAAGATTTAGTTCTGTCATGATAGTACCCGAGTTGTCTGTGGATATCCAAGGTAGAGAGTACCCTTTCCCCATCATTTTTAGGTTCAGGAAAGAAAACTGTGAGACAGACAGTTCAGCTTAAAGTAAACTTGGATACCACTTTAGGCATAAAAGAAGAACTAGTTCTATAGGAACCCTGTCTCTGTGGAAAATAAAGATAGGGTTGACTCACTGTAAGAGCTTGTAATTCTGATCCCCTTATTTCAGAGGTTAGAGCAATAAGTAAAACTGTTTTCCATGTTAAGAACTTCAAGTCAGCCAGGTTAGTGAGTTCAAGCAGAGCAAGTGCTAGCTTCTCTAACACAAAATTAAGATCCCAAGGAGGGGTCCCTGGTTTTCTCTTAAGCAAAACCCTCTTCAAAACATTATAACATGAGAATGCAATGAAAGAGAAGAATCTATGGGCAGACACGTTGAAATGGTCAATAAATGATCCTTGACAAAGAGGTAAGAAAAGTCATAGGATAGTAACTCACACAGATATTGTAAAACCAGAGAACATCTAGCTCTGAATGGGAGCTGCTTATGTTGTTGTCACCAACTAGAAAAACATTTTCCATTTGCTAATATATAATTTTTTAGCAGAAGGATTTCTCGTGGTACATCCCCAGTAAACACGGACCTAAAGAAAATTAAAACCCTATCATCCAGGTGGACAATTGAAGTTGGTTGGGGTCAGGGTGTATCAAATACTCCCTGATCTTGTGTGAAAAGATCCATTCTGTGATGAAGTTTGCAGTAGTTACCCCTGGCCATTTCAAAAGGGAGGAAGAGCCACTGTTGCCTGCGCCAGAAGGGAATCACAATGATCTTTGGGGACTTCTTCTGAATCTTGAAAAAATCTTGAAGACATCTAGTTGCCAATCAGGAGGGTCTACACTTGTCCTGCTCAGCTTGTCTGCCACACAGTTTTTCTCTGACGGGATACAGGATGTAGAGTGAGACTGTCCTGTGAAGTTATATCCTAAGCTAACATGGCTAGTCCACAAAGGGTTATGATCTGGATCCCCCTTGCTTTTGGTGTACCGCATCACCATGTTATTGTCTGTAACAACTTTAAGAGCTCCCAGGGACCAAAGATGATCCACATAGAGATTAGTGCCTTCATAAGGGCAAGCTTTTTTTCCATACTTATGTGCTTGTGTCTGTCCTTGGCGTCACATACCTTGCACTTTTGTCTCTCCTGAAACTGTTCCCACAGCAAAGTTCTTTGGTGCTGGGGCCAAAAGAATTCAGATACCACTGTATCTGAAGTCATGTGCAATCTTGCCAAGGGTATCATGAGAATTATAGTTTCCAGGAGACCCAAAATCGTGAGGTATTCCCTCGAAGTGACTGAAGTCTGAGTGGAAAACCTTAGACATACATCTAGCTATAGATTTATTTTTTCCCTGCGGAAGAAATCCTCTTTGAACTGAGGTGCTGAGCTGACACCCCAGGAACACAATCCTGTGTGAAGGAGACAAAAAAAATTGAATGATCTTTTGGAACACTAGTTTGTGTAATACATTTCTTATACAAATGAGGAATTCATGATACTTTGAAAAAGGCTGAAAAATAAGCATGTTGACTAAATATATGGATACCC